>NW_028186756.1:6986372-7341132 GCF_003343005.1 Rhea americana
TGATCTGCAAAAAGTCATCTAGAGAGATCCCTTACACATGAAGATTATGGATATAAGATTGAGAACTTTTCCAAGAAATCATAGGGAAAAAAAATGCAAGCAATCTTACCATGCTAATTTTAACCAAACATGCATTGTTCAAAGTCTTCCTGTTTCCYCATCTCGGCCCCCTGTGTCCCAGACTCGGTCCTCTCTTGTATGGGGACTCCCTCACACCACAATGTGTAGCAATGCAATGTTGTACAAATGCAAAGGGCAGATGACTTCCTTGCTCATTTTTATTCACAGCTCTCAAGACTTTGTACCAGCCATTCTAAGTGTGTCTGTAATTTCTACTAGTTCAATTAATTWGAGTTTCTATAACAAGCAGATGATATGGCACATAGCAAATATTTGAGACTAAGGTTCTAAAGTTTGATTTTCAGCTGAAGCAATCATTTTCATGCACAGCTGTCTGGCCTCCAAACATGTTAATTAAAACCTTTTGGGAGGATAATGAAATTTGCCATTCAATTGAACATTGTCCAATTTTACAGCTGACACCAAATGTTGTATGATAAACTTATGGTTGAGTTTCAAAGTGCCACTAGCAGTAATGACAATTAAAGGCAGAGCAGATAAAAATTATAGGTAATAAGTTTCTCTTGCACTTCTCACTGAAGCATTCCCCCCCCCTTTTTTTTTATATATAAACTAATGTGGGATTTTTTTCTTTCTAATGCCAGTATAGAAGTTAGTTCGTAAGCAGTCCAGCTGAATTTAAGTGAGAACTGGACATCAAACTCTGCATGAGCAAGTCCTCCCACCTGCTGTGGAAAAGAAGGCTTTTTTATGCCATTCTGAACTCTATCAAGCCCAGCAGCCTTAAACATAAACCACCAACACGAGGGGAGGTTAACATAGACAAGAGCTGTCAGTAACACCTGGATTAATTACGAGTGTTAGGATGGAATTCTCCATTAATATGCCCATCTTCCAATACACTCCAAAACAAATTAAAGTGCTTAATTATTCTACAATTTGTGTAGTATGTACACAGACAATGGACCTTTCTAAAACCTAATCAGTATAGGACTTAAAAAGAAACAGCAGTGGGATAAAAACATTGCTTTTATAATGTGCCTCCTTAATCAATGCTTCAGCGCATTTGTTTTAAAGGGCTCCATGCTGTCACAGTCCACCACGTGGCCATGAAGAGAGGGGCCACCTGCCAGCGCAGCTCCACCACCTCCCCTCAGCCCAGCCCCGAAGCGGCAGGGAGGGTTAGGGTCCAGCAGGGCAGAGCCTGCCGCAGGTCRCTTGTAAGAAGGGCCTTAGGGGCGAAACGTCCTTCTGACCTCCAGTTTCCTGAGAGACTGTATGTCGTCTTTCCCTATCGATACAAGACTAAAAGGAACACTGCTTCACACAGGTCTATGGATTCTTTCAGATACCTCAGCACAAAGCCAATGAATGTTAGAGAAGTTTAACATCGGGGTGAGWGTCTGAACTGCAATTCTGACATTGATCGTCTTTTTAATATTTTGCATTTTCCGTGTTTAACAGAAATTATGCTTAGCTACTTCATACTGAAAGATTTTATTTCTGATGGTAAGTAGTTAGTCATCTATACAAAAGAGAAATTAGATTTCAGTGTTAAGACTGACTTTATTTATTTTATTTTATTTTATTTTTTGTTTGTTAACATTCAGAGATGATTTAAAATCTAGATAAAATTGCTATCTGGTGCAACAGCAAAACAACTCACATAAAACCATATCTGTTAATTATTTCTGTGAGTAAATGAATGACTCAATCCTTCAAAGTCATACAAGTAACTTTACTTCAGCCCAGTTCTTACTGGCAAGAAGTAAGGAGAAATAAAATGTTGCTGATTTAGAAAATGAGGTCACAAAGAAATTCATTAGATGGAGAGAAGTCCTCAAGGCCTCGATTCTGCAGTTATACGGGTTATATTGGAGCCCTGTGTCTTTGGAGAATCCCACTGCTTTGAGATGGGGTTTTGGTTGACTGCCACRGGGTGCCAAAGTAGTGTGGAGGGTCTGTCTCTACCGAACTAACTGATGAACAGMACGTACTGCAATGACTATAAGTTGCTAAGTTTTATATGCAGTTTAAATCAAACAAACAGCCTTTCCTTAAACCTCTGCCATAAAGAGAAAGACAGGAAACTGTTAATGAATGGGAAAAACAGAGCATCCTAATGTGGTGCTCTGCAGAGCTCAGTGCTAGGTCCAATTGATTTGTAATAGGAAGAATTGCCTCATTTTGTCGTATTTTTTAACCTTCTAGATCAAGTTTTGATTTGCTGAGAAAAACCCTACCTTTTGCTGCGCTCTGTGTTTACATATAACATASAGCTGAATGTTGCCACTGCTCAAAGCCCAGGGCACTCTCCGTTCCGTACGGCAGTGGACTTTGTCACTGTTGCACCCTGCTGTGTGCATGGACTCTGTGAGGCCACGGACCTCAAAAGAATCCATGTAAGTGTGCAGTTATTGAAGCTCATCCTTTGAGTTGGAACAGGAGTTGGACAAGACCAAGTTTTTAAAAAATACTTATCAAAATTCTTTGGTACAATGTGGGCAACAAGAAAATAAAGAACTWCTTTCACTGTATGCTATGAAAAGAGCTTCTGGATGTTCTCTAGGGTCTCCCTGGTATTAGCAGACTTTGCCATTTTTAATTTGTCAGTGCGTCCTGGAAAAATAAAATGTAATGCTTCTCCTGTAGTTYAAGGATGGGAGACTGAGGCAGTGTTAAGTGTTTATTGGCCTTGAAATAGTAGCTTGAACTGCTCAGGCTGTAATTTCCAGAAAGTATGTTTTTTCACAGCACCTATGGGCAAATGCTGACAGCCAGGCTAATCTGTTGACCAATGGCTTAGGCATATGTAAGAGACTGGTGCAGAAGCAACCTATGGCATCCTGTCCAAGCAAGGTACTGCATCAGGCACAGCTCAGTGCTAACAGTCTGTTTGCACCTGGACCAGCATGTGTCTGGCCAGGTTTAAGCTCAGCTTTGTCTGCAGACAGCCACTTGGTTGACTGCGGCAGAGCATGAGCAATCTGAAAATGGGACTTCGAGGCAGCTTGCAGGCCCAGGTAACGATGGCTGCTCACAATAAGACCATGCCAGTATTGCACAGAAGCACCGCAGCAGAGAAAGGGAAAGCATATTGCCACATAATTTCATTACCTCTGTCCTGAAACTTATTTTTTTCTTTCTTTCTTCAACCTCCTGCTCCATATGCTTCTTACTTTCCAGAAGACAATAGACAAAAAAAAACCCTCGAACAACAACCACCCCCCCAACCCTCCGCCCAAAACAACACTCCACAAAGGAGGCAAATCTTCAAGGCTTCCCTCACAAAAAAAGCGTAATTAGTTTGAAGACAAAACACTGAACAGCTACCTATAACAAAAATCTACTATCTGAAAAATGTAATTAATCTTTCCTCTGTTGTTCATTTTTGACATTCTTGGGAGGTCTTTTTAACTGCATATGGCATGTATACATGCCCAGCATGTACACGCCCTGTACAGAAAACTGTTTTTCAGAGCTATTTTCTTCTTAGAAAAATTATGCCATCTGGGAATCTAATATAGAAAGACAAGATCTTTGCAATGCTCCAGTTCTTCTCACAGAACTGGAAGGAGACTGCAAAACCATCTATTTTTGGCTAGGAGAATAAGGTATTATTTTTAATTTAAAAAGGAATTACTTTGGACTTTTGATAAATTAGCTTTGTAAGAAGGTTTAAATTAAAATAAAGTAAAATAAAGCTCTCAAATAGCATTTTCTTGAGAGAGAGATTGACACTGAACGTGAAGAGATTAAATTCAGATTAATATAGGGCCATATGCTAATTATGAAGTTCAGATTAACTATAAAATCCCAAAGTATAATCAAGCTTCTTTGTTTCAAAGTCATGTCCTYTAAGTTGCCTGGTTCAGATTTTATCAATCAGTTCACTGTGGTAATTCTGGCAGATAAAAAGAGCTTTGCCCTCTGCACTGAAAGTAACTAAAGGATTAGCCAATACCTGTGAGTGGGAATATTAGAAATTAGCCTTGAGGGGGATCAGGAAAAAAAAAATCAGGTAAAATCTTAAATGAGATCTTAATCCTTCAGTTTCTCATGCGTAAGGAAGAAGGACACCCTACGTGTACAACAATCCAGCAAGACATACAATCAAAGAAAGAGGGCTCCTTCTGAAATCCTATGTGCTGCTTAAASTATATATGGTACAGGTGCTTAACAGCTACTTTCTGCAGCAGTACTGATTTTTCACACTAAATCAACATAATAGTGATATTGTATATAAAATAAATAAGATACACTAATTAAAACAATTACACTTCCATACTAAACTTGTAACGAAAGTTAAATGTTTGCTCACAGATTTGAGGGCATGCTTTATGTTAGCTAATACAGGGATACTTTCTAGGAGCTTCGCTTAAGAAAAAGAGAAACTTCTTGAGCTAATAAGCATGGGGTTAGAAAAGATTTTCTCCTTCAAAAGTCAAGGAGAAGCTGAGCAACATATTGGGTCACTATAGCACAGAAGATGAATATATAGTACTTTGAATACTCAAGGGAATCACTGAGGCAGGAGCCCTTGATAGCAGAATATTTCCACTCAATTTATATGCCAGAATAGAGCATTTAAGCTGCTAATCAGCCAACAGGAATGCTTCTAGCTCTTCAGTGGAAAATGATCCTCTCCCCTACCTGTGTATAATTGCAGTTCATACACGGTCTCATCTTCTCCTCAAGGTTGTTTTACTTAACCACAAACAATTATACTCTTTCCTTTCCTCCATCCATAAAAAAACCCATGTTTTAATTACCTCTTTAAGAAATATTATTCTTGGATGCCATATAGATATTATACAAATATTTGACAACAAAAGAATACAATGAAGAGCAACTTTTCTCTGTGATGGCATACCTCAGACACTGTTACTGAAAGCAAACGGGAAAATCCTGTGTAGTTCTGCAACATCTTCAACTAGAAAAAGATTTTTTTTTTAAAAAAAAAAAAAAATCTCTTTGATCTCTTGTCACTGGAGATATTTAAAAAGCTGTCCAGCTTCTTCCATCAAACTTGTTGATGAAAATATTGATTTTTTGAACAGTTTGTCTCCATAGAAGTCAGTTCTCGAAACCTCGTGAGTGTGAACTGTTACCATGGTGCATTATGGAGCTTCTGATTTCCTTGTGTCTTCCACAAACTGATGTATTCCTCTATGCTATATTGGTTTTGCCCTTCAAGGCTGAAGTCCTGGTGCATGGTGAAAGAGTCAGCCTCATCAGGTAATCCACGGTACAAAGGAGGAAGCATTTGCACAACTCCTGCATAATAGCAAGGTGTCCCTTCACAGCTGAGACCTGGAGCATTGATATATCAATTTTTAATGTTACATAGGAAATGGGATTTACAAGGAAAATCCCTCTTCCTATAGCTATAAAATAAATATATATTAAGGTACTTATAGCCTGATTAAAAAAAATTCTGCTTTAAGCAACTGCACAACTCTGAGCCCCCAAGAAGATGAGGTTGCAAGATGACCTTCATCTGAAATTGCTCGGCTTAATTCCTGAACTCAGCACAAAAGTGGAAGCGATCATAGCACTGCACAAGGATGGGGAGGGAATGAAACACCCCATTCAATATTTGGAGGAATGAGAATAAAAAAGATTTAGATATGGAAATAAAATGGCATAATATTGGCATAATTCCATTGGACTGAATAAATGAGGCTCACCTCTTCCTTGTCTCTTACAGAATTGTACTGCAGCTGATCTTCAAAGCTGTACTTTGTAAAAATACCTCTGATCACCTTGTTCAGACATTCAACAGTTACAAAGCTGGGGCCAGAATCACCCTTTTAATTTTATTTAAAATCTGGAATATTGTTGTTTTTTTGGTCTATGAATAAGTCTTATGAACACATTACACCAACAAACAAAATGAAAACAAATATATTATAAATATATAGTATTTATATTTGCTAATGCAAAATACATCCTTACTTTTGGTATTTAAACTCTCTTATAGCCACAGTTAGGAAACATACATAACGTCCTTTGCCTCTAATCACATGCAAGGGTGGAGGAGACACATAGCTACTTTCCCTCATTTAACAGTTAAAGCCTTTTACAGACTGCACATCTCATATTAACATGTAGTTTGACCAGGGACTAACGCTATTATTAAGAGTAAGTGATATAACAGACATGCAGATTCCTGCAAACCCTCATAGTTTCCTATCAGTCACAAAAATGTCGATTCAACTTAGTTTACTGTTCATACAGCTAACAAAACATAGTGATAAATGCAGGGAGAACGTTTCATCAGCTGCAGTTCAGCTCCCGAAGCTGTCGTCGTTCAAGCAGGCTCACCGACTGAGCAGCTCGTACCTCCTGCACTTCTCCAAGGCCATAGCTCTCCTCCTGAAGCAAAACGTTTTCCCAGACTGAGCTTCAAAATTCTTTTCAAGCTGCCTGTCTTCCCTCTGGTCACTCATGGCTAATTAATACATGGCCCATTCCTCAACTTATCCACTCTTTCTCAAAAATCTGTTTCCTTAAAGAGGCCATGTCCTGGCACAGTGTGGCAGATCCTGCCCCTCACCCACGCGACTCTTTAGGAGAAGACAGACCAGCCAGTTTKGGTCGCAATGACAGCAGTTATTATTCTTTAAGAACAAGTGTTATAGAAACTGCAGAAATTTGGAATCTCCACCCAGAAAATATGCAGCTTGGTTTAAAAGGGCCAGCTAGCCATTTTATGGCAATGCTGCTATAAATTTCAGATTCAACAGCTTGCAGATGACAACATGGAGGTAGAGAATACTACAGCATTTTTCAAATGGTTTAATTCAGAAGATAGCTGAATTATCAGTATTCCTTTATAAGTGTAAAAATATAATTTTAAATTGAACTCTTAACAGGATCTGTTTCTCTGATGTCATGGTAAGATTATTAAAGACTACTTAAATGTTGATACTGCAGAAAGCCTCTAAAAGATATATAGGGGAAATCCTCACTGCTCAGGGTATTATTTTGATGACAATTTTAAATAGTATAAGTTGAGAGACTATGAGGATTATGCATTGCTTGAGAAGAGCAGAGACAGGATTCATCCATGCTGGCAAAGCATAAAATGTATCTGGGCTTCGTGAAAAAAACWCTCTGAATCCCAGTGCAAGATAAAAATTAGCTGAAGTCAAGACAGCAGTTACTYTAGAATAGCACTGTACCTTTAAACTCATGAAAATAGCACTTTTATTTAGCTCACTAAACTTTGCAAAATTCACCCACTAACRTTTGTGATACATCTGGAGGCTGAGGCAGAACTTTGGCAATTGCAAGTCTTCGGAAAGTTATTCAGCGCTAAGCACAACAAACAGAACATCCCTCTGGTGCCTGAGAGGATGAAAACAATGGTGCTGTCTAAACCCAAAGCAATTGCAAACCCAGTATTGCTTGTGGATAAATATCATTTATCTGAAGTAGAGCATAAATTGCTTCATTAGAGTGTAGCAAGTATTTCTAGCCTAGAGTTCTATGCAAGTAGATGCTGAAGAAGTACTGCTGCTCATTTTCAGAGATAAACACCACCTACATCATCCTTTCTATCCTCCTCTTTTCTGTATCCTGCCTTCTCATCAACTATGTATATTTAATAGCAAAAAGATAGCCCTTGAAAACAAAACAAAAAGCTTGTGTCTGGTCTACTGTGCTGCACTATGCTTTGGTCCAGATATTTGAGGAGAAGCATGACTGAGAAAGCAGTGTAGAAGAGAGATCAGAGCCAACGGACACTGGAGCTACTGAAGAGCAGCATAGTTGCCAGGAATAATGGCTGTGAAATCACAGCCTGACTTACTTTAGATACCCTCAGCAAACTGATATTTTCCTGAGTGGGCCAGAGAAGATAGAGCAGGACATACCATTGACACACTAAGGATACAAACTAATTGGGTGATCTGATCATCACACACATTCATCATGTTCGACTTAAAAACATTCTCATAGTGAGTTTGGAAAATACTACACAAAGCGATGCCTCATCATGGGTTGCTACAAATTCATCTGTGCACTGTATCATACAGCCAGATTGTTCTAAGCAATTCCAAACATCTCCAGGAAGCTTTTGCATTTTGATTAACCATTCTCTCAGTGATTTCTAGATCAAATAGCTAGAATTTCCTCATGGTTTTAATTCTACATCTAAGCACAGGCTTTTCTGGTCAAAATAGCTGTTAGAGACCTAGGCAAAGCTCGCTGATGCAAACAGATGTCAGCTTCAGGCTATTAGCAGCAAAGGTGGCATTAAGATGAACACGCTTTTGCATATTGAAGATGCTACAGCATGCTTCTTTCTTGGCAGTAAGATTTGCTTTAGCAAATACCATTGACCAACCCAATAAAAATTCTGTCAATGATATTCCAAAGGTCAGGAGAATGACACCTAAATTGCAGGAAAGTTCAAATTCCTATTAAGGTAAAATTAGCTACCCTCAGAGGCTGATGAAATAATACAATCACTTCTTTTTATAGCTACTCCTGAGCATKAGTAAGATTTTATTTCAGAGAAAAGGAGAAATAAATATGTGTTACTCTTTTTCCTTCCCACTGCACATTTGGGTTTGGAAAGACTGAGCATTACATACATTGAGAAGATTTTATTAGGCACTATTAGAGAGAGCAAGCAAGCTTGAAGCATATTAGTACTGAAGTTTATACTTCCTGTTTTCTCCTTATAGTAGAACGATGGGAAGAAAATGTCAATTGTGACCTTATTTCAGTTGAGTTTGCCCATACTGAACATTTGAGAGGAATCTGATTAACTCCAGCACASTGCTTCATTATTTACACGTCAGCAGCAAGCAAAGGCTGAATCAAGATCACACCTGTGTCACGGTGAGCCCTGGTACCACCATAAAGAAAGATGAGTGTCTCTGTCTAAAGAGCTTACAGTTCAGAATGGCCCATAATCTTGAAAATGTCTTTGGACATTGTAAAAAAGGAAATAGTCCTACTGTTTTCAACAGCACTTCTTGTCTKCAGCTAGGTTGCATCAAGGAGCCTGGTATCACAGCACGCAAGTCAACACTTGGACAAAAAGCAAATGAGCCTCACTGTGCAGCACGGAGCCCTGGCTGGTGAGTGGGCTCAGCTGTCCCACTCTGGGGCAGAGCTGGCGTCCACCATGCTGGCGATGCAGCCTCCTCGGGGGTTTGAACGTGGTCCTCATGCCAGTACTGTTCACATGTACCTGCGTTTATAAGCTCAGAGACAGTCAAGACTCTTTAGAGTATTTCAGGCCATAAGCCTGATATTCTACCTCCTCTTCTAACCAATGCACAAGACTTCACTGTAGCAGCCGGTCAAAAACGCCTGRGTATGTATGGATAAATGCTGCCCCCTTGCTCCTAGGCAAGCAGGTGTACAATTGCATTGCTATCCGTACACGAGAGCAGTCTGAATTTGCRAACAAATGTTGTGGAATTCAAGGGAAGAATGTCCCTGTGCTTCTGACCTCCGGAAAGGACACGACAAATTCAATGGAGAAAGCCATCAAATTAGGGGCTGGAGATTTGAAAAAAAACTCATCTTTTCTTGGTAAGAACAGAATAGAAAAAAAAAATCAGACACTTCTGAGTAAACACCAAGTTTTTTCGGAAAATGGTTTTATGGCTATGTATCAGACAACAACTGTAGTTCAGGGCTCCTCAATGGCTGCCCGTGACTTCAAAAAACTGAACATATCTATTTTTGCACATTACTATTCCAATTTTGGATGTTTGATTGGTTATCGAGCAAGAACTAAAGATATCAGAGGAAATAYATACAACAAACAATTGGATTCTCAGTAGATACAAATAGTATTCATTATCATCGTAGCTGCCCATTAATTTTTTTTTTTTTTTTACCAAAAGTTCAATTTTGAAATATTTACACAAGAATCCTTCACTTCTTACAGCTTCTGCCATGCTAGTATTTGTAACTCTTATTTTCTTTCTGCCAAGGATTTTTCCTCTCTTGTCATAATTTTTTAAAAATCATAAGCCTCATTCACAAAGATAAAACAAAGCTCTTCTTGGACRTATTTCTCAGATTCCATTTTAAAATTAAGAGTTGAATAATAAATGGCAGTACCTACCACAAAGACAAAGGTATAATTTTCCCATTAGGACTACTTAAATTCTAATATATTGAGAAATGATTATGGAGCTAAGCACAGGCTCAAATCCCAGTACGAGAAGTCATCAATGATTTTAAGGGAGATTAAAAACCAGCCCTATTCTTGCATACTGTATTTTACATGTAAAAAACGGTCAGTGAAATCAAAAGATTTCAACTGGATTGGAACTTTAAAGGGGTGGATGCTGTACCTCTTGAAAKAAATTGTTTTCCTTCATCACTTGCAGAAGCCTGACACATGGTCTAGGAGCAGCTACTCAGATTGATTAAAAAGTTGCTAAAAATCAACTAATCATAGATGATCCCTGAAAATCTTACATGACTTTGATTTATATGCTGAGACAGAAATACTCTGGACAAGAAGCAGTGTTAGGTGTCTATGAATCACTTCTATTCTTATCAACTTGCAACTTTGGATAGCATAATTAAATATAATTAAAACTCAGAGGAAAGCAGCTATCCCAAAATGGAGGCTGAACACAGTTGTTATCCAGTGACTACACAAACTGTAAATATAGYTTTTCCCTTGGCTCAAACTACTGAGTTTAAAAAAGAAAAAGAAAAAAGCAAAAATAAGAAAATAAGAAAACGGAAAGAAAAGCACTAGCATAGCAGTAAATTCCAAAAAGTTAATTTGAGAAAGGTTAAATAATTTTCCTCAGTTCTGGTCAAAAGTGAAAAATACTTCTATTTTTGGTATTTTATTGGATAATGTCGTACTGTAAGAAAATTCAGATTCCAATAAAAACTGCTGTACACAGGGGATCTGACACCATTAAATGATTGGGGGACTTTTCAGTGAAAATATGTTTAACCTATGCCACTGTATTAGCCTGTACTGAGTAGCATACAGGCATCTTAACTCAGGCATCTTAACTTCACCTTGAAATCTTTTTTTTTTTTTTTTTTAAAAAAAACTGTCATTTCTAGACCTCAACTTTTCAATCCATTTTTAATAATTGCCTGATCAGAAAACCAGTGGGAACTTCAAATTCAAACAACTAGGGCACAAAAAGGTTTTTTCTTCCTTCCAAATGCAGCTGAGTAACTACAGTTATTTATAGCAGATACCTTTCTATCTTCAGTTGTGCTCTAGTGCTCTGAGAAGGTGTTAAAATTGCRGCAAGGAGTTAGTGTATATTCACCTACTGCCGTGATTCTAATAGCTCAGCTGATTTAGTAATTATTATTTTATTGCTAAAGGAGATATACCAAACAACACTGGCAAGGATCTGACCCACATTCCTTGTGTCAGGGGTACACTGTCAGGTCATGAAGGCCTGTTCCAGCACAGCAGAGCCAAGTGACCTCAGATCAGGTCCTCTCCACGCAAAGAGCACAGTGCGGAAAGCCGTGAGAAGCCTCCGCTGGGGCCTCCACACAGCCGCTCTCCACCCAGGGTCTTGGGGGCCTTTGTCCCCAGCCCTGGCCCCAGCTACAGCGTAGGTAGGATGTACCTGGCCACCTRCCTTGCCCATCCTGACTGCCCTGGTGAGCTGAATTCAGACCTGCCTTGTCAATAAGCTTCCCTGGGGTTCAATGGACTCTCGGCTGAATAYGGTTACAGTCCACAGAGGTACTCTCTCTTGCTGGGGCGCTATGGGACTGCACCCCTTGTTGCTGAGGACACTGCCTGCCCCACTGTCATCCTCAGCTCCTGGCTCACCTCTCTTTGCAGAGCTCCAACTCTTGGTGCTCCCTCATCTCTAAAAGAGACACGAATGATTCTTTTGTCAATAAGACTGAATTCTGTTCCTAGTGAAATGACAATTAAAACTCAGAGGAAGATCTATTCTTTGTTTTTTACTAATAAGATCCTTTAGCATTCTGTTGACAACTCCAGAAGTGAGGGTGGTTTTGCCAATAGCAGTCTTGGACTGGACTTCAAAAATGAAATTTCGTGTACTTCCATATTCAGAACAAATATATCTGTTCTGTGTGATTGTCAAACTCTGCTAGACTACAGCTCAGAAGTTTGAGGCTGCCAAACTACACAGCCTCCAGAGGAAGGGACCTCTAAGAACATGCCAAACGATGGCAGACAGCATGGAGTAGCTGCACCCACTTCAAACCAAGTGCTCTACCTGTTCTCAAACTTCTCTGAGCAGAGGTGCACAAACAAAGCAGGGGCAGTATGATGACTGGAGTCTGCAGAACAAGTAAAACCTTTTCAACTTCCAAGGAAAAATTATTTTTATAAAATTCTCTATAAACCTTCCTGAGGTAAAATTGTGATCCCAAACACTTCTATCATCTTCAGTAGAAAYAGGATTTCAATCATGGTGAAATCTATTACAGTTCCTTGGGAACTGTAGTAGAAGTCATTTTAAAAATTGTGTCAAAGTCTACTCTTGGTTATGTATATCATCCTGAGATTATTGCTCTGAACACAGCTGCTCAAAAGTAAAATGAGAACATTTTAAAAATATGATTAGTTATAAGAAATGGAAAATTTTAGAGCACATTGTAAAAATTATCATAAAACCTAGTCAAAACACAGCACATTTTGCAGAAAATTTTCACTCATTTTAGAAACGTTCAGATCTCCTTTTGAATACCCATGAATGAAACAGGCCAAGGCTTGTCTCAACTGGTCACAGTTGTTGGTGCCTAAGGTAGCTCAGTGTTGTGATATTTCTCTTTGCTGAGTACAGCTTAGAATGTCTTATGAAAACACAGGTAATTTTGCTTGTGTACTGAACAACTTTGTGCGCTGCTTTCAAAATAGGATAGATTCTCTTTAGGCTTTTTAGGGAGTATTCTTCACATGTGCTAGCACAGTGCCTCCATCCATCCATCCTCACTGTCCTTGGGCTCCTGTTTATGAGCAACCATTCAGATTCAAACTTCAGTTCAACCCTTAACAGAAAGGGCATGGCAAACCTTTGAAGTTGAAATCATCTTACACTCCAGAAGGCCATGTAAAAGGTAAGAACATGCCTGAAATACAGGTTCGATAAAAGGACAAGAGGCAACTGGCACAGACTGAAATGCAAAAAAAAACCAATTTAAACATAAAAAAAAAAAAATGTGTGTGTGTGCGTGTGTGTTGGGAGGGGTGTTTATAGTGCGCTAGTAAGGACTAGAAGAGGTTGTCCAGAGATGTTCTGGACCAGAGAGGTTCAAAACCCAAATGGACAATATCCTAAATAATCTGCTGCAGCTGACTGTGCTTTGAGCAGGAAGGTTAGACTGGATAACTCAGATATCCTTTCCAAYCTCAACTATTCTCTGGTTCTGTGAAGACCACTTCTCTGAATAGGGTATGACAATAGAAGTCTTCCTTGAGTAAGGAATTTGGATTTAAATGTTACTAGCAAAGCACACACATGAGGGTAGAAAGGAAAAAAAAAAAAATCTGCATAATCAAGTGTTCCCCTCCACACACACTCTCTCTTTTGGTTCATAGAGGATGAGAGCCAGTAGATTGATGAAAGACCTTTAATCTTTTGTAGTTGTGCAAATGGCTCTTGCCCAGATGTCAAAAGGTGACTGCAGAGGATACGGAATTGGCAAAGATCCTGCATTATCACAGGGGGACTAAATTTAATTAAGAACATATCCAACTGGTGAACAGAGGATCGTTCTCATCCACAGACTGACCTGAGATTACATGAGTATATCAACTTCCTTTTAGAAGGATAGAAAATAGCAGAACTACATATAGCCTTGCTGAAAGCTGCTGCATTAGGAAATTAATTTGACCCAATATGTAAGTATGACACTAAAAAGCAACGAATATAATCACAATATTGTTGACAATATTTCAAGAGTAAATTGCACAACAGCAGTCACTCAAAACCAATGAAAAATAATAACTGTAATTTAATAACCATGACATTTGTCAACAGGCAACTTACCTAGATGAAAATATTCAAAATGTGCAATCAAAGATAAGCTATAAAATGTGTTTGGAAGTGACCCATGTGTCTTTTGAGTATAAGGCAATTAGAATGAGTGATAGGAAACATTTGCCTCATTTATCACTGGGAACTTTCTACTGCTACAATAAACATGAGAAATTTAGAAGATAATGCAAGACAAAATCTTGTAAGACTCGGTACAAGTTTCAAAGAATTAAAGGAAGAGTTATATGTAAGAATACTTTTTCAAGTTAAAGTAGTCTCCTGAGACCTTATTAAGACTGAAAAACTAACCCAGATATTTGCATGAAGTTAGTAACCGCATCCTACAATCATACCAAGACAACACACTGCTGAAGTTTATTTTATACTGTGGCAACAACAGCAGATACAGGTCTTTAAAGGACCAAAGGGTAAATGGAAATCTAATTAGTTCTGAAGAGTGTCACAACTTTTTGTTCTTTTGCTTGATGGAAAGTGACCTTCAGTGAAAGTGTTTCCACTAATGCTCTTGAAATATGCATTAAAATCTATGTTCCTGAAAAATAAGTTAGGTTTATATACACATTTATAAATTAAAACTTCAGCAGTTCACTGGGAAATCAATTATCCTGGTTACTAGTATCTTTGTTCGCTTTATCATTTTCRCCATAAATAACATTTAAAAAGTCTAGAATATATAATGAAATGAGAATTAGRATCAATAGCAACACACACTTCAACTGTGGAAGTGTTTGACTGATGACATGTCTTTGATCAACACAATACATTTGTGCAGCAATTTAAGGTTTTTATTCCTTGATACTCATCTTTAAGTTGGTAATCAAAAGTCTACAGCATTCAGGTTCTCATCACAGGAAGCTACGGAATCGCATTTTCTTTTCAGGATAAGAGTAGATGGAGCTCAGCGAGTACAACAGATCATTTATGATACAATTCAGCTTCTCCTCAGTCAGGTCTGCTTATTTCTTCTGGGGCATTCAGAACTCTATCTGGCTTGAGAAATGGCAGTCAGACATGCTCGGACTTCAGAAATAAAGATTTTACTGTCCCTCTTACGCAGGTTCTAAATTAGGCTCCGGGACCTTCTTGCCTGCATAGAGCCTAACACAAATCTTTCTGAATAAAGAAACTGGCCTTAGATACTGTGTTAAGTTTTGAAATCCATCTGCCCCTCAACTCTTCTTTTCCTCATGAAATAGTATTTAGGCACTGAATGGCACAGAAATCCTTTCTGAACAACTCACGCTAGTTGTGCTGATACAAGAGTATTTGCTAACATATGCAAATAACTCTTATAGTTTCTATTAGATACATAACTGCATCTTTATGTGCCTAAACATTCTTGAAAGTCTGCTCTTGCTGACTGAACCAACCTATTCTCTTCTCGTTCTCCAAAGTGAAAAGCCTTCTCTGCTTTTCAGTGCCTCACATCAAATAAAAGCTTTTTAGAACAACCCATAATTTACTAGAGTAAATGACAGAGAAACAAGTCATATTCTTTCAGCTCACTTTTTTTTATTATTATTAAAATAAATAGTTATCCCCCTAGCACTACTCTTCTCTTCCAGTTTTGTTGTACAGCTCCATCTGTGCTCTTTAAGCATCATCTTCCCTGATTTACTGTTCAGAGYGAAAGAAAACATATGCACATTTCACAAGCTAAAGTAGCTGTTTCCCCTTTTGTCCCATAAAGGCTCAGGCTGAGGATGCTTTTACATTTTACTTTATTGCCTCTTTCTGCCTGTATCTTTGTGGGCAGGTACAAGAGTGTCAGAGATGTCCCTTTTCTTACCCAATTCTGATCATAAGGAATACATAGAGGGAGGACATTTCAATATATTTCAGTTACAGGCATTTCTGAACTATACAAATGACTTGACAGACAGATTTAACAGATGAGACAGATCTGAAATAGATGATTACAAAATGTTACGTAGTATGCCTCATATTATATTTGTAGTATTCAAATATACATATTTTCTTACTCAGTGCTTCCAGAAACCGATTTCATATCTAAACAGTTTGTTGTTCTCAGAACCTTCACATCTTACAGGTACAATATTCTTAGACATATGCTTTGAAAGGACAACAGGCAATAGTTATAAGTAGTAAAATAAATTTTGACTCAAAATAAGGAAAAAAATCTTCAGCATAGAAGAGGTTAAGCAGTGAAGAGGAGTTCAGAAAGGCTCTGGAATCTCCATCCTTGGAGGTATTCAAATCTGCAACCTGGTCTAACTTCAAAGTTGGCCCAGCAGAGATCCTCCCAGATTCAATTGATTCTCTGATATTAGTAAATGATCTATTGTATTCCTTACTGAGGAATATATTCAGGATTTGTATACATGTCATGTATTCCTAACACATACCGGACTAAATCCTAATCTGAAGATTGTGCAGATATCTGCTGTTCAGCAATCTCTCTCAGCCTATGAATTCAGTGGATTTCTGCTTCATTTATTAATCTCCTAGAATTGAGACTGTATTGGAAAATGAGCATATGTTCATCATACAGTACCAAGCAGTGCCAGCTAACTCTTAAGGAGAAACAAACAAACAAAAAAAAAACCCTTTTAATAACAATTCCCTTTCATTTTCTTCCTGAGTACCAGGATAAATTGCCTTTGCTTGTATCGCTGCAAGCAGATTCAGTCTGACACACACAGGTTAGCTCACTATGCTAGAAGATGGTCAAATGTTCTAGCCTGGAAGGATTATAGTCTCTCCTGGTCCCCTTCTGCTGGGTACTTGGTGGCAGTTGCCCTTACACATACACATTTCCCCCTCCCCATCCAGCTAYAACTTCAAGAATACAACCCCTTCTAAATTGTTTTCTTTTCTTGTATTACAATGGAAAAAATCCAAAATAGATGGTGCAAGAATACTGCACTCTCACTATACACTTTTTTTTGCATGTGTAGCCAGCTAACTGCTTCAACATATTCTGGGTTTTTTGATTATATTCAAGTGCTTTGTTCCAGACCCCAGTCATGTCATGCCATTCTCAGGAATTTCTCTTGAAACTTAAAGAGTGGCTGATGATTCACAAACTTGGTTTGCATATTCTTATTTTCCAACAGTTCCTTGCTCCTAGTACATTTTTTGTAGAGAAAATAAGAGTTCATAATCTTATAGAAGTCCTCTAATTTGCCTTTTCTGTACTGCAATCTTTTAGCTAGCTTTCTCTGTCTGCATTAATGATTTTGTCTTAGTTCATTGTTCTAGCAATATGTATTATCAGAAATAAAACCCTATTTCTTATTTATTTTTGCTGTCATCCATTGATTTCAGACGAAGGAGAAATTTTGCTTTGCAATTATCTACTGCAGTTCAGGAGCGATGCACCTGATAGCACTTTTCAGCACACCACTTTTCTGCTCAGTATTTTTGAGTTTGTTTTACTCTTGGCACCATGTGTTGTTCAAAAATTGCTCGGAATCAAAGCGTTYAGAGGCCTGTTTTGTCAGTTTATTCTTACAGAACACGAACACAACCCAACAACCTGTTCCAAAACTCTTAGGTACAAATCTAGAATAGCGCCAGTTTTCTTTTTTTGCAGAACTATGACATATCTCAGAAGAATGCATTTGCACCTATGGTTACTACTGTGTCAATTATCCTGCCTGTGGTCAGTAGAACAGGACATTCAATACGAAGAGAGCCAAACAGGACAGTGGGGGCAGTTAGATGTTATCCTCCTAATGTTAATGCTAATGTTACCAAATTACTTTAAGCGGTAACAAGAGCTGAAAGAAGACTTAACTGCCACAACTATTTTGCTCAGGAATGCTTGACTGTGCCCAAAGTTTGTTTGTTTGTTTTTTATTAAACAAAAACAAAATCCAYGTGGGAGTAGAAACTCTGCACAAAATGTGCTGCACTGAATCTGTATTGAAATGAGACTTCAGCTTTTTCTGCTCGTCAAAGCAGCTGTTCATGCTGGTCTCTATTAGCTCAATGAGTCTTATCTCAACGAATCATCTTCTGAATAGACACAAGTATTTTTAGTTCTAGTTTTCAGTCAGTGATTGTCGTTCTCTTGCTTTCCTTGTATTGAAAGTACATTCAGTTTCTTTTTCCATTCTTTTGTCTCACTCCTTGCTGAACACTGATAAGGTGTGTGGGAAGCAGCAGCAAGGGAAAAAAAAYGAAGAGGAAGTAGACAGCCTTTTCATCTAGGCTTACTGAAAGTTCTGGGGGCATCAGGAGAAGTCTCCCTTGTTGAAAATCCCTCAAAGTCTTAGTCTAGCAAAGAACAGCCAAATAAGAGCTGCAGTACACACTGAGATACCATCTCAGATGATATGGATCTGCAAGGGCCTGGGACATCATCTTTGCCCAAAACTCATGCATAGTAGGCAAGGTGGATAGTTTGGTTGCTATTAACCTATCAGGGTCTCAGTCAATGAAACAATTTTTTTTTTTTTTTTTTTTTTGCCCAAAACTCATGCATAGTAGGCAAGGTGGATAGTTTGGTTGCTATTAACCTATCAGGGTCTCAGTCAATGAAACAATTTTTTTTTTTTTTTTTTTAAGTGTACTTCTACTAGCTTCAAGGTAGCAATAAAAGAGAGGGTAAATCTGACTTATCAGCTGTGATGCCAATCTAGAACTCCTGAAGAACCAGATGACTCTCCTGACCAAAAAGAAACCAACCAACCAAACAAAAAGAAAAAAAAACAAAAAGAAAAAACCAACAACACACAGTTTCTTTTCTTTCTGCTACCTGTATCCTGAAACAACAGGGATCAGTCAGGGCAATAGGGCAATAGACTATAGCCAGAAAGTAGTTCTAAACACAGAAAGCAGACTGACAGGCTAATAAGGCAATTTTATATACTAGGCTTCTCCCAACATCAGGCATATAGAAATTCCTCACATTTTTGTTTTCCTTGCCATACCATCAAAAGATATGAAATTCTTAAATATTTATCTATGCAACAGAAAAATGTTGGCACCAACATAACTGAAGCAGCAAACCTTTTACCTGGCAAATAGAGGCAAGGAGATCCTAGGCTTTCTGCAGTGATGAATATGTGGATACTATGTTTGCGTTTATACACCACTCCCTACAAAGAAAATGCTCAGTATTTGATCCCTCACTGCTTGCATATCTAGTATATTAGCTTCCATCTGTAYCCAATATGAAAACCTGTATTTTTACTTAGAGTTCTTTTGCAATACAAATACATTGGTACAAATATAGTCAGCAAAATTGATTCCAACATCATAACCTTTATATCTTTACAGCCCTTTTCAAATAAAAGGGAGAAGCTGGAATGCTCTTCTCTCCAATGCTCTGCAGATACCATCACACCTAGTGCGACTATGATTAGCCCTCTCTCCTATTGCTCACAAACATCACCAAGATTACAAAATCAAGCAACTCTAATCTACAGTCTGCTGCTGAAGGACTTCTGGTGTAGAACAGAATCTGATACAGTACAAAATTAAACTCTCCATTCCCATCTAGTAGCCATGCTTTACGCTCAACTTTTGTATCCATAAATATATTATGAAAAAGCAATGAAAAAACAGCCCCAGAGAAGTGATACATCACAAACAAAAATATGTAATGAAAAAGGCACTACACTTAAAATTCATTCTCAAAAAAAGTCTATGTAAGGAAAAAAGTAATATAAACTCAATATCAAGCAAACTTATGAAAATATGACTTTAATAATATTNAAAAAAAAAAAAAAAAAAAAGAAAAGAAAAGAAAAAGAAAAACACCCAGCATTTACCAACAGTTACCACACTGTGGCATCCTATGATAACACAGTAGTTCACTCAATATATTCAAAAGAAATTAACGTTGAGAAGCACAGAAACACTCCCGACAATCTACTGCAAAGTACRTGGACAAACGTTGACTCTCTAACAGCAACAAATCTAAAATGGTAGAATTATCCTCACTCAGACTGAGTAAATTATTGTATTTTAATTAATATAAAAATTAAGAGCTCAAATGCGCTTAACCATGAAATATTTCAGAGTTATGAATAAAAACATACAGGGTTTTGACAATAAAAAGTTGTTAATGGAAAGGAAGTGGAAAATAGGACTGTCCATGTAAAGTCCATTTTGGTTGTGTTCAGCTCATCCAGATTTTTAGTGGTATAACTGTTCATGCTGTTGCCTATAGCTTTACTCTGAAAGAATAAGCAGTCTATCGTTTTATCTTTGGGAAAGGAGATTTCATTTTATAATCAAAGCACAAATATTGATGCATATTCTGCATACGCAAGCCACTAACATTGGGATAAATATGGTGGATGATGAACAGTGCTAGAGTAAACTGAAGATCTTCTGAAATTATAGAGCACAGCACCATTAATACCAAGAGTTCATCAYGATTAATGATATTATAATGCACACTCAAGGAATGAAAAATAATTTGTCTCACATAATGGGTTATACCACCTTGTCAGCTCAGGACACCCAATTTTGCAGTGACCTTCCCATAAAGGCAATTCAGCCACAGGTTCATTAGCCATACGCTTTTTGTATGACCTAGAAAAATAAAATGGAAATCCAATTCTGAAGTCCATCACAAGTCTGATACAAAACCTTTTTCCARTTTCTTGGCTGACAGCAATAATGGAATGAGTATATATTGGAATAGATGACTATTTACTAAACACCACCCTGTTCACCCCTAGGACTTTTCATTCAAGTGTACCAGGTTCTTCARTTGTTCCTGGTATCTGTCTGATTACTCACTTTGCAGCATAGGCTGGCCCAGAAGAGGCCTAGAGGTATGCATACTTTCATTTTCAGTGTAGCATTCTTATGTTCTTTGAAGCTGTCTACCAGTGTGTTCTTTTCTGGGAGCTTTTGGAAGAGTGCGGTTGCGTGGCATTTGCACAGCCGATCTAGAAAAGCCACAAACTAAGTCTCGTTACAGGTAAGGGTTTGCAGGTTGAATAATGGGATAATTCATTCAAGTGGAGGATGTCAAGTGATAGAGATCTTTATCATAGACCTACGAATTTGTTATCTCAGCTGGAAGAAAATTATCTTCTGTAAAATTGCACATTGCAGCTATCATACCTAGTGTGGTAAGGGTCAAGATGAGGAGATTTGACTAGAGTGTAGGGGGAACACAGCTAGGTCTGCCACAAAGCACGCAGAAATGCAACATAATGCATTTTACATAACCTGGGAAGTCACAGCATGGCAAGTTTGTTTCTCAGCCTGAAGAACACAAGCATCTTCCCTGAGGCCTGCTTGACATCACATTCTGAATAGCTATTAAATTGCTTTTAGGTTTATTCAGTGCTCTCAGCAGGTTAAAAAAAAGCAAGAAAAAGCATTCTCAGCCTTATGAAAGATTACACGCCAAATTAGATGTAATGGTCTTCCTGTCAATGTGCATATGACTCTCTGGATCTTACTATCTGATAAAGTAGAAGGTCATACAGAATACCCCAACCAGCTGTGACCCTAAGCTCGAGTTCAAAGAAGCATGGCCGTAACAACGAGATGCTCTGCCCACACTAATTAAGCATACCTTCCTGGTGTTACTTCACTATCTTCCATACAACTACGCTGATTTATCTCTTAGTCTCTAATGCATAAGTCCCCTAACTCTTCCAATTTCAACATACTGCTTTTATAAGCCCAAGGGAGGAGGAAAAATATCACCAAATATTGTGTGTGTAAGATGGAGCTTTTTCAACAGCACAGAAAAGTGACCAGAAACCCCACACCCTAAAACTAAACAAGCAAGCACCAGAAAAATCAACACAATATATCCCTACAGCATATGCTATGTTATTCATTTTAGTTTCATGTTACTAACATAGGTAACCACAACCRTGAAGATGGAGCAGCGTGAGAGCTGATCTCATACTAAGAGTAAGTACTCCAGTAGCTCTGGATACTTTGACTGTTAAAACTCATGCATGTTCCTGCACCCTGTAGATTCTCCATATAGACAACAATATATCCTGGGGCAGCCTGTATTATATTGGCAGCTTTTGCCCGTACAGAGAGAAGTTTGCACTTTGGCAATTTTCCCCATTTGACTGCTGTATTTCAACACACTCTAGTCAATAAAGGTTGGACTTCTGAATGGAGCTTAAAGGATCTGTAAAGCTCACAGAAGACTTCTAAGAAGTACTTACACATTACTAGAGATCTACAGAYGTCCCTGAATCAGGGGACGAACTCACAGGCAGCCCATCTGAGAGTTCTTTCAGTTTCATCTTATCTTCCCTATTGCTTCACTTTCTTTCCTTATGTTTCAAACACTGGTTGTATTCACTTGAAGGTTGCATATCCTTTAAAACCATGCTAGAGTCTTTAAATTCAAAGCAGGGTGGGGTGGGGAGGGGAGAGAAACACCCTTCACTCCAAAATTTCAGCTAGGAAAAATAAAATGTTTCCTCAAAGGTCTAAAGAAACACTTTTCAGTCATCAGTTCACAGGGTCACATTCTAATCCTCTTACTCATGTTTAGTGATAGCTTGCCTCAGATGATCTCACTATTTAAAAGAAGTCAGAAATACCATTAAGAATAAATACATCTATGCGGCAGTGGAAAATCCTCTGAATTCCGATCTTTTGCCCTGACCTCTCTAGACCATTCCTTCTACTAACTCAGTTGCCCTTTTCTATTCAACAGCTAGATATTGCTCCAGTTGTTAAACTGCCAAGTCTGTGATTACTGAAACACACTTATAAAAGTTCTAACTGTGTTAGCTGCAATATAGACCTGTACAAATAATGTAAATGTTGCAAAAATATAAAAAAGGTGGTGGGCAATCATGAGAATCTATGTTAACAAAGCAGTCTTAAGCCTAATTGTCTTCTGGAGCATGTTTACAATTAGTTTGTGTTAATCTTTTAGGTTTTCAACTGAAGGAGGTTTTTAAGTTGCTATTAATTTAATTCATAAATATTAATTCTAGCACATGCATGAAATACATAGTCAGAGAAAGAAAATTTACTAGGTAGCACTACCTGTTTAGCTCAGTATATTGTCAAAACAATAACATAATGACTGAAAATACAGGTATCCTAGCTCTATCAATGTCAAGAAATTCAGAAAAAAAACAGGTTCAAAATGCGATTTCCCTATCAGAAAGAGGGATCTGAAAACAGTCAAAAATATATTAAGAAGGTTGACATGTTCAATAAATTGAAGGCAAAACAATCCCTGTAAGTCATCATGATGTGGTAGATTAAATTTAAAGCTTCCTCAGATATGGACAACAGACTCTGTGCTAGCTGGGTTCTTACAGATGAAGATCAATTCAGACTGTATGTTTACATCTGGCTCCTAGAATATGTCATATCTTTCCAATACATAGCTTCTTCCAGTGGGAGGGAAATTATCAGATTGATGGTATCAAGAAGAAATATTCAACTTGGTCAGAACTATACTTCCAAGTACATCTTCAAGCAGCTCAGAAAATTTTGTATTTCGTTGACTTCATCTCACAGGAGGAAAATAAAGTTTACCAAATCAGTGAAATCCTAAAGCTGAGTTTTTAAATAAAGAAGCATGAGGTTTAAAATAAAGTATCTTGGAGAAGGAAGCACATTTACACTACATAAAAGTTACCTTCCAATGTTTATTGTCAGAGAAATTTAAGTATTCATAGAGGACTTAAAGCTTGACTTTGTGGCCTAGGTGAAACAAACTCATGGGATGAGTTCTAAAGTAGTCAAAGAAGTGGACATCCTCTTTGGATTAATGTAGGCTATGTCACTGGCAACACGTAGGAAGCATAGATGCACTAGCCAACAGTTAKTTTCATTTTAGGGAGTAGAAGTTTGGTGCAGCTGAGAGCCACAGCCTAAATCATGTTGTTTTACTTTAAATTCATTCACCAAGTAAGATATTTGTTATTTGTTCAAGATCGTCTATATTCAAGATCATCTTTAAGAAATGCACATGGAGGTGGAGAACACTGCATTCTCCCACTTCCTAAACCTCCATGGAAAACTCGAATAAGTAATATAAATAAATTTTTCCTAAAATGATTATGTACAAGTTTACTATTTCCAGTACAAGAATGCTGAATTATAAGTTTTTCCTCTACCTTGCTTAGGATCTCACAATGGATTACAACAAAGCTTAGAGAGGGAAAAATTAGGCATTTGCATAGAAAGCTGAACACCTGAAATCAGGCAGCTCACCTTTCCAGTAATTACCATTTTTTTTCCTTTAGGCATCCATGATTTCCTTTCCAAGCCTCCTAATGAAAACTCAGAAAAAAAAATCAGACTTGAACATACGAGGAAAGATGGATTTACTCATACCTTTTTTCATCCACTACTTCCAGTGACAGAGGTGTTGCTGGCTGGGCAGCAATTATCAACTGCAACTCATTGTGTTTTTGGTTCCTTTGCTGCTATGCCAGTGTCACTTATGTGCTCGAGGTCAAACAAASAAAAGCAGAGGCGACAGACCTCCTGGAGGGCTGCAGAAGTAGCACTTTCAGTCCAGGCTGTGGAACTGAACATTTCTGAACAACATCATCATGAACAAAAGGACTGGGCTTTATTGCCAAAAGTGTACTCTGAAAACAAAAGCAACATGTGCTGCTGCCTGCAGCTGCCTAATTTTCTGCTCCACAACTCCCAGGTACCAAAGTAAAGAACATTAAGGCTTGATAATTACAAACAAAGCAGGAGATACTGTCTACATCACATAAAGCAAAACAATCCAGYTACACTAATCCAGTATATAAAGACAGAAACCAGCAGGTATTCCCATAGAATCATGTTTTCCCATATTATTCCATGCCATCTCTTGCCTAATTTGCAAGTACCACCAAAAATTATATACAGAGAAAATCTATTTTCATTCAGGACAGTATAAATCTTATAGCTTATCTATTTTCTTTAGTCAGTGTGATGCTAATAAGGCCTTCTTGTAGTTATACCTTATCACTGCAGCAAATGCAATTATCTCACCTATTAGTTTTAATTTATTGCTTGGTTTTATACAAGACTATTCATAACTAAATGGAGGATTTTTTTTTTTTTCTGAAGTGGTCTGGAAAGTTTACTATTAAAAATATCTTTATGTAAAATGTTACATAATAAACCTRTAGAAAGGTTAATTTCTAAACTCTTAAAAATAGGCCTTGCAGAACACCATTATGTTTCTAGATACCATTTGAGACTTGACCTTATTACATTTTGTAGGGTTACTATATAAAGTTACAGGAATAAATACACTGACATGTATACTGACATGTACACTGACATATCCTTATGCTGACATGGTGTGATAGTAGGACACTTTTCTCAGACAGTCATCTCTTGGAGGAGAGAGAGGAAAAAAAAGAAGGCAGTTCTGCAAAGGTGTCTTGCTTAGCTTAATCAAATCAGCTCCCTCCGCACCCGTGGGGGAGCCAGTCCAGCAATCAACATGAGACCTGTGGAGCAAACATTGACTCTGCCTGTGCTTCTGTAAGGGCTACCAGACTACCCTCTCAGCAGCTCTCCCTTTTGCAGAAATAAGATAGTCTCACTTTCTCTGGAATTACACAGAAGGGAAAGATTAGAGAGCCAGACACAGCAAAACCCCTGTATATTGTAGCCTCAGAAACGGAGGAGAAGCAGTCCAGCCACATTTTTATGATATTCCAAGAAAGGAAATTTGCATTAGACTTTTCCATTCCAGTTTTTGGAGGGGTGGTGTTTTACTGATAACAGGTAGAACCARGCACAAAGTAGTATACAAAACAACACTTCTTCCTACACATGATCTTTAGCTTAGAAGAGGGGGGAAAAAAGAAAAGTATTATAGCAGAGTATGCCAAAATAGACTAATGTGACCAGCTCAGATTTTGATTATTGTATAACTGAATTAAGCAAATTTATTTATGTAAGTTGCAGAAAGTGTTAATTAGTTTCTCTACCATAATGAGGTAATTTTTACATCAGAATTTTTCATAGCTCARAATAACTAATCTACAGTCACAGAAATTAAAGGAAAACAAAGTAGATTTGTTTTTTTTTTAAAAAAAAAGATGTTTGAATTATTGCCATTAGAAGAGATATTTTAGAGAAAAATAGGCAATACAAGCTAGAAAATTATTCAGCTATGCTATAAGTAATCAAAATAATTTATTGAGAAAATATAAGTAGATGTTTAATCAAGAGAACTTAACTGAAATTCTCTCTTAAGTGCTAATTCTGATCAAACATTGGAAAAAAAAATAAGACATCTTTGATCCAAGGAGCCCTTCGGCTAAAGGTACATCTATAGTATTATCTGAGGTTGCCCACCTGTTTGAGTGGGMTTCTCAGACATACTGACTTATTTTATAGACTTGTCTCAGTGATCTTAAGTTAAGTGGAGAAATATTTTTTCTCCAGTTTCCACAGGATGTTTCTTCAGAAGGGTTTTATCAGCTGAAGAGATTCTTGCAAGTGTATTTTGTGTTCCTGAATATCAGACACACACACCACACGCACAAGCACACAAACATAWCAAAAGAAAGGACTAAAGATGGGTAGTGGGGTCAAATGAAAGGAAAGGAAAGGAGCATAGCTGTTGCAAGCTTACTCCTTGCTGATCAAATAAAAGTGTCTGATAACATAAGCAGAAATGAAACTCAAAAAAAAAAATGTCTTCAGCTGGCCAACTACCAGAAATTTAATAGTACTTATAAAAGTGCTAAAGATGAAAGAGGCAGTAAAGAATTTATATTTAATTTTCTCCTCTTTACAARAAGAGGAAGGGAGGCACAGAGAGAATTGGTTTGAGATGATCTGGCAAGCCTGGAAATGTCTTCCTCATTTCAAGTTTACAGTCTAACAGAGCTCCAGTTTCAATCCAGCCACACTGTGACTTTCTGATCCACTCTCCAACTCTGAACCAAGTAARGGTCAATCTGTTTCAGCTGGAACACAGTGCATCATCCTCAGCTCTGTTCATCAATATTCCACCAGATGGACACTGACAACAAGTATCACCAACAATACACAGCAACGAAGACRCTTGCTGTTGCAATGAAGCTTGGGATGGAGAGAGTAATTCCCTACAGCCAAATCACTTCTGCAATGTACTTTGTTTCCTCTCCTGGGAAAAGGATGCATTTACTTTTCTATAGGCCTATGCCAGCATGCTACATTAATAGTGTATTTCATTCTAAGGAGAGGCTACTGCAAAAGAAAGGTAGTTTTGCCAGTAGAAGGAAGGCAAGTATATTCTTTTCAGATTTAAGGTTCAATCACCTGAAAAGTTAAGTTGAAAGGAGTAATGTTAAGACCAAGTTTCTAAAGGATATGGAATAGAGACATAATACTCTTACTAGGCATGCAGAAAGATCTGGCTGAAATGGTCTCCTCTTTCTGTTATTCTGTAGCTAGAAGGGTGCTCCTTTGGGCTAGGTGGAGTAACTGCCATAGTACTTTGAAGTTAGTTTTCTTAAAGAAAAAAAAGAAAAAAGAAAAAAAGGTTACTTAACTGGAAAAAAAGAAGAAAGTAAGATGCTGCACATCCTAGACAGTCTGTAATTGGTTAGTTGTGATGCAGCAGGATGATTTAATTTAGCTGGAGGTCCCTTCAACACCTAGCTAGCTGTAGAGTCAAGGAAATGTGAAATTGATATAAAAGCAGTTTTATGTCCTGCCTCCAATTTGTTCATGTATTGGCCAGGTCAAGAAGAAAGTGGTTTATGAGAAAAGCATTTATGAGAAAAATAGCTCTAGCAGTTTTCTCCATAGACACTAGACTGTAACCAGGAAGATACGTGGATAAGATGTAAACATGAGATGAAAGCAAGAAATAAACTGAACAGGAGACAAATTAAATACAGAGAGCACCAAATTCTTAGTTGGTGTAGACTAGTATTGACTTGTCAGTTAAAGCAAGATAAGCCACAACTGATTCACTGAAGATCTGGCCTACTGATTACATATRTGTTAAAAAAGTGACTTCTGCAAAATGCTCCACTATGTGAAGTTCAGAAGAAATGAAGTGTCCTGGATTGGACAATTTTGGTTGTGCCAAAAGATCCCTGCTACACAGAACATTCTTAGTTATGCAGATGAGGGTGTAGCTTTCACATAGGTTGTCAGGGAAAGAGATTCAGTGTAGGAAATTTTGTGCTTTAAAACAGCTAGAGCTAACCAGGGAATATACGGCTTAAACCACAAGCTGAAGACTGCCAGAAGTCTATGCATTAAATTGGTCTTTTGATAAAGCTTCAGGATGCTTTGGCATCAATCACCCTGCCCAGTAAAACAGCTGGACAGAACCTCTTCTGTAGGAATTAAGAGGGAATTATACAGTAGAGAAAGACCACTGTCACAGAAGTGACGCACTCGCAGAAGACCACTTCCTCGGTGGCAGCTATAGTCAGTATCACAGATGCTGAAGCATTTTATCAAATCCAACAGGCTTTGCTATGTAACATAGATGTTTCTTCTGTGGCACGTATCCTACTGTAAATTTTGACTTCTACTTATATTCTAGCCTTTGCTTATCATAGCAAAAAAAACATTATACTGAAAATATCCTAAATTCAATGCATCTTCGTAACGTCTAGGATGCTTTCACCTATTGAGAAGCTGAATCTGTTTGACCTACTGATTACTGACAATAATGTATCTTTGCAGATTCACATTATGATGATTATATAACATGCAAAGACTATTCCTGCTATATAAGCAGCTCTCTCAAGATGTCCCTATGACAAAGTTGCTTTCCCATGCCTCATATCAGTACAAGTTCCAAGTCTAACTTCAGTGCAGCAAATTCCAGAGTCCTCGTCTTCAGCTATGAGTGAGATGAGTCTCACTAATTACAACCCGTTCAGAAAAGGTTTTGCTTCTTCAGTTCCACACCTCTGCCTCTGACCTTAAGCTCATTTTCTTCCTTGATCGCTTCTTGCATTAATGCCTTTCTTTCTATGTAGAACTTAAATTCATAAAACAAATTCAAAAATAGTATAGTAACACTTACATTTTCAAGGATTTTAAAAAAATGATTTACAATAATTCTTGTTAATACCAGTTCTGGATTCTATTGTATCACCTTAGAAATTAATGGGTCAAATGTTTACAAATTCAGCCCTTCAAATTGAAGGATAAAGTTCTGGACAATACCCTTGCAATTTTACCAGAAGTCTAAATCATCTTGTGACTGAACATTCATTTTGTGCAATATAAAGAAAGATAAAGCTTTGTGGTCAAAGTACAGCACTCTGAAGACATGGTTTACTAATGATACATCCTTAACCACGTTAACGTTAGCGCATGCAGCTATGGATGCCTGTTGTTACTTAATTTTAAAAGGTTTCTAATCTTATAATGAAACTGTATTTTTGACCAGCCACAAAATAGAATCCAATCTGAACACTATAATGTCATTAATCACGGATTTTAGTGTCTCATTTGAAATAATTTATTCAGATCTGAGAAATATATTGCATGTCTATGATTCATTTTCAATTTATTTGCTTTATATATAATGCAATCACATGTATTATTCATCATAAAGTGGAACTACCTGGCATTTAGCACTGAGGGTAAATTAGTTTGTGCTTTGACTCTTTAGTCACTTATGATGTAAAGAGAGGCTAAAACTCTGCCACTTGACCTCGTTGCTGTGCTTAGCCACTTCAACATCGTTGTGCAAAATGCAAGGTGGCAGGGAAAGTTAGATCCATGGCAGGGAAAGTTAGATCCATGGCAGGGAAAGTTAGATCCATGGCATTCAATATACAAAAGAGGCAGACTACAGAATGCTTGGGGTTCACATTTGGATGTGAGATAGCAACATTATGGTGTCCTGTGTCTTTATCAGACTTCATAAACTGCTAAAGGAATGAGAAAGACTACAAACTGTATGGCTCTTGGAGATGTACAGTACAGAATATAACTTTGTTCTGATTTCATCTGCAGATTTTGCACCTTCAGACATCATCCCAAACTGGAAGAACATCTAAAGTAGTAATGACTCTGCTCTGGCAGGCTGTTTCTGAAAGAGTTGCCTGCTGTTAGGTTATACACTAGGCTCTATGGACAGTCATCATCCACGATTGCAACAGTTCATAAGAACTAGGAGATATGACAGTCCTATTTCCAAAGCATGACTTGCAGTATATGCATTTGGAAAATGATGTGCATTACTATACTGCTTTGCTGTCCTAGCCAGTTGCCATAGTTCAGAATACACTTTCCTGGTATTCACTATGATCTGTTCGGACATGTAAAGAAAGAGAAACAAGTAAATGTGGTGAGTGCTCAAAATACAGCATCTTGATCATAATGTATTAGTGAACACAGCTGAATAGGTATGGTGAAAAAGCAAAACACCGGACTACTGACTTTATCAAAGCTTGTTCCACCCACAGTAAGGGAGGAAATCAGAGAGCAGACTGAGACYAGGAACATAAAGGGAACAAATGGTTCTTGCATATCCTCTGCTGGGAACATGATTGGCGGAGCTTTAACTAGAAYAGAGGCAGCTCCTCTGCCTCCCTTCCTTCCTGTTTTTCACTGAAGTAGACAAAACAATCATCATTTGAATCAACTGGTAATCTCCAGCTGATGTTAGGGAATTCAGGAGAGTAAAATCCTGAAGTAAAGCCTTAGATGTGCTCAAGCAAGTATGATTATGTTCTAGGTTGKGCTCAGGAGCAAGCAACAACCAGAACCACTCCAGTGTTGAAAGTTATATATACATATATTTTAGTCTACCTTGATATCTCAGCCTTAATTTGCACAGTACTCAGAAACGCACTCTTTATCTTCTACAGGAGTAATGTGTTCACATTTGAGTCATTTTATAATCTCCTTTGATTCAACACCATAACATCTAAACTGTATCACTGATGGCACCACATAACCATACATTTAGCAGGGCTAAAACCTTTCTATACCTCCATTCCCCTGACCTGTACCAATTTATTTATACATTCATACACTTTCTTTGTTCTGGTTGTACTTGAACATCAGAATTCTCTATCATTCCATTGCAACTGTTTCCAAATGGATGGCAACTGAAGTCATTGATATAGAAGTAGTGTTCCTGGAAAAGAGGAAACAAGTCAGTCCTTCGATTGTTCTGATATGGCCTAAGATAAGGACCGGTCATTACAGCTATTTAAAACAATGTGTTCTATCAGATACTACTTCTTGAAGAACCTGAATTATTTTGGTTCTAGTTCTCTGCTCTTTTCCTGCACAGGGTTTTTCTGAGCCTTGCCTCGATTTCCCTGTTTCAGTTCACCCTTTTGTGGAACATTGTCATTCTGGGTTATTATTCTTCCAGTTTCTTTTTTGAACTTCTAAAGATCACAATAAGAAGGCTATTTTTACTTAAAATGAAAGCTATGATTTCTGTATGATTACATGACTCAATGTGACTAGTGGTGCTTTAGCAGAAAGCAGCCAATAGTATGAGAGACGTGAAACTTAACGCGAGAAACATCAGAGCAAGTAGGAAGAAAGTTAAATGCTGACTGCTCTCTGGTGCACTCCTGGGGCAGCTATGTGTTCTTTCTCAGACTGCAGTGTCATAGTCATGTTCGGCATCACCTTACAAGCATTTCTGACAAACATTAAAATAAAAATCTGTGGGGAGATTTTGTTCATAGCCTACGTTAATTTTATTGCAATATTTGCTTAGATATCCCACTGCAAATCTGCTTTTAACAGCATACTAACTCTTTCCATAAGGGAAAGAAAGGCAAATTGATAATATTTCTTGCCTTTTTTGTTCTGTTTTCCTTTCAGGAATGGTGGTTAACTGAGGTCTTTTTACTTCTCATACCTGCTTTAGTAACTACGATGTTAAAGTGATGATTAACTTGAAACATTCTTTTGACTCTCTTATGTTCCTTTCTAATTAGATTTTTAATGATTTCTATTATCATGACTAAATTTATTCTAGCGACAGGATGGAGTACACAAACAGTGCAACACCAGACTCTCGTACACGTACAACTTGGTAGAAGTGCATATGGGCACTTAAGATRCATGCACACATAGATTTGACTGTCTCCAAACTATATTTTCTTTTCTACTACTCCTAAAAATAGATTTTATCTGAAACTATTCTTTCTCCAGACTACCTTTAAGGTTATCTTTTTCCAATTTAAAAATTTAAGTCAAAAGGTTTGGTGAGAGCAGGGGGCAGTAGGGTTGTGAAAGCTTTACCTTTTTGAAGTTCCAGGGTAGTATGACACATTTTATTAAGTATAAGGAGAAAGCAGTATTGAAGCTGGATAACAATTAACCACTTGCTGTATAATTTTGAAGGCACTGTTCTAAGGGAGGAATTATTCTGAAGACTCAATCCCCCCTCCCCCCACAAGTATACACATTTAAGAAACATGTTTATGAGCTTTGGAGACAAAGAGGAGCATTTGGGATTTGTGAGAAGGTAGGAAGTTAAGTTTGTATCTTCAGAGCTGAAATCTTAGTTACATTTCTATGGTTCCTCTTTCTTAGTGACTGCTCTCTTGTTTTGGTTAAGTTACTCAGATACTTCTCTTCAAAAGGTATTTATTTGCAAATTTTAAACAAAGCTTGCTCAATTTGAATATTGTAGCAGAACAATATAGCAAGGATTAGCTAAACTAAGTTTTACATTGTTAATTAGTTTTGCTCTTTTAGTTCTAGTCAATAAACTGGGCTATGTCAAAGTGGTCTTTATAAGCTGTGTTAAATCAGCGCTTGTCAAGCATATAATATAATCGGTTACACAAAAGCACGCATCCGTGCTGTGACAAAATGCTGTGACTGGACAAATGGCAAAATCACATATGTTTTGATGCACATACATACAAAACAAAATAGTCATTACTTCTCTAAGTTAGTCTACTAGATAACGTTTGCAAAGTAGTATCTAGATTCAGAGAAGTGCTCAAGGTAGCGTAAAAAACAAGACGGATATATTAGGAATTTGTAAACATGAAAGAGTTAAGTGTTCTAGGCTATAATTACCATATTTGGGCAAGAATTCCAATGATTTCTATAATATTGCACAGAAACAAACAATGAAATTGATAGATCTGCTTTAGAAGCCACAATCAACATAAATGACCTTCTCTTAGGTCATTTCAGATATTAGCATTTAACACCTTCCTATAAGATATCCCCTAGAATTTATTCATCCATGCGGAATTTCAGAGCAAACAAATCAAACAAAACTAGAGAAAAAGATCTTCCATGGAGATTTATTTTTACCTCTGGACTAAAGTATTCTGGTCAAACACTCAYTTTACCCAGCTAGATGTTAAATAACCTACAAGTACACAGGCACATTGGAAGTTTAATGCTATAGCAAGGAAGAGGAAAAAGATGTTTATATAAGAGATCTAGATTAGATAACTACTTTGCTCTGCTTCATCAACTCAGAAAGGTGAGTTGCACTGTTTTGCGACAAAGCAAGGCCATACGAGAGCTTCCCACACAAGAGGCAATGGGCAGAAATTGAAGCACAGGAAGTTACGCCTGAACATGAGGGGGAACTTCTTCACTGAGAGAGTGACRGAGCACTGGCACAGGTTGCTCAGAGAGGYKGTGGAGTCTCCTTSTCYGGAGATACTCAAGGCCWGCCTGGATGCAACYCTGTCTACCATGCGCTAGGTGACTCTGCTGAGCAGGGAGGKTGGACTAGACGATCTCCAGAGGTCCCTTCCAACCTTACTGATTCTATGATTCTATTTTTCAATTCTCCAAGACCTCTTTGCTAGATAAAGCAATTTGCTGAAGACAGCAGGAGTTGTAATAGATTCCAGCAGGACTTTCTTTCAGAGAAGAAATAGGGAAGTGTGTCATACTTAGCAGCTCTTTTGGACAGCATTTCAGCATATTTGTCACTGGAATTGTCCTTCCTCTGGGCCACAAGGAGCAGACTGTTATAATAGTGCTCTTAGGCAGCAAAATAGAGTGGTAAAATACAACAAAACAAGCAAAGGAACTGTGGCAACTTCTCTCTTGGAATGCAGGAGGGGCTGAATTAGGATCATCAACAAATGTAAAGAAAAAGATGAAAGAGTACATTGTATCCCAGCATTTATTCTCAGCACAGCGATAGGCTTGGTTGAGTGGAAGTATTTTGCAGGAAGAAAGCCTCCATGCCAAGGAAATGTCATTACTCTTTCACAATTTTCTTGTCAGGTTTGGTTGAGATACAAACTTTTCAAATGGCTTTTTACCTTTAATCTTTTGCACTGTCAGAAAAAGTGTACTATTACCAAGCATAAAAGCAATTCATCTAAGCAATTTCAGTTACAGACAGCACTGCTACCAAAGGAGGGGCGTATATTGAACTAAGAACTTTTAGAATTTGTAGTTTCTTTATAAAGTAAGGACAAAGTTCAACCTAGTAAACTCACTGATAAATCAAAACATATCTTATACTGCTCACACACACACTCATTGTGATAACACCCATCTCCTTAAGACACTGGATTAATCCCCAATGTATTCATGATGAAAAGTTATTTTAGTTGCAAAGTTAAATACTCAACAGCTAGAAAATGCCAGAGTCCTTCTCAAATTTTTCTTTTAACTGCTACCATCTACTTCACRGTCACATGCTATTTTCTTCAAGTTCCTTTACCGCTTTGGTAGTGAACTACRGCTGTATAGTGAATGAGGCTTTCACTAAGCTGGCAGCCCAAGATTTGTAGTCAGTGGTTAGATCCTATGTATCTTCCACATATAACAAATTACTTGTTCTAGTCTCTGTTGGGCTTCAGCRGAGATATGTGTATAACAGCTAATGTGAGAGTGTTTTTATGAACTTGTAACGTCAAGTTTAAATTCAGCTGGAAGGTTTAATCAGCTTCAGCAGACACTCCTTACTCCTCCTGGATGCTAAAAAAGTGCTCCCCAGCTTCCYGAAAAATCTGACACACTCTTTCTAATCCTCTTTCATTTCCTATTTCAGCTATGAAGTTTTCCTGGGATTTCAGAAAGGAACATTACTGTTATCCCAGACAGCACTATTTTGAATAGCAGTAGAGTGGGAATGCCATTATACCTCTACACAGTATCACTTTGTGCCAGGAATGCAACTTCACAAAAAAATGAAGAAAGTCTAATCAGTAACAGCCTAGTCTTATTTAAGAAGGAAAAAAAAAACACCATTTTTTCCTCCTCCTTTTCCCTCAAGAAAGAAAGAATCAAAGAAATCCATTGTATTACTTCCAAATGCTTAATTACTATTGAACATGTGTGGTTACTGATCACACTAAGGAGTTTGGAGAAGGAAGCCAAGTTAAATTAAAAACATTGGATTACAAAGGACCTCTTCAGTCAGAGTCCTATGACRACAGTGACTGAGAGGATGCAATTCCTGTAAACAGAAATCATTTGGGAAGAGGAAGGTGCTATGGTGAGATTGGAGAAAATCCAGGAATTACTTTCTCAAAGCTGACATCTCCTTAGGGATCCCCAAGGATGCTGCTCCTGTGTAAAGACACTCTCAGGTCCAGTCTCCTGTTACTGCAGATAAACATGTAGATGATCCCAATGGATCTGTGGATCAAGATCCATATCAAACTTCAAGGCTTTCCACTCTCACTACTGTTGCTGGAGTAGTTCAGTAAAATACACACAAAAAGGCCTTTTGGACTATCAGTTTGGTGTAACAGAAAGAACTTGCACCATCACTGGCAATTTTTCTTAATTTATTTTTGCAGCGCTGAAGAAACTGTCTATATTCCTTTGCCTTAAAAAARCCACACATCTTAGGGCTACCTAAGTATACTAATAGCATAGCTCCACTAGGCCTAAAAAGGACAGACAATTTCTACAAATAATACTCCAAGACATGACTGCAAAAAGTTATTAGATTTCTATATCTGCCATCTAAAAGAGAATTCTGCTTGAAGATTGGAACTGCTAGAATCACTGGTCTTTTTCACACTTTGCAGCCAAAGCTAATCAGCAACTTGGGTGGGAAAAGGAGGTTATGTCCAGTATATTAGGAGAGAGCTGAAGAATAACAAAAGCAATTTTCAGTTCACTATCAGCCTTCTGTGCCCTTCAGTGGAGACTAAGCAATTCAAGAATCACAGATAGAATAATAAAAATKACCTTTGGGCTTCTAATTAGCATAAGGTCAAAAAGAATGTAAATACACTACATCTTGATTCTCTAGTCAGCTCTACATGGACAATAGCTCTTTTAATAACTTGAGAATGGCAGCTGATTCAAAGTGTCTTTTGGCAGACATCCAGCAGCAGTTTCAAGAGGAAGACTAATCTGTTGTAAGGCTGAAAGAGGTATTAAAGGAGGAAGACTTAGTTATTCTAAAGGCCACTTTATATTCCAACATATTATACCTACAGCAACTTCAAAGTGCCATGTTAAATGCCAGGTGTCCCTGAAGTAAACAAGGACACTCACCCACAGTTACATTTTACCCTCATTTCCTAGACCATAGTCATTATATATCTTTCACGACTTATTTGYATCCTTAATTTCTATAAAGAGTTTCCATCCCTGGAGACATTCAAAAGCCATCTAGACATGCTCCTGGGCAGCCTGCTATAGGTGACCCTGTTTGAGTTGGGGGGGATTGCCCTCGACGATCTCTGAAGGCCTCTTCCAACCTCAACCAATCTATGATTCTGTGAGGCCCACAGGGAAGGAAAGAATAGCTTCTAGACAAAAATAGGCTAATAGTATTGCTACGGTAACATTTCTTCTAGAAAGCAGTGGATATTTTCTCCAAAACTGAATCCTCATCTCCAACACATACAGGACATTATTTTTCCTAATGTATTTTTTCAGAATGAATTACATTGAAGTGACACTTAGAATCCTGCTAATTAAAGCAGTTATGATCAGGTGCAAAAAACCTTCAGCTACTTCAGATTATTTAAGTATGTGCCTTTCTTTACATACATATCCTAAAGTTCTTGTTTTAGATATGGGCAGCAGCAATAATTAGCATTTATACTAAGAAAGGCATATGCTACTGTAAAAATAATGAATATATGCCTGTAGCATTTGAGATTAGCTGAGCTTTGCAAAAGAAGTTTGAATAGTCATCACAAGGTATTCTAATGCAGAAAAGCAGCAGATGGTGCACTGTTTATGCTTCGTGAATTAGTGGTTATACAAGTCAAAGAGGTATCAACTATGCACTAGAAAATTCTCCTATTACTGCCAGGTAGGCTTATAAAGGAATTCAGAAGGTTGAGACTAGGACAACTGTCAGGCACTTGTCATAGCTATTCCCTTTATCCTATCTTTTGTTGGAAAAAGGGATATGAAATTCTGCCTCCTCCCGGCCAACAATCACTCTTTGCCTCCAGTAAGACAAAGCTGCTGCTGCTTGGCTACCGTTCCTGTACTGAGAAAGCTGATCATCTCCCYATCTTTCCAGAAGACTCCAGGTACCTTTTGTTTAACCTCACACATCTAAGCAGGTTTTACGCAGAGAAGAGTAAAAACTTCTTCCAGCCAGGGTGGATCTAATTTTTAGTGTTGCTGCTAAATCTCATTTTGGATATGACTACAGATGCTTTTCTCTAGGCTTCTACTTGCAAAGCTGACRAAGTATGTAAGTATGTGCGTATGGCAGCCTCTGAATGAGTCCTAGCTCAAAATGGTTTCCCAGATACATTCAGTCCTTTCCAGGGTCTAGAATTTAGGATGAACTTACACGAGGGGATTCAAGGTGACAGTGTGGACATTTAAGCTCTCAGCAAAAACAGAACTACTGTGCAGGAAATAAACTAAGGATCCAGATTCTATCACACTAATTAAAGAAGTTTGGGCAAACATGCTAGTTTTTACTGACATTGAACGATCTCCATATGCTCATTCCATTTTTGAAGACTCAGGTTAAAAAAAAAAAAAAAAAACATTTTTTCCAGTCTTGCCTCTCTATTTCTATGTTAATTTCAACAATACCTAAATCGGCCCTACCACAATTATTCCCCAGTATTTAAAACCAAAGTAAAGAAGAAGAAAGTAAATTTATAACTTCCAACACAAAAATTACAACATAAAAAGATCTTAAAGTCATACTCCAAAACAGGGAATAGGAAGTCAACCAGGGAAAAGAAAAGAAAAAAAAAGAAAAGAAAAAAAAAAAAGTACTTCATAATCCACTGTATCCACACATACAGAGCAATTATGTTACCTCTTCTATGAGATAATGTCAATCCTCACACAGCATAGAAGTCAAGTTACACAGCCCAGAGGAAAACTTTAGAAACAGTATTTTAAACAGGAGAACTTTGCAAGCAAGGACATATTCAGGGAGCTGCCTATTCCTTTCAGTTGTATTTATTCTAAGTGTATTATATTTTCTAATTCCTTTCCCCATTTGAACCCATAAAATGCTTATTTAAAAGCCTCCGATCACTTGCTTTGGAGCAGACTCAATCACTCAGATTTTTAAAGATGCAGTATGTTGAAAGGATATATAGGGAAAGACATTACGTCTGCATTTGTCAGAGGAGTGTGGAGAGGAACTCACTCCAGGGGAGGGGTGGGGGAAGGTGAAGAGCACTGTCACACTATTTAAAAGGCAACTTCGACAGCAAAACAACTTTGAGGATTTTCTGAAGAAGTGTGAGAATTAATATCATTTGACTCTAAACACACACACACACACACACACACACACACACACACACACACACACAAAATCTGGCAGGGAGACACATGGGTATTTCACCAGACACTTCAATAGCAATATTCAAGTTCCACATGTGATTTCACATCTTACCACATATATCTTCTTTCCAACTTTCAACTTTTCTAATATTACTATCCAAAAAGCAAGAGAATGCAATCACATTTTTATCAACTGGGTTTCTATATTGTTAAAGAGTTCATTGAACAATGAAGTAATTAAATGAAGAGCTCTGCACTTGCTATTCTGTATGGTAATATGAATTGTGCCACGCCGCCACAGATACTGTTCTGCCTACCCTTTTAGTAGGCAAAGTATGAAAAGCTAGATACCAAAACATGACACCACCACACATCTTGAAGCTGGTGAATGTCTTGGGAGATGCTATGGCAATTCCAAGTGCATAATGAATTTACCACAAAGCGTATTTATGCTGACGCCACGTATTTGGTCATTTCCTCCTGTGTTCCAAGAAGCAAAAAAGTTGGTAAATATATTTTCTTAAAGTGTTTGATAATAATGGCATTAGGTCCAAAAAGCTACATGCTGCTTTGAAAATGATTCTGAAATGTTTTTCTTAAGAGGAAGTAGAAAATATTTCAAGTGAATGAAAGATCCTTTTKTTGTTCTTAAAGTTTAAATCGTTAAAGCTCATGACTCAGACCTAGACAACTAATTCCTAGATTTAATTATATGAACCTCTTTTCCCAAGTTCGTGTTCTAGTCTAAGAATTATTCTAAGATGAATTCTCTGTAATTTGTAAGTAGAAATTAAGTTACCACAATTAAAAAAAAAAAAAATTATATCCAAACAGCCATCATGAGTCTGGAGAATGGAAACAATGGATGCTCAATAATCATGTTTGAAACTCAGTTTGGACAATTAAGTTATAAATTAAAGACCCACAGTGACCTGCTGTTTCATTAATGCAAGAAAATAAATCATTAAGTAAGCCTAAATGACTTGAATAATAAGATGTGCGAGCATGAATGAGCTATGAGTCATGAGTTTGACAGAACTGCCCAGTAAAATACTTCACCCTCTAAATCATTGGCATTCACATATCTTGTCTTTGGATTTTTCCTCTCTGAATCTACCTATTGACATCTACTAAGGCATCGAGTAACAGGCATGATATGGGAACTACCATCAGGCCAGAATATTCTCWCTGTTGCTATTTACTATGAGTATCTAGACATTGGAATAACTGCAAACCTTAGTACACCTGGCTGTCCGGATTTCCCATTATTCAGACTGAGGGACTCATTTTATCACATAATGGTCCCTGTCAGAGTTACCTGCCCATATTTCTCTTTAGGGGAATCCAAGTGCAAYAATTGCATAGTTTATACATAGCTGTAGAGACTGAGGTAGGTATCTAATTRGACTGGCTCAGGAAGCCATTTTCCACTCCTGTAGAAATACAATATTCAATATCAGGATGACTCAGAGCTCCTGAAGCCRTCATTCAAAATTTAGAATGGACAATTAGGGGGAAAAATGATGTATACAGAGAGAATCTTACTACTCAATAGAACATTTGCATTTTACACATTATATACAGGAAGTGCCTCATGAAGAGATACTGATACAGTGGGAGAAGATACCTTTAAAAAGGACTTCAAGAGGTCTCCTAAAGCATCCCTARTACCATTTCTGACAGATTTTTAATATCGAGTTACAGCCTCTCTAGGCAAACATCCCCTCTAATGCCCACGTTAGCGTTGCAAAAGGTTTCCCAAAGTCTAAACTACACTACCATTAGATATCTACTTCCGAGTTCGTTATCTCGGCTTCTTACAGTGACAATGGAAGGAAACAAGGTCAGATAAATCTCGGAGTTGCTTAAGATGAGCGTTTAAAAGAGATCAGATGATTGCATCTATTTCTCTCCTTTGACCATACAGAAAAATCTAGGCAGTGAGATCAGGTGTGAACATCTACTGTGTTGATATCTCAAGCTCAGTAAGAGGAATCTCTCAAAGTATTTTTTGATAGTTGATGTCTCATTCCCATTGATGTATCTAGTTAAGAATGAAATGCAATGTTCTCCCTTCCCTGCTTTTCATTTCCAGTTAGGAAATGAAGAAAACTTTTCTTGACACAAATTTTTTCAAGTAAAATAAYATTTTCTGATTCAAAATATTTGCACTGTAAGGCACTTGCCCTGCTCTGTTCATTAAGAAAGATACATTCACATCAATTTATACAATGAATTCTGCCAATACTAGTCATATGGAGTATCACGACACTACAGAGAAAGACATACTAAAGAACCATTTATCAGGCATGATGGTATGATGAACAATTCACCATAATTTTACGCACTATGAGCAAGTGTGGCAGAAGGTCCAATCCATTCRTTTCTGTGGAATTCCTTCTTGGGCAAAGACAACAATTTGACCCCAAGAGAGTGGTGCATTTGGGAAAATATGTGCCAAAGTCATCTTTTCAGATTATCATTTAAGACTAGAGCTAAGCAGATTTTATGCTTTACTGGTTTGCTGTTCACTTAAATGTCATCTTTTTTTTTAAAAACCAACATTCAGCACCAAATCCCATCACTTATTTGATGCATGAGATGCTTATATGAATCTCTCCTGCAATACCTGTTTTTGTCTTATACCATCTGCTTTCTTCTTTCAGTCATATTCTGCTTGTGATCTTGTAAATTTGTCTCTTGCAAGTCTACAGAATATCTAATTTACGTTTATACCTGTAATAAACTGCAGTTTGCTAAATTAAAAAAAAAAAAATGATCATAAGAAGATCTACAAGCTGCAGCTGTCTTGAATGTCTGGACAACGTAGATTATTCTGCGATCCAGCATCATCTTTCAAACTTCTCTCTTACTGTTTTTTGGTCCTTTAAGTATTATTAAGGATTCAATTACATACTATATGATGTCAATATCAGCCACTTAATCATTCATTTAAGGTAACACTTCCAAAAACAACTCAATGCATTTGCCACTCTGACCTATTCAACTGTACTGCTCTACTACTATGTGTACTTATAATTCACTTTAGACCATACTTTCCTGCTAGAGCTCAATGAAATCTGGATGTATGTTAGGAAACAGCACTATTTCCATGGGGAAATGCTTATGAAAAATATTGTAAACTGTGCAAATCTGAAAAAGTGACAAATTTGCATCCTTMAAGGAAAATAGGGTCAGTGAAAAGCCTGAAAGGGAAATGTCTTCTGAAAGGTAAATGAAATATTAATTTCAGCTATTTTTTTTGTTTTGTTTTCATTCTCTGAGAAGTAGTAACTCAATCAGGAGGTGAATGTTAATCTAAGAACATATCTACTAAAATTTGAAAAACTGCACTAAAGTCTAATGAATTTTGCATGCTCAGGAGCTTAAGTAATTGTTTTCCTTCTGTTCTGGTCCCAGAATAAAGTCCTGCCTGATGCTGAATGACCTAAGGGAATTTGAGTAGAACAAGCATTTCGCAGAAAACACTGAGCATCTTGCAGCTTTGTATACTCAGTAATTTGCTATGCTGCCTCTGACTTTGGAAATATAGATCCAAATTCTGGCAGGAGATCAGAAGAAATAAGTAAGTGATTAAAAGAAGCTGGGCATTCCTGTTTCATGCTTGGAAAATTTGAGTGATAAATACTCATTGCCACAGTCCCTATGAAAAATTCAGAGTCAGAAAGTGAAGTAGAAGAAAGTTGTATAACTTTTTCAAAATTTAAGGCCTCTCTCAGTGTTTTATTACATTTTTTTTCCAAATATACATCACAAAAATAAGAAGGAACACCAGGGAAAAAAACTTGTAAGAGAAGCAGTACTTGTAAGTTTGAGAGCATTGTTAGTGGGATTCATGGAAATTTATAGAAACTAAGATTAGAGTATAGCTGCAGGTTGATTTTATGACACCACTTGAAGTTGCTGTATTACAAATCACCACAAAAAATTCAGACTTAAGCTGTTTTCCAGATTCCGTTTGAGAAAAGAGCCACAGAAGTCCTCCCTGCCATAGATAAACTATTAGCTTCCTGACAAATAACGGAACTACTCCCTTGCCATTTTCACATCAGCTGCTACACTTCTTTTCAACATAAGGTTAAAAAAAAAAAAGTCATATTGCGAAGACCAACAGCAAGCCAATGTTTGAAGGAAAAAAAAAAWATATTTATAGCTACTACAGTTCCCTAGAGGATGATTCATTATGATCCATCACCTTGCACCTGGCTCTCAGTATACCCCTCACAGACAGGGGTGATTTCTTTTTCCTGTGGTCTGATCCAGATGTTCTGCCTCAGCTGTGATCGCCTTTGTTATACTCCCTCCTTCCCAAGTTCTCCAGGTCATGACTGTGGAACACACATCTCTTCCCGTGGAGGCTGACCATGACTAATTTCAAATACAGCAACGYGAAGGACAAATTCAAAATCCTTTGACAGTTTCAGAATACTGTGGGCCAACATACAGTTGACTACATTAGCCTTTCCTAAATAACGTACTCTACAAATAATTGCATTACAGCCAATTAAAAAAAATCATTAAGAGTCAAAAAATCATTAAGGGGGGGGGAAAATCATTAACAGTCATATTTAGATCAGCATTCGTAAGCCAGCTTTCTGTAGCTGAGGATGCTTCAGGTGTTACTTCCTCTATTAAGAGCATGCTGCAAAGATCAGAAGTRCTTTTATTCCTGACTATTGCATACACATTTCTACTTTTCACAGGTTGTTAAGCTCTGTATCCCCTTCAGGAACCACTGAATATATTCCAGCATCCCTCCAGAACTGGGCAGTAAAAAGTTCATATAAGCATTATAAAGAATATATAGTTATTTTAAATAAAAGRAAAAACGTGGAAGCAACATTCCTAACAATGTGACAACACTAATGCCCTGCCTACTTAAAATTCCTACAAGACCCAATCCTGTTAATGCTATTAATGCCAAAAGTCTTCCTGAAGTTAGTGGAAATAACTTCTAACAGAATTCAGTGAGCTTAAAGAAAGTATTTCAGCAGCAATTTTGCCTACATTAAGATAAAAAGCCTGTAAAAGGGCACAATCCTGCTAAGAACTAAGCATCTCCTCTGTGGTACTCACTAGCTTCTGTTGACCAGTTGAATAGTCAGGGCCATATGTGAGGGGTCAAATGTGTTACTTCTATAAACTGCAATAGCTGATTTGGAATGGTTCTTTTATAACATTCTGCACGGAAAAAATAAGATTTGTACATCTGTCACCACTTTAGCTCCCACAAAAGAAAAAGAACACTCATTTTACAGAGAGAATAATGTGTTTCGCCTGCTCAAGTAAAACYTCAAAACATCCTTTTTTAATTGCTCGCAGTTACAGCTAAACCCAGTAACAAATAAGGATAGTATTTCAGTGCACAGTGAATCATACTAGACGTAAATAAGAAAAAAAATAAATATTACTTTTCAGGGCTTCTTGCCATGGATTTTTCTCTATATACAGCCTCATCTTTTAAAGAATGGAAGCTTGGAAAAGTCTATACAGTTAAGTATGTATTTCACAGAATTTATTGTAGAATATTGGCAACCACATTGTGCCTTATTTGGGATCCAACCACACTGCAAATGCACTAACGTAGCTGCAAATGCTCAGGTGGGGGGCAGGGGGAGGAAACCACACACACGCACATAGAGAAAATACTTTTAAGATTTAAATAGCCATAAGGCTCTTTCACTTTAGTTTCAAGTTAAACTTAATTAAAACTAATCTCATTCTAAAAAGGAAAATGAATCACTTCCCATTAATATGTTTAGAAACTACATGCCTTACTACATAATACCAGTCAATCTACCAGCAAATCTACAGGAAGAGATTTCTTGTTTCACCCCAGGATATWTTTCTTACTTACTTTTCATTACTGGTACCAATTAAAGTATTTTAAACTAAAGTTAGGCACTCGTAAGTCGAAGTAGTCAGTGCTGTCTTCAACTTGCCTGCCCTATTTTTTGACCCATAATCACCCTTTGTATCAGCCATATGCTGCAGAAAGCAGCAATTYAGCATAAGCCCGAGCGGCCAGAGACTAGATGATTTAAAGTCAGACTGCCTGTGGTACGTTTCAGCGTCCCTAGATTTATAACCTATGTAAATGCAAACTGTCTGCTGAAGTTACTTGTATATTGGAAAATAGTTGGGAAGGGATCCAAGAACGATAATCCCCAGCACAGCCAAGCAGTGTTTTGTTACATCTCATTGCTTCTTTTGTATTCTCCCAGCTTTAATTGAGTTTACTGTAGTTGATGGCGGACAAATCTGTGTCAGTGGCTGAAGATAGTTCCTGCGTGCCACTGTGCTGAATATTAATGAGAAAAATACTCTAGCTCATCCTCAGGCAGTGACTTTTTTAAGGCGATATATTTTGGTACCAAACACTCAACCTGAATTTAAGATACCAAGTTTCTCCAGTTATCAAAATTTTTTGTTGTTTTTGTTTTTACATAATGCACACTAGCACCCAGGTGGGTCAGATATTTTAATCTCCATTCATTTCTGATAACTAAAACATTCAAACAGATGATATCCTTGATTAAATAAGAGTCCTAACAAAGCCAGAAAGGTTCCTTTTCCGTATTTGTATTTGAAAAGGAAATTAAATTGATAGATGTAGGAGCAAACAGTACTGTGCTAAAGCTTTGCAAAAAGATAAGGATTTAGAATTGATATTGCTAAATTCCAGGTGTGATATTCTCTCACTCTCCCTGCATACTGATTACAGAGGAAAAATTCTTGAACTAAAATCCTTTTTACTATTTTCATGCCAAAAACTAAGTGTTATTTAAACTTTGCTTTTTYTCCCCCTCAGCATAAATCTAACAAGACTGCCTTCTTATACAGGCATTCCCCATTACCCGCATTTAAACACATGCCCTGACTGGACTTGGCCCGATTGTGGTTCAAACCCTACTGCAGGACATTCAGAAGAGCTGTTATTTCTTAAGATCATACGAGACTGGGAAGGGAAGGGAAGAGCATATTTGCTGCAGCTGTATTTCAGCTCAGGAAAAGGAGCTAGGGAGTTTTGAGTTATGAAATATAGCGGGGAGGGAAAGCAAGCTGGGGAACACAGTTCACGTGTCTTACAAACAAGCTTCAACAGTTTTTTTGTCAGGTTTTCTTCTGCCCTTCATTCTAGTAGCCAAGAAAATAAGTCTTTGAAAACAGGAACACATCACTGGTTTTCAGAAAGCGTTAGGGCAATGAAAGCGGGCTAAAGCAGGCAGGTGACAGTCACTAATGTTGGTCAGAACTGGTGAGCCGTTTCAGCATTTTGGGTAAGGAGTTTGCTATTTACTGATCACTTTAAGCATAATGATCTTTCTCCAAAATATAATCAAGAACAACCCTAAAATACAAGGTACAAATGCTTTGAAATAACTTTAGTGTCTGTATGCTGTCTTAGCTTATATAAAGTTTGTTTMAACAAATCTGTTCGACCTTATACAAGAAAGTCTTCTGATTAGGCCCAGGTTGATTTTTAAGACATATATATTTAAATAACATGCTAAATATTTAGACTGGAGAAAAATGGTAAGACTTCCTGTAATATTAATACAAAACTTTTTCAGTTTCCCTTCTGACCAGATCATGCTTAGAGCTTTTGGTGGCACATCTGCTCAAGTGTTATAGTAATCTTTACAAGTCTGTATACTGTACTAACATAGTTCTAACTGGGAAATGAAGAAAAGGGATTTTGGGGGGGGGGGGAGACGGGGAAAAAAAAGGAAGCTTTGCACTGATTCAGACACAGAAATGAAAGCTTTATAATCACAGAATTTTCTCTTTGTTGCAATGATACCCCTCACTGGGTATGAGGAAAGAGCTATGCTTAACGACGGTGTTAAAAAAGAAAAGAAAAAGAAAAGAAAAACCTCACAGCTACTGTAACACAGCAATACTCCTTTCAAGAAATCAAGGGTATTTTGACCTAATTTCATCTATACATTTGGCAACCTAAAAGTGAAGGGAAAGCTGAGGTTAATTTTGCAGAAAAAGACAATTTTGCTTTTACTAGTAAATCGGTGGTATTCTGCACTTCTGTATTCTGTCTAGTACTTAATTCTCACAGTCCGAGTACAAAAGAAAGAATACATTTTCTTTCACTGTGCCTGAAATGTCTTCTCCCCAAATTATGACATTCAYGAAACCTAGCAGTACAAAAGTGATAGAAAATTGAAACCACATTGATTTAATTCATGTGATTTAAGTTTAATGTCTTTTTTAGGCTTTGCACAGTGGAAAGAATCTGAAATGAAAAGTGAAATAAAATGGAAGTCCAGGCTTTTAATCATTCCTGTTTTGGCCATTTTGGCTTTGTTCTTAAGCATTATGTTAAGAAAAAACTGGAACTTAACTGGCATTTCTGACCACAGATTAAGTTTTCTACTTTGAGAAGGTAAAGTGTGTCTAGCATTTTATCTGCTTTCTCAGCCAAGATATATAACTATCAGCATTCCCTGCAGCAAAAATGCAGGACTACATCAAGAATACATTGGCATTTGGTATAATGACCACTCTTTGCACTTCARAAGTATGAATTCTGGCCCCTCAAACCCAATGGTTTGTAACCTAATCTGGCAGGAACTATAGAAGGGTCAGAACTCATTTATTGGTAAATATACCATTTCCTAATATGGTTAATAAACAACARCAATAGGAAATATTGTATGATCATCAACTTCCCAAAGCGAAGTTTAGGATAGTCAGTAATAAATAGGAAAGTACACATGGTGCTGAAGTGCTATTGAAGTGTCCAAGGGAAGGTTAGATACACTGCTACCCTGCGACAGCTTTGACTTACTGAGGCTTTAGTCTTCGGTGCCAATTAGGACAATACAGAGGATTCTCTTCATCTAAAATTAGCAAGCCTGCACGAGCAGAGTTCCTGGATGTGAATCTGGTAAAGGCAGAAGTCCTGCCGTTGTAGAACACAACCTATTCCGCCTTCAGTGAAGCTATAAGATACATCATTTGTTGCTGAAACTTTTTGGACGAGATTGGTTCTGCCCCTGAGAATGAAAATTCCCTGTAGACGTGGTGCTGCTAATATTAGAGGGCTGGCTAACTTCTTGTTCCTGCCCACTGGCAGGAAGAGATTGCAGAATAACCATGCTCTATAGCTGCAGAGCCCCTAAGTATATGCAAACACTGCCCAATAACAGGAAAGGATCTGTTATAAAGGAACAAATTAACTTAAAGATTTTGCAGAAGGCTAAACATGTCAAACAGCTTTATTTCTTCCAGAAATGAGCTTCTACTTTTCACTCACGACATTCTCAAGTAAAATAAAAGTTACGATTTATTACTACTTCCCATTTTATTGCGACATCAGCTAAATTATTTTCTGTCTAAAAAATAAGTTTGACTAGAATTTATTTCATGTCAATATCTCCTGAAGTTTTAATGCTAGCCTTTACAATAGCCACAGACAGCTGCAAAAAACATACTAACTTCTATATGCATTTTTTTCAAAAAGCTAAGAATATCCCAAAATACTGAGATACAGTTTTCTGAGTAGAACTCTGTATGTATAACACTACATGCAATTATTTCTCCTAGAACTTCTTATTTTTTCAACTGGATTTCTTCTGTTGAAAGTTCTGCTGCATTTAGATAGCAGGTAAGTTAGACAAATGTGCCTTATCATAATGTACAGCTTGCAAGTGGTGAATATCTTTATTTGTTATTGATACTACTTTTGCTGTTCCTATGTTACTCTATTTTGTATGGTATTGCATGTGTTGAGCACACCATGTTCGTGGATTGTATGTTAAACAACATACTCCTCTTTTGACAGTAAAATTGTGAAGGGCATAGAATGTAAGCAAGAGGGGGGGGAAAAGGAATAGGAGGAAAAAGACAAGGTAGAAGTAGGGGGAAAAGGCAAAACAATGAAGACTAAGAGTAGGAGCACTGAGCTATCTGCACCATTATGCAGATAGCTGCACAGCTGATTCTAGCTTAATTTACTAACATAGTAGACTAGTAGAAGTGACAGAGCAATACAGAAAAAAAAAAAATCAGAACGTCATTAATTTGAACAATTCCAAGTAGAAGTCCATATATCTTAAGCTTTCTTTGGAGAAGTATATCACTTTAGTCTACACACACACACACACACACACACACACCCCCTCTTCAAGAAAAAGATGTAATCTTCATCAATACAGGATACATATTGACCCTGACCCTCCTACTCAGTTCTTCAGAATAACTTATCACAGCTTTTCCACAGAATGAGTTCTCCAGTCTCTGAAGTGCATATTGAGGCTGTTTTAGCCCTCTTTCAATTATCTACTTCTGGCCAGCGTTACTGTTTTTCAAGGACTCAGCTTAGAATAGTTCCCAGTAACCACACAAAACACCCTTTTTGCCTTCATTTTGTGCAGAGACAAACTATATTGAGGATTCTCAACATAGTTACGTGCATTGGAGGGTTTCTTCCTTAACATAACCCCTAGAAGACCAGATTCAGAACGCCTTTCATGACGTATCGGCTGTACAAAGATCTCACTTCTACTACTCTAAGGCTCAGCAGAGGAAGCAATTAATACAGCACCATTCACTTTATTGACTTCCATCCAGGAAACGCTATTGTACAAGCACTTTTGGGATTTGGAGAATACGGACTAGAAGGCAACCAGTCAGGCAGCACTGTCTGCATCAAGCCTGTCTGAAACTTTCCGTGACACTTGGAGATGATCCACAATTTCTGCAGCCATTCTCTGCACTCATGCCTTCTAAGAAGAAGAATTATGCTAGTACAATTCTAGACTCCATAGAGTAGTATCCTAAAGAGCTTACTCACCATAAATGCAATAACTGACAGCTCTCTGAACTCTGTTGGGAGAAGTGTATCCTTTATTCAAGCTTGCTCTATAAGTAAATCTTTCTGTGAAAGTAGATGTGCCAAAAACTATGAAGTAACATTCCTGCTCCCCCTTAGAAATTTGTCCATTTTTGCCATTCCCAGCCACTCTGGGAAGACTGAACACAGCCAGAGAATAAGAAGGAAAAAAAAGTTTAAACTCCACTCCAACTGCTAATTTCCTCTAAGAGTGGGTGAAGCATTCAACTGGGCCTGAAAGCTAATGCTAGCATCCAAGTAGGATTCTCATTACTATAAAAATACTTCCATAAATACTATATTTTCTGCAGGGCTATAAGCCAGGTGCAGCCAACATGGGAGTCAAGTAATTTTAACATAAGGCTTGATCAAAGGACATTTAGATAAAATACAGTCACATCCAGAGCTGACATAAGTCAGTATTGCTCATGCACTTCAAACAAGCTACAGAGATTGCACTACCTGAACATCTGGTGTTCCCCCCCCCCGCCCCCAAAATTTAAAAGCAAATATTTTTTATTTGGCGTTATTGTGATATCAGGTTTCAAGATGTGACTCATCAAAAATTGAATACAAGTTTATTCAATGACTTCCTTATTATTTGAATAAGCAGTGTTTTGAAATCCACTCTGAATCATTCTTGCAAGCTGAACTCTTGGAAAACCTCCTTGACATTTATAAAGCAAAGGTTAATTTGATTATTGTTGCTCATGCAAGTCATTAATATTTTAATATATTAAACGTGACCATTTCAAGATAAATGCATAAAATATTTTATTCTAATAGATTTATTACATTTAATAATGGAAATGAGGTTTTTGGTTCCCAGCAAGTCACAAGCATACTTTTACTCACAAAATAAGTTAGACAAATTAGAACATTAAATGTTCCTGGGAAGAATTCATTTATAGTTTTAGTCAAGAATATTTGTAGCACTCATTTGGAGAATAAGATCAACAGGAAAAAAATTTATTCAATCCAAAGTCATTAATTTCCTACAATTAAGGTTTTACATTGACATAAGATTTGCYTCTGGTTCTTTTCTGAGTCATTATATTATCTGCTTTTGACAGAAATGAGATTTGACTTTGATATTGAAATCTCAAAAAAAAAAAATAAAAATAAAATAAAATAAAATAAAGCTTAGTGAAAACAAGGAGAGACCAGTGCTGGCTTAGAGAGCATGAAAGGTTTTGCACTGATTTCCATGCCTCAATGCTTAATTCCCTTCCTAACGTAAAGGCTTTATATTTCTCTAAAGTGCTGCTGTAGATATGGCTATTTCCCTTCTCTTCCTTCAGTTCAAAGCTCATGGAATACATTCCTTACAACCACTTTCAGAAGTTTTTCCTAAACAGTTCCACCGTGATCTCCTTAGCCTTCATTCTGTGAGGAGTTAATAAAAAAAAATATTAAAAAGAAAAAAAAAAAATCAATTGTTCTTCCACTCATCTGGAGAAGAGAACAATGCTTCTTTCAGTCCTTGTTCCAGTGTCTTGCCAGAACAAACAAAACCCAATTCCCACTGTCTTTTTTTTCCCTCTTAGTATYGTTGCTTAACAGTAACATAGGTGAAAAATTTTGAGTCATGGACTGAAAGTGAAGARGAGACAACCACAAAACAGGACCAACGTACAAAATCGTGCCATGCTACAATCAAGGGAAAGGGGCCTTCAAGAGAAACGCTGAGGGAGCTTAAGCTTCAAGAATTACCTTCTCTTATGCATCACGAAGATTCTTTAACAGATTATGCACCATTTTCAGAGATACAAGCACATTTAAGGTCACAAACATCAGTAATAGAACAAATGATTAAAAGGGTAATCAGAAAGAGATTTTTAGGCATATTCACATAGAAGCTTTCTGAGTAGTAGACCAGATAGCTCTCAAGCAGCTAAATAATACTAATGGTTCGAAAACACCAAAGCAGGTTCTCAAAGAGCCTAAAGATTATTTTCAAAATGTATACTATCTTCAGCTGTGATGCTGTGTGATTAATAACCCTCTCCAAAAAGCATTAAGAATACCATTTAACAGGATCTATTCTTCATAGAGCAGCAGTTACATTAGCTTTGATTGAAAAAAAATATTAGGAAAAATAACTCTGTTGTGGTACTATCTGCTTCCTCGATTTTAAGTAATTGTCTCCTATCAGAATTTTTTTTTGCCTATAATATGCTTCAGTAATTCAATTTGCTTCATAGCACACTCCAAATCTTTGTACTTAGCTATGAAATTCTACCTTCCAGAAATCCTCATTCACTTTTCTAAAATACTAAGTGTACAGAACCTGCCATGATGCATATCAATTACATGGCTAAAAGATATAATTAGCCTAAGAGATTTCCACTTTTTTCGGATGCAAGTTACAGTAACAAATAAATTCCATTCTCTTTTCTACTGTTGAATTGAATGAAATAGAATTAATTTTAGCTGAATGTAGTTTGGAGCCCAAGAACTCATAAAAGATATCTCCAAGGTAAGGCTTTTATAATTATTTCAAAGGAAATCACAGTATCACCCAAATATTTATTTTGTCTTCCACTGTTTACATCACTGAACCTGAAGATCAAATTTGGATCAGTGAGCTGGAAGAAGTAGGCACAATCACAAGTTGGCAGCAAATGAAGAATGAAAGTTTTAACTAGTTACCTATTTGCAACAATGACACTACAGTACTTGCTAAAGCTTAATCAAATTAAGTGATTAAAAAAAATTCAAGGTTTATAATGCACATGTATGCTGTATATTTATGTCAAACATAATAGGGTAGCTCTGTATCAAAAGCTGTATTTTTACAGATTATGGCCCTTTCCATACAAGCTGGACTGTAGCAGATAGCCTAGATTTCTGCTTTAATTACTGCTTTCTGAACCGAAGATGGAATTCTAAGTTTAAAGAACTCCAGGTTATGTCAGCCAGGCRAGCTTTAATGCAGATGAGACAGTCATAGAATTGTGATTACATCTCATTGTTCATCTTCATCAGCTAATTCACTTCAGCATAGAAGTTTTGAAGTAAGAAATATAACCTAAGTTCAAGTAAAATGACCTGAGGGTTTTTTTTTTTTTTAAGGCATTTAAGACTTCACAAACCACCCATTCACAAGAGGTTACTTTTTTCAATATATTCTGTCTTCTACACAAACTGAACTTAACTGAAGAAATAGCTCCTGTGCATTGTGCTAAGGGACTACTAAAGAAAGATTAGAAAACACCTGTAATCTAATAAAATTTTAAAATGGAAAGTAAGAGAATACTTCAAAAAAAATCTTGTGCAAGTCTCTTCAATTTTTAAACTATTTGGCTTTTTAGAACACCCTAACACACACATTTTCACCAACAAGTGAGTATTTCAACTTTTGACATGCACCACTCCAGGTATCAAACCATTGCATAATACCTCAAGCAGGCAGTGTCAAAATATATCAGATAACATCTTCAATCCCCTTATTTTTCACTCACCAGGAAAAAAGAATTCTGGAGAGCGAAGACCAYGAGGATGCACACCCTGCTCTCCTCTTCTGCACTCAAGAAAACAGCGTTGAGCTGGGTTCTCTCTTCCACGTACCCTAACTCTGCAAGGGGGCTTTAGAGCCTGGGGAAGCTCCTACGGCTACAATCTCAGAGACGGCAGCGCCATGCAGAGACACCAAGACTCTCTCTCCATACACAGGAGGTATCCTTTTTCCCTCAAGGATTCCAGGAAAAAGCCTGTAAGGCCTAGAGGCCGTTCATGCAACACAGGCTCACTGACCACAACAAATTAGGAATACAGGAATGCACATCTCGGAACAAACGTAGAAGAGAGTTTTACTTACGTCTCTCTACTCCATCCTCCTCCTGCAACAAAACTACGGCAAGGGGGCAGAATCCTCCCCCGTGCTGCACGGCCGAGGTGCGCTGCTGGCAGAGGCAGGTGGTAACGCGCGGCACCTGGCTCTTGCCCTCCAGAGCAGGCTCCAGCCTCCTCCTCCTCCTCCTCCTCCTCCGGGCTTCCCCAAACGGGCCGAGCACCCCTTCTCCCCCAACGCTGCAACCAGCTGAAGGCTAATCAGCGGTACCTGACCTTACACAGTCACCTGTGAGATACTCTCCTTAGCCGAGATGCAGTTCACAGTGAAAGCGTTATTTCCAGCAGATCATTTTCAATTATTTATCAGTCTTCTTTTTAAAGTGACCTTAGGTAAAATAAGGTAAAATGAGTTTTAACTTCACTTCAGCTCTGAAATCTAGCTACTAGCTATCTAAAATCAGGTAGCTTTTTTATAGTAATGAAATATAAATTTAGGTACTATGACTAATTAAAGCAGAAGTGATGTAAGACCACAAACTATAGTTTTACAGTATAGTTCTTCCCCTCATACCAAGAGACAACAGGCTTTATATAGCGGTCTTACAATTTTAGCGTAATTGTGTAAAGCAATATTTAATAATGTATTTAATAATGCATATGATTATGCAATGTTTGAACACTATTCAAATGATATTATTCAAAATTGGCAAATGGGAATGATTTGAAATAATCAATATTCTAATTTTGTATTATTTCAGACAGTTTTTTTCCTATTTCATGGAAARTTAAAAATCTTAATTTTGTGCTGATTCAAGACAAAATGTATATCAACGTTCTTCTATAGGCTCACTCTATTAAAAATATTAAATGCTGGAATAAATATTGAAGGGAATAAAATACTCCTAAATATTTTAGACAGTAAACTATAAATCAGTCAAGCACGATAAAAATATAGCACAAGTAAACACTTTTGACTAACAACTTATTGGTCTATGCTCTGCAATTATGTTCTCAAGAACACTTTAACTGCTGTTCGTCCTCTGTCATCTTCCCCTGTCAGTCTTTAGAAATGGCAACACTGTTAAAGTTGCATTTCCTTAAGATATCAATATGTCAATATGGATAAAAATGCTGTATCTCTATTTTTAATCAACATAGGAAGTACAAATGACTCTGGGCATGACAATAATTAGTATAAATTTTGTATTAATAATAATTAGGAACAAATATTGATTTCAAGTAAATACACTTTTATCACAATGCCCTTTACCAACAAAGCCTATCATTTAGGAAGGCTGGCTGCATTTCAATTACATCTAGGCACTGAAAACATTGAAACTTCCACTTTCAAGTAAAAATTTAATTGCATTTGCTGCCACAACCGCATGAAACACATCCACATTCTTTCTTATTGAATTTATTCTGATCATGCTTATAGTTCCCTTCATCAGTTTATGCAAAATTTCTCTTGGCCAGCAGAGGATATCCTTATTTATTATATCCCTTTGCTCATCACTTTCTTCTAATAAGAATTTTGCAAGGCTACTGATTCAAAAGTGATCTCAGTTAACTCTCTGACTACACTCCTTACATCAGGAGTGGAATTTCTCCAGTGAAAAATAACAGGACTCTTGAACTTAACAGAATCTTGGAACATTTCCATTCATTTTACCCCTGACTATTACCCTTCTTCAACCAGGCTGCTAAGGTCATTAAACATATTTAATAAGCTAAGCTTTTCTTACTAGTTACATATGCAAAATAGAGATTGCAAAGTTTGCATATCATACTTCAAAAGGTGAAAACATCCTYGTTAAAATTAATGCTTATTCCATATGGACTAAGAAGACATTCTTAAAATTTCCCTTGCAGCCATGAAAGCATACTCAAGTTCTTACGTGTTTGCCCGGGTCCCTGTATTAAGATACAAAGACTCAGAACTTCAGAGAACCCAGTGGGTCAAGGAAGCAGAGTCAATTCACCAAATACCTATGTAATAGTGGAAAATAACTGCAGTTATCCTGGGACAGGATGGCTGAGTGGCAGCAAAAGAGATTACAGGAAGTTGCCCTGTCCACCTGGGCAGAGRAAAGAGATTATAGGAAGTTGCCTTGTCCACTTGGGCACAGATCATTTATGATCCAAATACTTTTTCYACCTGTTCAGATGAACCAGTTCAGGCATAATAACTGTAGGGCTGATGTACAATTCAAAATAAAAGGGCACAGGTCCTGGGTGGCTACATCCACGTGGTTTTGTTGATACATTATTGTAGGTAACCCCGCAGTTGCCCTTCCCAGTGGCCTAAAACCATAGTATGATTTGTTGTAGAAGTACTTTGTATAAGACTGATGTGGCAATTAAAAGAATTGTTGAGTCTTACTGCACTAAAGCCTGAAAGTATGATGGAGCCAGATTTTCACCAAGAAGCTATGGCTTCTTTGTTGTGATATTCACAGTAAGAAAGGAATAAGGAGCGTTGGTTTTCTCATCTATGCAATATGTCCTATATCCATATAGCATATGTCCTATGCAAAAATTTAGGACTCTGTGTAAAGTGTAAACTCTATTAATATTAGTGGGATTAAATTGTATGAATTACAGTTATTGAATTGTTTGAATCTCAAAGATTTTGCTTTAAGCAAAATGTTACCAGGTGTATTATGAGAAAAACAAGTGAGTGGCTTGTATTTTGACATACTCTATATTTTGACTTCTCAAAAACGTGCCCATGAATAGTGATAGATTAAAGGTCTGCAACATCTCTGGCACTAAAATGATAATGAACAGCCTCAGGTTTTTCCGGCATTTATCAGCAGGACAAGCAAAGACCTTAGCTGCTGTGTTTACATGGACAGTTTCAACTAGGCTGAAACTCCAAAGAGGACATTAAATGAATTCTAGCCCACTTAACACTTGAATATATTGTCTGAGTTCTGGAGCTTCATGAATTGCCAGCACTCAAGAAAAAATCCCTGGTACTCTAAATAATGGACATATAGAGCAGCCAAGGCTCAAGTTCTGGGAAGGAGTATCACAAATCATATTTTGTTCATGTAAATCAGTCAAGAAAATGGATTATAGTACGCCATTTCTCAGAGGCTGTAAATTAAATTTCCTTTGAATACCACTCCTACTTTTCTCCTTTCATCAACCCTCAATTTCAGGAATCTAGGAGCAGCAGAGACGAAGGATATGGTCATTTAAAAACAACACTCCATGTCTATCCCACATGCAATGAGTGGAAATGCTTGCAAATACAGTTTCACACCAAAAGAAGCCGTGTTCTGCAGCAATGTTTTTCCTCAAAGGATTAATATTTTAAAATATTTGGATATATTTACACTTGCAAGTCATGTTCTTTTAAGTTGTCTTCTGTGAGGAAGATATGGCAGCAACTGACTGTAGAAATACAGAGGAAGATGGAATGGGAACTGTTAACATTTTACTACCATTTCCTAAACTGCTGGGTTTAACATAAAATAGAATGTCAGAGTTTACAAAATTTCTAGTATTTGATCTGAGTCATTAAAGGCTAGATGAGAAATAAGGTGCCCTCCAAATTAAGATGCTTTAAAAAGGCATACAGTTGTCACTGAGTAAGTTTATGAGTTAAAACCACACAGGGGAATTCTGCTTCTGAATGCACACAGAGTAGAATCTGGACCATAACAAGAGTTTTGTCAATTCTCAATCTATTGCCAGTATTTGGAGCTGGAATACTGTTCAGTTATGTAACTGTGCATATTTTCGTTGCCTGTACTTCATTATATGTAAATCCTGAAAATCTCCACTTTGGGCTTCAATACCTAAAAATATTTTTGACATAAGGATGACAAACAGTGATGAGGCTTCATCTTAAAGACATTACATTGAGTGGTATTAATGGTTATTCCTTAGATTATGCATGATTGACCTTCACAGGGCTGTTGAAAGAAGTCTGCATGCTCTTCATATGTAGATTGTCCTCCTTGTGGTTTTAAAACAAAGACTCACACATGTGTAAGCTGATGTCTGACATGACCTTTAAAAAAGCTCAACAACTTAACATGAATGTAATAGCAGTGTAAACCCATTTAAAATAGCAATATTCCATACTGCTTGGATAGACCTCTGTAGGACCAAAAGTCCTGTATACAAGTAAGCACAAAGAGTATTTACAGTCTGAGGAAAGAACAATTTTATTTCATTGGAAGAAATAGTTTTAGCTCATAAGTGAAAGAAAGTATGACTTAGCAAGACAACGCCATTTAACTTTTCATTAAGCTCACTGAACCTCTAAGGTAGCAGGCCTGGGAAACTGAAGCAAGTTATATCCTGTGTTCTGCCAGTGAACTGCTGCATCCACTATATCAACAAAATTGTAAGGCCTCTTACCAGTACTTACATGTGTATACAGAGTTGCGTTATCAGAGCTCCAATGAAAGGAACTGTTTAGTACATTCAGCCATAGAGAAACCCTGAGACGAGACTAATATAGAGACAGGGAATGGAAGCAGACAGGGATTATATTATCAGGAAGAGAGCATGAATGAAGCCCCTGCTGGAAGAAGGAAGGAAAGCTGGGTCAACCAGCTGGTGGACACCGCACTAACCTCTGACCACTGAACATCCTTTTTCTCTGCACTGAAATGTCGCCTCTCTCTCCCCTAGTTAACAGAGTGCCTACCAAGGCCTGTTGTTTCAGTTCCTGGTGCAAACACAGACAGCCAAGGGAAGGGTACGGAAGGAAAGGGACGGCAACGCAAGGTAAGGGAAAGGCCATGCRACGCCCTCCCAGAACCGCTGCTGGTGTGGAAGGGAGAAGAGGGAATCCCAGTGACTCTGTAAGGTCTGGGAGCCTCATCGGCAAATCTACTGTGTGGCTCCAATCTTACTGGCCTTTGGGGGCTGTGAGATCATGGACTTGATGAATCACATTTTGGTACAATATAAATAGATGAAACAAAACAGTTACATCATCGAAGTATACAACCGTGCCACAGACACGTACACTTTCAAATATACCTGAAATAAGACAGAGCCCTCAGCATCCAAACTGTTAGTTTAGAAAATTTCAAATTTGACTATCAAACTGGTTTAATAGGTCAGCATTCTATTGCTAAGCGCTTATGATCAGTATCAAAGCTTGCCTAGAGTATGTAGAATTAGAGCTAATCTAGACACAATAATTTTGAAAGACATCCATTTTCATGTATATAAATAATATATTTTAAGAAAAAGCTTGAAATAAACTGCATCAAAATTCATATATATATATTTTAAGTAACGTAAACAAATAATTCTTGACTCATTCCAAAGCTGAGACTATGATTCATTTTTCAGGCTAGCAGGGTATTTTTGCAGCTAAGTCACAAACCCCTGAAAATAAAGTATTATAAAGAAAATTCTGTGAGACCCTGAAGTGTATCAACTGGAACAGTGCTTGTATAATATTAAGAAAAAATTCAAACAGCTACTTTACAAGCAGAGTAATAGCCAAATATATAAAATCACATAAAACACAAAATACAGCACCATTTTACTAGAAGAGAGCATATTCATCATCCTGGCAGTCAGTAATTTTATAAAAGCTCCTGTTCTCATTATGCCTTTTAGTGTTTTAACTACAGATGAAAAATAGAAACAATTTTAGATTATTCCCGGCAGACTCAAGTAGGTTTAAGGGTGGCTGACCAGATGGAAGAGACTTACTTATAAAGCACTTTGTTTTACCTTCCGTTCCCTCTGGCACTGAAAAGAGAGGAAAAGCACTTCTGAAAATTTCAAGCTCTCCTTGTGAAAACATTAATACATATTTAGCTAAAAGTATTTTAAATAGGCTGCTGTCACTTCTGGATTTACTATAATAAAGATGATTGGAACATGTTTCATGCAGCACAAAAGCTGGCTGGGTTAACAACAATCTTTGAAGAGCTTCAGGTTAGTGTAGGTAGAGCAGTCTGCACATGGTAAAGGGAAGGTGTTCTGTAGTGAAACTCAGTCAGGGAAAACCCTAGTTCTGAACTGGTGAAGAAATAAAATGATTTTTCTCTTTACTGATGGTTTGAATCATATGTCATCTATATGGTTACTGCCTGCATAAATTTTGTTTTCTGAGTGTCCGGTGCAGAGAGGTTGTGCTTAGTCTCAGCATGTTCAGAACTATTAACACTGTGGTGTAGAGCATGGAACAGATTCATGCATCAAAAATTGCTGTCCMTTTTAACAGCTTATAGTCAATAGGACTAAGCTGAATTCTCCCAAGCCTTCCCTGTGATAAAATAGCTCTGATAAGATTAATAGAGATTCASTTCTGATTTCACCGACACTAGTATAAATCAGGCGATAAGAGTGGGATGAGCATAATACTCCCTATCCAAAACAAGTTCATCAGGCAACGTGCAGGTTTTTCAATCCTTTCAACTCAGAATGGTCATTAATTTTCCTCCCCCCCCACCCCCGTAGGCTTTTAACAATGAAATGATAAGAAACAGGATGGAAACCTTTTATTATAGTACTAAAGCAAAAGAGTTTTACTCTTTTTTGTGGGCATTAACATGAGAAAAGGCATGGCCAGAAGGAATATGTTTGTGACCTTTCTAGTAACCTTCACTCAGAGTCAGCATTGCTGGATGCGTTTCACTGTTATATAAAATTAATACTTTTTGGACATTTACTAAACAGGCGTCCACTTCGCACGGAGATGCGTATGTTAGYTTCAGTTGTCTGCCTGGAGATCAAACACAGCGATTAGATTCTCAGTGTGATCTCTGTTGAAATAGTCTACCCACAACTGTYGTGTGGTGCTTCTCAGGTGGGTCAAACACATAATGCTTTCAAAGTGATGAGGGACTTTTGAAGTAGGCAGTAGAAGGAAGTCGAAGAGATTCCTACCTATTCAACATACTGAAGTCTAAGTATAAGCACAAAATAAATAATTTGATAACACAAATAAAGTCAAAAACTATTGATGGGTAGGTGACCCAACGATGACATATCATTTCCATAGAGAGCGGCACACAAGGACTAAGATATCTGGTCATCTTTGATTTTCTAGACAAAACAAGCTCATTTTTTTTTCCTTTATTGAAATGAATTTCACTGCAAATCTAGAAAAAGGTTTCTCTCCAAATACAGTAAGACCAAGTGACACTTTGTCATTCTACTCCAACACTACAGTTCCATTGGTTTCATCACTCCAGTTCCTTCCTGACATGATTATCACTGAAAGTTTAGAAGATTAGCAATTAAAACCTATAGATAAACATGAGATATAGGGCTAAGAACAAGTACTGGAAGCTTCTTTCTGCTACTGACTCTTAGGGGCCTCATACATTTCTGATTTTTCCACTAACCTTTATGTGAAGTGCTGGGTGCTTAAAATTAAAACAAATTGCAATAAACACTAAGAAATAAACAAGGACATCCAGGAGAGAAGATCTGATGATTCAATAAATACTAAGTTTATTGCCTGGTTTCTAAAAGGATTAATGGTGTTATTGCAATAGAAACCTGAAGACATTAGAGTTGTGCTCATATTGCCTCAGTTTACAGAAGGTGAATTAGTGAAACACTTGGAGGAAGATTTCCTTTCAACGATACTGCCTGTCGTCAAGAGCTGGGTTCTGATAGCTTTCTGATATAACCACTTTCCTGGCTGGCTTCTTGGTCTTTTTCTTATGTATCAAACTGAATAGAAGTTCCTTTGATTTATAAGCCTTTAAGGGATAAAGATCAAACCCACACCTTTAGAGTAAAAAAAAAGTAAAGCTAGATGAGTGTTTTGGGAAGAAGTCCCGTAAAACTGAACAAGAAACAGAAATTGGGAACAAAGATTCTGGAAAAGAAAACACAGATTTTTCCAGACTTGAGCACAAACCTAAAGATATGTTTGAGCCAAAATAAGTGTGCAGATAAAGGGAAGGAAATAAGTTAGAAACTGACTTTAAATTCTCCATTGTTTACAAATTCATTTTAGGCTGATACTTACAGTAGTTACCTTATATAGGCAGAACCAGTGGCTTTGCATAGTTCACAGTCATGAATTACCCTGCCCTTTTGTACCTTTAGAGTTTTTATTACTRTAAGTTGTCATTTTATCTTTAGCTAATTGTTCTATGATGCAGCGACTAGCAGAAAACTTTCTTACTCCTGTTCCTTAGAGCAGTGTATTTGCATTTTACTACTTAAATGTGCAGCAGGAACAAACACTGAAGTTAAGCAGGCTTTCTTTACATCGCGGTGTCTTATCAATAATGCTCCTGGGACATGTTCATCCACTGCATGAGCTGTACCACACATTTATACTTATATTGAACAGCCACCTCTTAAATATCTGTTTATTGGTATTTCTGCTATTGAATATAGGATTTCAGCTCTGGTTATAATTTAAAAAAATATACAAATTGATAGCCCTTTTGCTTATAGTACTGTTGCTCATCTCAGGCATTTACATTTAGGACTCTCAACATTCAGGTGAGAGCTGTCAGGTCATATTCACCTCAAGGCAAGTCAGATATGTGGCTAAGATAAAGTTTTATTTTCCCAAAGATGAAAGGAGACAGACTAAGAAATTGGTCTTGTAGCCATGAGGGGAAGCCAGGGGAACTATAATGGAGCCAGGGGAAGATCCTTGAAGATGTGAGTAGTAATTTATGCTGACACTATACAGACCCAATAATTACAGCTGCTGTGGCCCCACACACCATTATTGGTCTATTATTGGTCATAATATCTATTATTGATATTATGGCAGCAGCCCCATGGCTTTCCAGAGCTCTGAGGTATGCAAAATAGTCAGCAGCGTGGCCATTTGTCTCCCCACTCTTGGCAGTGCAATGCCTACATTGCCAATGCCAGAAGCCAGTATCGCATAATTTGGAGCTGGGGCACTGAAAACAGCAAAAACAAGTGACTTGCTCAAGGTAGATAGACAGACAATGGGAACATGGCTGTGGACCCATGGGAATTCTGACCCCTTGGTTTATACTCCCAAGAAAACATGCTTCATTCTTAAGCTATCAATTCAGCAAAGGTTTTAAATACATGCTGCATAGAAAGGAACTAGGTAGATGCTTGAAAATCAGGGTGCTGACAGACTTTCTTGAATCAGGCCCGTACAGTCACCCAGTTATTGTCCAGAATGCTGCTTGCAAAAATGTATCACTTCATTTGTGACACCAGTCAGGTACACTAGTTTTGCAGCTACAGCTACAGTTTGAATAAAATCTTTTAACCTGAGCAGCAATTAGATGCGTTAATCATAAGGCAGAATTTGACCATAACTATTATTTTTTCGTAACCTCTTATTTTTTATGACAAGCAGATTTCTAAGAGTCAAGGTCATCTTCACACAGTTGCTGAAGGCCATGCAGTGGATGCTTTTATGATAGCAACAGGAGAACAGCCACAGCAAATTGAACTCTGCCTATAAAGGCTTCATTGATTCTTCTTGCATGGGCTACTTGAGAGCATTAGYCCTGAGGATTTGCCATGACAGAGTTCCAAGTTTATTGAAGACAGTCATTAGTGAACCGCAAATTACCATCCATATGACTGAAATCTACAGTTACCCAGCGATGTAAATCATACACTCAAGCTCTCTGTTTGTATATTGGTTGTAGTTCGGTCTTATCAGTTTATCATGTAAGTTCCCATATTTCACAATCCCCATTTTTGATGAATTCTGTCATTGAAGGACTGTTCATAATTTCAATACAAAGTCTATTTCTCCCTTGTGAACTCTTAATACTTGAGAATGGGTTAGAAACTGGCTAATCCCTTGGAGAAACAAGTAATAATTACAGCATGATATAGAATTGTTATGCCATATTTTTAAAGGAATTTGGCTAACCTATGTTGCTAGTGTTATTTAAAGAGTATTAGATTTTTTTTTAACATTTGGCTGGAGGATGCCCTTACACCATCAATTATTTTCATGCATTTTTACAGAAATATTCAGAGATTTCATAGGGATATCCAATCTTCCTTTCAATGAATATTAGCAAGAATTGTAAATATCTACCTAAAGCTATAAAAATGTAGAACTAATTGATAATTTAAAGTGCAAAGCTGTACAGAAGATGATGCTCAACGTCATTCCTGTACATATTTTATAACTATTCTGTACCTTTCTCTAAACAAATACCAACATTTTTTATTCAGGCTTTGGGATAAACAGAGATCAAGATAAATGCAGACTCAGTGGATCTGAGCACTTTACATAGCTCTGTAATGCTGGAGGAAAGATTTACTGACTTCAAAGGGGACGGTTATGCAATTCAGTTACAGTACTTGCTACAACACAAATACAGTACAATACTTGCTTTTTTAGCAACTAATAACTATATTGAAATTATGCCTTATTTATGCCCAATAATGTCAATGACTAGTTAATGTTCAGCTCTTCCACCAATACTAGGAAATGCTACTCTGCATAAGTTTATATTTCATTTAYAGAAAACAAGAGAAAAATCTTTAGCAGATAGTACTTAAGCCTGAACCTTTTCAAAACAGAATAGACTTTACAATTCAGGCCTCATAGTGCTTCAGCAGGACTTGGCTCCTCGGGCCCAACGTGGACATATATTATTTGTATACCTTATGTATTACAGAATTTAACTTAATGCTCTGTAATATAGGGACATTAACAATCTAAGCTGATTTTCTTCATTTAATGCCCCATAAAACATAGAAATAGTGACAGCTAAGATTGACTTTTCCTGTTTTATGTTTATTGATTGTGTTTTTTATTATTTAATGGATGCTTTTATAGTGGAAGTGTATTATAGAAGATCAATTTTAAACTTTAACCTTATCTGATAGTTTTTTTTAACTACAAAACAAGTCAAAACGTTATTACAATACTTCTGTGAGTTAAATGAATTGAAGACTATATTTGAAACAGCTTTCTTGAAGAAAAACCTAGTAGAAATTAGAACAAATYATATCAAAATGAATGAAATAATAGGTATTTGTAAAACCATATGACTTTTAATAAAAGCACWGATAATAGTATTATTGATTTTAAATTTATCTTATAATTATTCTAACATTAAATGTTCAAGACTTTTACAATATCAAAAGTCACCATGTTATATTAAATTCTATAGTGCTTTTCTTACAATACTTTATGAGAAGTTTASGTTGAACTTATCAGGAAATGGTTTTCTTATGCCATTAATCCTTTCGAATTTTGAACGGAGAAAAAAATGCAAAATTATAATAGAAATTTGAACCTCAAAGCATTCACAGATGGAAAGATAAYATCTCATGAAGCTACAAATGCTGTACTAGAAATAGCCATATATTCTCATATATTCTGATTCTGAAATGTTCATTATAAGAGGAATATTTCCATCTTTTCTATACTCATTTCTCATTTGAAATGAAAAATCATTTCATATCTAAGAGCATGGATCTTTTATTTTCAAAAATATCRTTATAAAATATTTTGATACCTTCAAACATTTTTCATCTAAATACACTGAATGTAATATATTTCCAAGCTTTTAATCAGCTAACATTTTCTCAGTGCAAAATTCCCAACTATCATTTATGAGATCACATTTAAATGTTAYTTATCCTCCTAAAGTTTCATTAAAAAAATTCCTAATAGTTTAGTGCAGTAATGTCACTTTTAAGACCTATTTGTTTGGTATCTAGAAGAAAGTGTCTCTCTTTTTAAGATAAATGACCTACAAATATCTGTAGACCAAGATATATAGCATATTTCTCAGTAGGGCTTTATCCTGCAAATGACTGAATATGCTGGCCTTGGGTCAGTTAAACAAGTAATGCAATATTCACCATACAAAGTACATTAGAGAACAGTACTCAGTATCTAGCAGGTAGACTTTATAAAAGGCATRTTTAGAAAATGTAAAATGGACTTAAAATTTTATCCTGAAGTGTAAATACAGCAATGGGATCCACCCACTTATAATCATTCATGTAGGTGATAAATGTCAGAAAAAAATGTCAGTATGATCCAATGAAGTATCAGAGAGATGTTCAAATTGTATCATTAGTACATATTTATACCATACTACTGGAATTAGCTCATTCAGTGTTCTCTCAGGTATCTTCATGAGGTACTCTACTGGGCAGTTTAGATACACTAGTTAGAGCTGGTGAAGTCCAAACTAGACAGTCACCAAGAATGAGAATGATATAAAATATCAAGGAACCATTATCAACTATATGGGCTTCATTAATCAGGATTGTATTTCTTTTAAAAGTCAGTTTTCCAGTTCAGCTCATTGGCCTAGAATGGATCTCTAAAGAAAATCTATGGCTTACGGTAAATTCTGTTCATCTATGAATAATGRCTGCTTTAAGAAGAGTAAGTTTGAAGGCTATGGTCAATTAGGTTTGCTATTAGGAGTAAATAAAGAGTAAAGACATTGAATTCTTCAGGCTTTTCTCATTGAAAAAAGAAAGAGGCTGAACGGACGTCTGAGTGCTTGAGCTAGAAGAGAACATGCATGAGACAAACTGATGGACAGTAGCTAATGTTTAGGTCTCAATGCTGAAGGCCTAGCCGAATGATACATTTATGTCTCAGAGCCGTGAACATGCTATGAACACTTCGACAGCTTGCGAGAACGAAGTCTCTTTTTTTCTCTGGAGAAAACAAATACAGCAGGTAAGCAGAGACCCACTTTTCTAAATTTGTATGGGTTTATACCCACGGCTGTCCAGGTAGGTGGACCCCAGACACACACCAAGTGCTGGACACTCTCCCGTATTCTCTACTTCTGATCTGTCAGGTTTCCTTATCTGTTTTCTTGCTGTCACTTTCTGCTACTTGCAAAGTAGAATGAACATTGACTGGGAATGGGGCCCTACTTCCAGCATTGGTGAAAACTTTTAACCAAATGAGAAACAAGGCCAGAAGTTCATATAAGTATAACTCATTCTTTAAAAAAGCAAATATTCTTTTTGTGATAACTGCCTTGACGAGCCATTGGGTATTTAGATCTGTTCTTTGTACAAGTTAAAAAGCATTCTATTATTAATGCTTAACAGAGCACCTGTCAGTTTACAGCACCAATGTCCATCAGATAAAACATACACATCTACTTCAATTACAGGCATACAAGAATAAAAGTTACAAAAATAAGACATTTAAGAGACAACAAGCTATTTCATTGACAAGATCTGTGTAATAGACTGTGTGGTCTCAAGGTGAGGTAGAGCTCTTGTCTTTGTGAATTTTGATCTACACTTTTTATGCAGTACGGGCCAAGAATTTAGATATAAAACTCATCAGCAATTCRTCAGTGTAAGTACACTTCATGAATTGTTCATTTGCCGTTTAGTTAATATGATGACCTGTTGTACYGAGGATAAGTTATTAAGTAATGAAATAGGATGATTGGATTACGCTAATTACTTGCTTTGAAATGACATTTGTACATATATTCTTTGGCCTTGCTAGAACGTATTCTGGAATCTAAATGGTGTTCTTGTATCGCATTTCACGACTTTCAAAGCCGTATTTTACCTGATAGATAGGGTCGCTAAAACTGTGAGTCAAAAACCCGAGGTCACATAATACATTGCTGCTGTGAAACAGACTCTGTGCCAGAAGGCACGTACTAACCAATCCAGCTAWTACGCACAGGCTGAGGATATATTAATATGTATAAAGATAACTGATCAGATTATTTAGCACCAATAATATTCTATAKAGAGGGAAACAAGATCTAAATCATATTGACAAGAAGGCTGTCGTATGAAGAAGGATTTTTTACTTCTTTTCAAGTTTGTTAGTGAAACCAAAGCTGAGAAAGTAAAGAAGTCTTTACTGCAGTATAGCWGTTGRGGACTCTTTGTGAACAGGCTAAAAMTTCCCACTGGGAATCCCYACTGCTCCCCATCTGCTCTTTTTACTTTGTGGGCATATGTATGCAGGGAGCAGTTAATGGTTCATTCTGTGGGTAGGAGATTACAAGGCTGGTAACTGCTTCAAATTTAATCCCACAGCAGACACAAGCCAAATGAGAGTCTCTGTGGTACATCTCTACCTGCATTGCACGTCTCATTATCTTAATCCACCCTGACAATTCTGCCACTGTTCCTGACAGGCTTTCTAATAGGAAGCAGTGAATAGAAAAGACAGGATCCATAATACTTCAATCTATCATCAGCTCAATCAGTACAGCCTCCATTTAGTTCAAGAGGCAGAGCGGAGTTAGAGTCAAGAATGGGAGAAAGAGCCAAAGGGATAGAAAGAAGGGGAGGAGAAGCGGTAACACACGGTAGAGGAAGAAAAAGAACAAAAGCAGTGGAAGGAGTTGCAAAGAGACAAAGATGTGTCAAACGCAGCAGACGCTAGGCGTTGCTGTGCTGCCCCGAACTTGCCCCGTCCCACGGATCCTGAAAGACCTGCGCTCTCCGGGGTAACTGCAGGGGCCAGGGCCACACGCTCCTACGCTACGTTTTGGTACTTCTCAGTTTGGGGGTGATTTTAAGCCTGATAGAAGTGAAAGGGGTGAATAAGCTCTCCCTGCAACAGTTAAGCGTGGCTCAACAGCCCGGGATTTCCAGGAGTCAAAGTGCTCCCGCTATCCTATTTCCCAGGCGGGGCCTGGGGGAAGCGAGGTGTCGGGACACTGCCTTGTCCACTGCTCCTGCGCCATCCTGTGCCCTTATCGCAGGAGCTGTTAGCCTCTTCTGGGAGGTGCTTACTGCCGGACACGTAGCCCGTACACGTGGCTCGCGGCTTCGTTTGCCCTGCAGCCTTGCAACACAGAAGTCCTCCCTTCTGTAGTTCACCAGCCACTCTTCCACRGTAAGTGAGATACCACGTCGTGACACGACTGGTTATAGCCCAGACTGGAAGGCTGGCATTTGTGGGAGAAAAAACATGGAGCCGAGCTGCAGAGCCGGCTTCTTAGACTGACTCTGTCTTTTGCCTGAGCCACCTGCAGTTTAAGGCTAGATTAAAATTTTTTGATACTTTAAATGCTCCTGTTAGCCATAAAAAACATAAGTTCAATCCTGTATTCATTCTTATGCAACTGTATACATACTTCTGTGACAGCAGAAAATATGGTGACATTATAGGGGTTTAACCAAAGTCAAATTTTTGCTACATTAACATAAATAATTTGAAACTATACTCACAAGCAGAATCTGACCTTATATTTGAAGGGACTTTTCAGAATGTTTTTCGTTGTTCTAGGGTAGAATCAGAGTCTGTGTATGCTCACAAAACTGCCAACTGAAACAGTTTCCTGCCTACAACTCTTGGGACATTTTCCACTAAAAAAATATAGTAGTATTAATTTTGTCCTAATGCTTTCCTGAGAGAACTCAGGTCTTGTAAAATTACTTGTTCTTTCCCTTGGTATTAACAAGAAATTGCATTTCACCTCAGACATTTATCTCTTTATTAACAATATATTTGTCCCATCCCTTGCACACATTTCAGCTCTAATTTATTTGCTCCAAAAAAAATCCTACGTTAAAGTCACTGTTCTGCTTCTAAGTTGTTTGCTTATATTCTAAGTAGTGTAAAAGAAATTTATCAGATTTGTCAGAGTAGTTTTCTGCTATATCTAAACAAGATTTAATCTGCAATGGAATTATGAGCTAGTAGGGTTAAATATATAAACTCAATGCTACTGAAAATGATTCCAGAATAGAATCCTGCACAGCTAGATTAGAAAGATGGGACATGCAAAGCAATGAAGCTCAACAGTGTTAAAATACTGAAGATTTTTTGCATGTTAAAGCGAATTTCACGTGAAAAGAAAAGAGGTCTCCTCTCTAAATACTATTTTTACAATCTAAGTGAAATCTTGAGCTATCAATATCTGAATAACAAGTTTTTTCTTGCCATTTCTAATTATTTTTTATAGTATAGTACCACCTAGAGGTTCTCTTTTTTTCTGCAATTTTCATGTGAGAAGTGGGAAGCAAAACTTTTGGCGCTCTTGACCTTCGTCAGTAAGACAGACACAGGGTGGGAAAGGAAATGGAACCAATGGGGGTCAGTGATGGGGTTCCTTAAGGAAAAAAAGCCAACTTGAAATATAAGAATAGAAGCCAAGTTTCCTGCCAGTGCTGTTTCAACCACCATAGTTCTTCAGTGAGCTCTACCTCACCTTATATTAATGAATTCATTTCATTATGGTAAAACTAATAGCCACTCAAACAAGCGCAAAGAAAATTTTTGCTCTAAAACACATGAACTCCAGTCCTTTCAGTATTACCCCACACCATGGCAGGCTGTATCATATGGAAGAGGTTGTGCAACTATTCCGTACTCCATCTGCATTAACAAGTAGATACAGATTTTGGCTCTGGACAAGATATATGCTCCCTCATCCTTATCCTTGCAAGCAATTGCACTCCTGAAATAAAATATATGACCTTATCAATGCTTCTAAGACRATTTTACTGTAAATATGCCAGATGAAATTTTCCTGTTTGAATCATCAAATGCAATCATTATCATCAGGCATATAAAATACATATTCTAMGCATGTCATCTTGTTGTCTGAGACTCTAACTCTTTACAACCATTCAAAGCCACTAGATGAAAGAAAAGATAGATATTTTAATCCTTGTCAGCATAATCTTCTGTCTGTCATACTTAACAATATATAATCTGCCTGATCATTTTGGCTATTTGCAGCCAGTGAATTTTTCCTATGTAATTTTATATTTCACTTAATCAGAACTTCTTAGTGTTCCAAACAGATAATAATTACTTAAAAAAAAAAGGAATAAATATGTAAGGTTTCATTATGGCATTGTTTTAACCATGCTTTTAGTTGTGTGCTGTAGACTACATTTCCCTATTGCAGTACTCATTTGCACTTTTCATATTACTGCAACAGTTCAGAAAGGGTGAAATATGGGAAACTTTCTAAAAGCTAATAGAGTCTTYTTGTGCACTTCTTTCTATGACCTGCAATCATTCTTGGATCCTGGAATCATTTTTGTTTGTTTTACTACCAGAYCTTCAATGTACATGTCCCAAGGTGACAAGTCTTTCTGTTTCCTCTCAGGACTCTTTGTTACAAGATTCTCAGTGCTAGTGTTAAAATATGCTTTTACTTTTTTTTTTTTTTTTCCAACTTTCTTTCATCTCATTGATTTTTTTTAATGTTGAATTTTATTTTGTTTTGATTTCTTTTTAATATAGCCAACATTTACCCTACATATTCTCAGGTATTATGTAAATGTTCACTGCTGAAGRGTAATGCTCTAGAAAGCTCTTACACTTATGTCAATATGAGCACAAGTGACCAATGTGATGGTGAAAACTGATCTTCAGAAACTGAAATGGGTTATTTGATACTATTGTTTTGGAGAAGAATCTTTCAGATCTACAWAACAGAATATGAAAAAGTAGGAAAGACAGTCTAAAAAGGGGGAAATAAGCAGTGACAAAACAGAAAACAAATATATTTTTCTTGATCATCCATCATTTTCTATTAGAGCTAGAGAATGATGTGTTCAGTATGCAAGGTAACACTACAGCATGACCTTAGCAGATCTGCCTTAGCAAATGATCAAAAATACTAAATTTATATGTGCAAAGACACAATCAGAACATTCTGCTTCTAGATTTAATAATGTAATTACCACACTGGAGAAAAACACATGTTACTGGAGAAGAAAGATGCTTAGGTGGAAAGAATCTCCTCATTTAGCTCAGGACCTCTCAGGCAACCACATCTTTGAAGGACTTTCTTTGGCTTGAAGTTTTCATATGTGATGTAACCATGATGCCCTAGAGCTCAAAATACTGAGTAAAGGAGTATCCTTGACTTTGACTGGACAGCAAACTGTCCCCAAGTTATTTCAGCAATGTTTTCCTGAGATGCTGGGATATCCTGACATAAAATACTCCATTTTTCATAGGGATTCATAGGGATCATCCAATGTCATCCATTGGAAGGCCTTTCTCCTTTTGTTCATTTAGAAGCCCTGAGGCCCCACTGCCATAAAGTCCCTTTAGTTACAGCATCGCAGCTCAAATCAATGCTTCTGAAATCCCCTGGGACTTACAGGGAAAGGAAAACAGGAGCTGAGTGATTTTAGTTAGCATTCACTGCAGATAACCCAGGAGGGCAGGGCCTCAGAAGACTSTTAACTGCCTTTAAGGGGAAGTAGGGGTACATAGTAACAGTGTTTCTTGCCTCCTCATCTGCAAGGTTTCACTCCATACCCTTTATCCTCTCTCTGTGTATAACAGGAAAAAAACATTATTTATGTTAACAGAAGTAGTGATGCGCGTTCTTCCAGACAGAAACAAATCCCAATGGATTAAGTGTAATCCTCTTACTCCTTAACAGAGTACAGACTAAGTGAAACACTRAGTAATCTTTTCTCTGATTATATATTTTATTAATGGGTGTATGATGAATATATTAAAGATAATTTTTAAATTCCTAATATGATGCAAAATTTCTTCCATGAATTTCAAATAAAATACATGTCTTTTAAATTGTCTTTTAATAAATTGGTGACTAGTTTTGTACTTACTGATTACTAATCTGGTATGGGATTGTCAGAAATGTAAAATAGAAGTATTTGTTCACTTGCTATATTTTCCCAATTTTTTCTTAATTCCCCATTATTTCATTTCAGCACTCTGTACTTGTCATTTGCTMACAACAGACATTCTTCACCACTTTTCAGGCAGAATATCATGTGAACACAGCAAGTTCCATAAACTGGAGACTGCTTAATTGGATTGGTTTTGTACCAATTAGACCATTAGATCAAGTAAAGGTCTAATGAAGGCAAGTAAGGGTCTCCTGATTTCCAGTTGCCTCAGTTTTCAAAAACTCTCTTCCTACATAAGTCAGCAGTAAATTTTTGAAGTGATCCTTTACAGTCTCACTTGTGACTTGATACTCAGTTTTTCCCTTCTGAGTAGTCCTTACACTACAGCAGTGACACTTAAAATTTGCAGATCATTTCAGATGGTTCTTCTGGGTCCTTATCCTCCAAAATGCCAAGCACTCTTAAGAGGAGCTGACTTTTCCCCTTAACTCTGGTAGTTTATAGAGCAGTTTCTGTAATTCAGTATTAGCTGTTTGAAACAATCTGACATCGGCATGAGTACTCAAAACTCACAGTATTTTTCCAGTTTAGTTAGGATTAAATTGTATATTATAACATTAGTCATGAGTATCCAATTTTTCAGGTAGGTGGCTGGTAGCTGTTATTACCTAGTATATCTCACTGTGAGCTGAAAGCCTCACAAATATATGATTTCATCTGTTTATATATATATATATATATATATATATATAATATATATGTATAAGAGAATGAAGCAAACAATTCTTTGATTTAATTTCATCAGACTTTTAGCTCATAGAAAACAAGATACTTCCTTTGGTATATACTTCCTTTGGTATGATACTGCATATGGATAGTGACTGCTAAAAAYTGGAATGTCCAATTAATAAAATCCAAAGTAGGTTAATAATCATCCAGAGTAATATTTCTATAAACTATGCAAGAACATAAGTTGTGCCAAAACCTGTAGTGAAGTAATGGCCAATGTCAGAATGAGTAACTGGTTTGGGATGATCTGAAAGAATAATCTGTTTATGAGACATTCTGGAGCTATTACCTGCTTCCACCTGTGATTTTCTCTGAAGAACTGGACAAATCGTATAAACAGCTGGGGAAAAAAAATGCAGGTGAGTCTTGGAGAATCTAAGCATATTCAATGAGATGCAAGTATGATCAGGTGAGCTATTTTGCCCATTCTGCCTCCACAGCCACATAACTTAGTGCATGTCCTACCTTAAACTAAGGMAGGGGAGATTTTTTTCTGTCTGTAGCTGAGTGTCTAACCTGGACACACATGTATCACCACCAGCTCTGCCTGCCGCACGCAGCAGGTGTTAGGACACAACAGAGGCCTCTATAACTCCACAGAATGCCATATTTTTGGAAACTAGTTTATGATGATTGCTTACTTTGGCATAACTTATGGAGCTAACCATAAAATCTTATCAATGTCCTTKGTGAAGAAAAACATACGGTTTCTGAAGAAAAACTAGCTAACTAATTCAAATAGTTTCTCCTTTCTTAATGAATTTTTAGATGTTTTTAAGTGGCAAAGAAATGCTCTTACTAAAAGACACTGTTTTCTCTCTAAAAATACTAAACTCTAGGTTACTCAAACCAGTTGAGACAGAGGATTTGTAATTTCATTTGATTATTTATTCACATAAATGTGATTTAAAGGAAATACTATATTTGTTAGATACCACGCTATTTTTTGAGAGTGAATAATTTGAAATATGAAAGGACAAATAGAAAATAATCTGACAGCAGACACAAAAACTATTCTACCTGGTACTGATTCAATATACTGAATTGATCCATGGGAAATCACAATAAACTGCCATAAATATGCTAGGTAATATTATCTCATAATTATCATGTCAAGAACATCAGGTAACTCTAAAGTTAATTTAAATGAAGCTTGAACAAAAATAAAAATMTCTCTCCAAACAAGAACAATAAAAAATGCATTTTAGGAGGAGCTTTCCCCTCTAGTTAACTAAAATTGATGGCCTTTTAGGAACAGTTTATAAGCTTTGAATTTCCCACATCTGAATATTTTTTAAAATCATAACTATACTTGGGCTCACTATTATTCTTCTGAATCCAAATAAATCAGGTAAAAAGAGTTTAGGGACAATGGAAACCTCCTTCAGTTCAGAATTTTAGCTAAATACTGAGCAACATCAAGTTCTTAAATTTCAATATTTGAATATTGAACAAAAGCCATTCTTTTTTAGGGAACTAAAATGCAAAAATGCCATTTGTTGAGAAATGCACTAAAAGTGGCCACAGGCTTTAACATGTGAAGGAGGGAGATGATATATATATATGTATGTATTTATGTATACACACACACACACACACACATTTTTAAGCACTTACTATCATGATAAAAACTGATACTATAATCAGAGTAAGAAAATAGAAATCTTGAGAAAAAGTCAGGTTTGAAGGCAACAGATTTAATTGTACAGTATCCTAACCAGATGTTCAAACAAGAAATTGTGAAACAAAAGAAGAATTCTCTTCTTTTGAAGAGAGAGATGGTTTTTAATCGAGTCTGAGACATTCAGAAAAGTTGAACCAAAGCTTGTGCAGTGTTGCCTGGATTTTTTTTTTTTTTTTTTTTTGCACAGCAGGTATCCTTTCTCAAATGCCTGTGTTAAAAGCTTTTTGAAGATTTAAGTGTCTGTCTGGTATATTCCTCTTGATATGTCTGGTTCCCTGGTTCCCTCAATCCAGAAAATATCATTTTTGCGGCATAGAACTGAGATGTAGGGAAGCTCTAGTGAGTAAATTTATCGTGGACACAGAAAGACTCTAGCAACTCATTTTTTACTGCCTTCATTTCTGCTTCCCCAGACAAGCAGTTTGATCAGTTCAAAGCTGGTTGACTGAAGGTGGTCAAACCAGACCAGGGATCTGAATTCTGTATCTGTTATGGCTTATGCAGGTGCTTGAATAACAGAATTCCTGGACAATGTAAGTGCTTCCTCTTTGACAGGAACGTTACATCTGGGGGAACCCTCAGTGAAAATATTATTTAATTCAGTATATTTTTTCAAAAATTTACCATTTTGACAAACTGATGTTGCTTATTAAAAAAAAWGGTGAAGAAATCCTAACCATCTATACCAATTTATTTTATGTGAAAATATATATTTTTTAATTTCTGATCCACTAGAAATACAGAAAAAAATAGTATCCATTTTGCATAATATCACCGGTAAACCTTTTTCAATAACGGGGTCTTTGCAACTATACCAAAGACACAAGTAATCAGTAATTTTGGACCCTTTTCAGTGGTGCCAAGCAACAAGACAAGAGGCAGCGGGCACWAACTGAAGCACAGGAAGTTCCACCTGAACATGAGGAAAAACTTCTTCACTGAGAGAGCGACAGAGCACTGGAGCAGGTTGCCCAGAGAGGCTGTGGAGTCTCCTTCTCTGGAGACATTCAAGGCCCGCCTGGACGCAACCCTGTCTACCATGCTCTAGGTGACCCTGCTGAGCAGGGAGGTTGGACTAGATGATCTCCAGAGGTCCCTTCCAACCTCAACTATTCTGTGATTCTGTGACCAGTAAGTAGGTGGCTTCTGAGCGTTCCTGGCAGAGGTCTGCCTGTGAGACTGTTACAAGATATTCTGGATTGCATTTGTCAGATAACAACACAGAAAATCTCTCCTTGCTTGTTACACAATTTTGCTATCCTGGATTCTTGGCTCAGAAGGACTTATATTCATAGCTGCAGCTGACTACTGAAAAAGGCACTGGAAAAAGCAGACATATAGGTAAAATTGTTACATTTTAGCACATCTCCCATGGTACTGAAGTTCCCTCTCATTTCTGTCACACTCTGGAGTGCAGTGCAAGGGCACAGAAACAGTTCCCTGAAGGGCAGGCAAAACTTGTAGTCACATAAGATGGTTCCTAACATCTTATCATACGAGTGACCCAAAAGTAATGATCCATGGAGGGTATTTGCAGGACCAGTTACCTAATCGCAAAACCATTAAGGTAAATTGAAATAGAATGAGCACTCATATTTTAATGAAGATTGTGATCATCCAGTGGAACCAAGTTTACTACATTATGCATTTAGAAAAACAAGCTACAATCAATCTTTGCTTGACAAAGTTTTCTCCTAAATATGTTATTTTGTACTGAACAATTAATGATATGATGTATGTTTATTTTAACATCATTATTTTCTCTAGTAATTGTGTTAAGTTTCATTTGTAGTTACAGGGTGAAAATTGTGCATTTTCTCTGCATATGTGTGTGTGTGTGTGGAGGTGCCCCTGTATGCACCTGCTTAATTTACTCTTTTATATTCATACAATATGAATGCAGAAGATCAATTTTTAAAGGTGTCCTGCTGATAAATAAGTTTCCCTCTGCATGATATGCTTTCCTGTCAGGCAAGTTATTCATTTGTTTTTCTCTCTTTCTCCTTTATGTTAGAATAAAATGTTGATGGATATTGGTTTACATAGATCTCATGAGAAGTTGAAAAGATGATTTAATATTTTCTATTTGCAGCAGAGGAAAAGGCTTGAAAAAAAACGACAGCATTCAAGATTTCTTGCCCACTGCTAGACTGAAAATCAGTAGAGTCCATATGTACTATTTTGCTTGCGTTTTCCTGTTTTTTTTTTTTTTTATTTTTGTCTTTTGTATGACCACCACTGAATTTAAAAATAAACAATTCAAACAAACACCTCACCCACACAGGCGACATGATTTTTAACCTCAGAAACTAACTTTGACTTCAGTAAAAATGGTATTGTCTGCAGTGCAATCACATATTCTCTCCTGTATATTCCATTTATTGTCTTCTTCATCTTCAGCTGTAGGGGGCAATACAAAATAAGAAATACCTAGTGTCTGATTCACTGTAAATTGCCCTAGATCTTCTCCTGTAAGTCTAGACAGATGAACTTCCCAAAGCCCAGAGGGCTTTTACATCATAGGATCCCCAACAATTTTTATTCAATTATAATGCCAAATAATTAACTTTTAAAAAAGACAACAGATGATTACTGGGGAAGATAGGATAGAAATAAAAAAGTTATATGCAACTCTTCCCCTGCCCACACATCTGTGCAATGCAAATGCTTCAGCCAGCTCTGTGACTGAGCTGCAGCAGCCTGGCTGGTCCCTCGGTCAGTCCTTCGCGCTCCCTTGGAGACCTGATCCCTGCTCCTCCCTCCAGCTTTACTGAGGTGGCTGGCTCCTACCTCCAGACCCCCAAGTACTACCTAAGTAATTTCCTAACCATAGCTGTCTCTAAATAGCTCCTTCACTCCTTTCAGGCCTGTTTGTTTTCCTCCTTTGTCAGCAAGACTCTCAGTAACCAACCTTTTTTTAATTAGCAACAGTATTATAGAGGCATTTTGTATTGGAATAGCATTTGACACACTTTAGAACAGACTTGCTGCAAAAAAGCTAYGATACTACATTCTTAACTCTGCTCTTCTGTATGACCCAAGCAGAACCCTATGAAGTAAATCTTCCTCAATCTTTCTCCGAGCCTCACTGCGCATAGCCAAGAGGATTTTCTCTTTAATGTTTGTACATGGCATGACATATGAATATTAATAGGTGAGAAGAGGAAATAAAATTCAGATGCAAGATTTTTCTTACTGGTTTTGATTGTTCCAAGTGAAAATACAAAATGCAAATATGAACCTACTATAAACAATAACAGATAAAAGTATATTATRGGATCATAGTAGCAAAAAAAATATCAGCTGCATACATGAAGTGAAACATCAGATGTGATTTCAATTCCCACTCAAGCACAATGATATCCTCTAGCACAGGAAAAAAGATTAAAAGTTTACAGTTTGAAGTAGTTGTGCATTGGTGTCAAGAATATATTTAGAATGCAGTATTCCTCAGAGGCTACTTCTTGTGTCATATGATATCAGTTTCCAATGTATAACATGGGGAACAGTATTTCTCTGTAGGGTTTTTGATGCCAGGATGCTCCTCAGCAGTTTATTAACATAATTGGTCGGCCTTCCCTAAATTTAGTATCCGCCATTTAGGCCAAGGATTCTTTCTCACCATCTACATATATACATGCATATATGCACATATATGTTGACTCCATATCCTTCTTATCTCACATTTATATTCTAGTTTGAATAAGATGGATCACAAAATTCTGCAAGGATCACAAACAAGGTCACCCAAAATTACCAGAAGGCARATACATTCAATGCTTTGTATTTGTAATGTTTTGAAATATTTTGAGTTACTGCTGTCCAAACACCATGTGGTTGCTCTTTGAAGATTCTCAGAACTCTTTAGAAGAYATAATTGTACCTTGCAACAAAGGGAAGTGTGTGATTATTTAAAGTAGGACTACTCAGTATTTAAAGGATGAATTTGGACCCTGGGACATTTTGATTCATTTCTTGATTTGCTGCAGACTTTCAGGGTAGCTTTGGATAAACCATTCCATTGAGCTTACCTTTCCACTGTATGATAAATCTATGATTGGTACACAGGTTTTGAGAAAATAACTCACCGATGGCTGTAGTTGGATACTTCAGCAGTAAGGTCCACACAAGCATCTAGATAGATGAATACTTCAACAAGTTGACTGTACAAAAAACCACTTTTTATAATATCCTATAAGGTAACATCTTTTGGAAAATGTTTAGGATTGCAAGGGAAATTGAACTGCTTTCTTAAGTGTGAATTAGAAATCATTGAAAACAATTGATTTTTAGAACTGTCAAAACAGCAAAAGTGGAAGGAGAATGTTCTGTATTTATAATTATRTATATGTATATAATATATGTCTATAATATATGTATATATATGTRTATATATATGTAGAATAATCTATGTAAACCATAAAAGGATTCAGTGATTGCTCGAAAATCTCATTTTTTTTTCAAGTTATTATAAAATTGCTATTGAAGAACAGGCTCCAGAAAGGAACACTGTAGTTAATTTGTTGTAAATACAAAAAATCAGAACAGTTCAGCATAAAAACTCAACTAATACCCTGTGAAGTTGAAATAAGGAAGAGCGTGTCATTTTAGAAGACRGAGTGCAGTTACCTGGAACCACACACTCAGCTCGCCCTCTTTCACAAAAAGTGACACGAATCCCTCCAGCAGTCCAGAATTTCTATCTCGGTTAAGAGCTGTCACTCAGAGCAGCAAAGTGGCTGCTCGCATCCTGTTGGATTATTGACTCATTACAGGCAGAGAGGCAAACAGGCCCGTGCTGCGATCGCTGGGGCTGCTTCCCGCGAGGAGCRCACAGCGTGTCGGGCGTATCAGAACAGATCGGTTCTTCCTGCGAACATTTAGGCGGATGTGGCTGAAGACATCTGTAATCAGCACTTGTGGGGAAGTGTCACACTACCGTTCTCTCACAGATGAAAGCTCCCAGAAGTCATGCTAGGACTGTTATCTTGCTGCAGAAGGAGCAGCAACAACMATTTTACTCCAGTAGGGTATCTTGTAGGTTTAACATTAAGTTTGTACTGAGCACAGAGACAGACTGGAATATTTTAGAGCAACTGTAAAGAAGCCACTACTCAGTCAGATGACTTTAAGCTGACAATAGTCTACCACCTTGTTCCCAGTGTCTTGTTCTCCATTTCTTGCTTGTCCATGAATATGCTTGTGTTCCAGTAACTGAAATATCAGAATTTGGAAATGACCAGCAACATCGCAAGATTTATTAATTTGAATCATTCATCTTTCCTTATTCACTCAAATAAGGAAAACAATAATAAGTAATTCAGAGGGAAAAAATTTTGTTCTTTCTACTAACAAGCATTTTCATTACTAAATAATCAAATCTGGTCATAGTTATACTCTTCACAAACTAAGAAAATTAACTCATTCTTCTGTGGGTCTATCACARCAATGACTCTGGGATCAGCTCAGTGACAAGTACTGATTCCATTTATTTTGCTGTTTTTGGCAGAAGAAAACAGATGCTACTCCAGCGAATCCTTTGCAAAGGTCTGAGATAATCTTTCATGTATTGACTGTTTCTCTCTGATCCTCAAGAGATCGCCAATCCATACTCAGAACCCTTAAAATTAATCAGTTTCCAATCTTTCTTAGGCCAACCAGAACCCATTTTTATACATTATTTTCCCCTGYCCATCTTCTCATGGTGGTTGGCAAGCTTTTTGCTCTGTGTTGCTCTCTYAGACTGGCTTGAAGAATATTACTGATTCACCTCTGTGTCTTCAGATGAGTCTGAAATCTGAAGGACCAAGTACCTTTCTGTCTGCGAGTAAAGAACCCTAAGCACTACTTGCTGAGAGAGGCAAGACTGAAGTAGAGAACAGTCCTTCCCCTTCAGAAACTACACAGACTCTAACCCTGCACAATATTAGCAAAAAGCACTATGACCACAGCCACACTAATGAAGTCAGTATGAGGAGGAAAGAAAGCAAAGAAAGAGAGGAATGAGATATTAAATAGAATCAACTGGACAAAAGGACTGAGAGATCCATACTCTCTCCAGTTTTTAAACCTAAAGTTCAGAGGTAATTATATTTAGAGGTCACTCTTTGATTACTTACATGGAAAGCACAAGCTACAGAATTCAAACCAAGAGTCAAGCACCGTATTTTAGCTATGATCAAATCCACTGCTTGGTTCAGGTATAAAAATAACACCAAAACCATATTTCCYTCTAAAAACATAGAAAGAAGTACATCAAAAGGACAGGTGCTGTGGTCATTGATCTTATTTTTGTATTTTACTTGTCAGAAAGGCTGTTCTTATGTCAGCTAAGAGGCACAGTGTACAGGTTAGAGATTGAAAACACAAAAATCAACAGATTGAGAAGCCCAGCTCTGGCTTCCTATTGAGATTACACTGATTGTACACAAACTGTTTTAGTGTTCCTATGTTAGAAGAGTTTTTCCAGCCATATTTACAAATACAGGAGAGTGCTGTTGCTATTTTTTAGATATTAACTAATTTCTTTTTCTTGCTGTACAGTTTGTAATGGTACTAAGCCTTCTAATACTGCAGAATGTACTTTGCACAAGGCATGCAGTAAATGAGGAAGAAGGGACAACAGTCCCWATAATGTCATTGTTCCCTCACCACTCTATTAGCCCAACACATGCTCCCATATCATGCAGCCTCTCATTTCACACACAACTGCTCCTAAGCTCCCATTAAAGGTTCAGATTCAACTTGCTCCATGCAGCATCTGGGCATGGCCAAGTTTCCAGCCTTGGTGGAAGAGCAGGAGTGCTGTGAGGTTAAGGCAAACAGAATACTTTACATGATCTGCCAAGCTYGGTCAAAGGCCCAAGCTATGCGGAATTGTTTTTCTCAATTTCCCCTCTTGACTGCAATTCCATAAGGCATCATGTTGGTACTTTCTTCTAATAATGTTCAAGCTTTATGAAATCGAAAGATTACATTGTGTCTAGATTAACTGTGTCAGCTTCTGCTTCTCAGTGCAAAAAGGATATGTTGTCAGGGCATAGAGAAATACAATCCATTTAACCTAAAGGTGATGTGATCTTTAAAAGCAATGTGTAGCTCTGGGAGAACCAACATAAAATYGTCCTGAAATGTGATTCTAATAGAAAATGAAGAGGTACAAAGCACTGGCATATCTTAAAAGTAGGTATCTCAAGCTGAGTGACGTATCCAGGAAACATTTAAATCACTGAGAGCAAAATATAGACAGGAAAAGCTTAGTATTTAAAAAATAAAATGATTCTTTACAGTTGCAAAGTATCCTGTGATGATTAGCTCCTGCCGCATTCTAATGACCCTTCATGAAATGTGTGCATTCTTACTGCTAGCAGCTCTATTTAACACACCAAAGTCAATGTATTCATCAATAGTGCAGGATACAAAATGAGGCTTATTCCATAAAGTCTGGACTGTGGAGAATCATGAAACTGGTTTGCATTTTTGTATCTATGCTTGATTTTAAAATGCATTTTCTGATGGTTTTCAGAAGTTTTTCCACTCAGATGATCTTATTGCCCAGGTTTCTTAAAACTTTCTGACAACATGAATTCATTAGTCCAACAGTGATATTTATTAACTGGTAGTTCATGATTCCCAGTGATGTCTCAAAAGGCAATTGTTTGAAAATGTTATTACCACATGAAGAAAATAGAATCTCCTGTCAAAACTCTTTTCACAGTATTTAAGGCTGGGAATTTGACCTCTAGATTTATCCATGCATTACTTACATAGACAAGACTGTTATCAGGGAAAATTAAAAAAAAAAAAAATTGTTAGATGTAAACATAAGCAGAGAAGGAGGGATGGGTAACAGATTTGTATTTTTTGGTTGGTTGGTTTGGGTGTGTGTTTTTTTTTTTTTTTTTCCCCCACAATGGATTACCCAGCCAGAAGTGCTGGAAAGATACCACGGTCAAGATGAGGACAAGTCCTTAAAGAAGATGAATATGCAGAGCTGCTCGACTTCTCAGTATTCTTTTATTATTATTATTTATTATTATTTGAACAATAGGACAGTGCAAATTTCAGTAGGAAATGGGTGCATCTGCAATACTGAAAGCATTGCATGGAGAGCTACTACAGGTGAATAACTGCTTACTGCAAGCACTATGGTGCAGGAGAAATGCAAATGCCACAACTATAATATCAATACCCAAGATACTATAGATCAGAGGAGTCAGGGCTACCTTAACTTTATGAGAGATTCTGGCTTCTGGCTCTCAACGCCTGTAAGTTGCAGACTCACAAAAAGTACGAAAAGTAGAGAGTAGAGACCTTACCGTTCTCCCACAGAATTGAAGTGTTACCATTGATTTCCTGCTCTTTCGTACAACTGTCTTTAACAGACRTAAATTCTTATCCTCTCTTCCTTACCAGCACTACCACTCCTTTCACTTCAATCCTCTCACTTCAAAAATTGATTTGAAGTTCCTGGTTTGGGAGAACTCCACAAAAATRTTACACTGGAATTTGCTCAGGAGGTTCTGACCTACTGTTACTTGACTTTCCTATCAAGATTCCAGTGTTTGTTTCTTGTAAGCAGTTTCTTCCATTCCTCATCTATAAATCAATATTGGAGAAATGGTCAACAGCCTCCCCAAATCTAGCCTATTCAGCTGCCTTTCCTTGCATTACAGTGACAGTATCTTCCTCTTGTGTCTTTTCCCATCTACATRTTAACATATAGCATTCTATTTTGATTAAAGATGAATGTTATTTCCAATTTATTTCATATACCTTCCCTGCCACCCCAACAATGCAGCACAAGTGCTGTGTCTTGCATACCCATTGGGGAATGCTGAGATGSCACTATCTGCTGCATGGAGAGCAAAGTCCTCCTGTGTCCAGGAACTGTAATGTGTAATACCAGTCACAGTTCTCCCACATGTCTGCCAAAAACTATTCCTTTCACTGAGTTTCTTAATAGATTTTATTATGTCAAGTTAGACAAACCTAAAAAGTTTAACTAAGCCACTTTAGAGCAACATTCCAGACAGCATTTATAGTTATATATGATTTATCATTCAATAATATCAAAATTGTAAAAGGTTTATTCTCAGTTCTAAAATGTAAAAAAATATAACAATAAATAATGACATGGAGATTATGGTTCCTATTACTGAATTTTAGAGAAAACCTTATCTCACAATTCTGAAGTGATAATGTTTGAATGAAAGACATTCTAAATTCCCCTTTGGGATTCACATTGTGATAGTGAAGTGCAAGTTCAAATTAGATAGACAGTAACTTTCACTAGTACCTATATTAGACGAAGTTTCAAAAATACCAAGTGAAAGGTCTGACAGGAGGCCCAACTCTTTGAGGAACGATGACCAGTAAACCTAAAAATCTTTTTTTTTTTCTTTAACATCTGCCACATTTCAATTAGGAATGTTAATGCTACCATACAGTGGCCTTCTAACATGCTCTACTTTTCTATCCAGAAATGTTGCCAGATGGAACTAGAGGTCTTTGGTCATCTGCCCAGGATTCCTGAATGATCAGCAATGTACTCAGAGCAATAGCTAGTTTTGAGAAGGCTATAGATGTCTAGAAATCAGAGGAAAATGACCAACAGTCATATGCATATCAAAAGCATGTTGCATGAATTAAAAATGTTCCCATCAGAGTTCACTGTAATATTATACCATACACACATTTTAATATACTGCTATCATAAAAAAATATCAAACATAGAGGCTTCTTGAAAAAGCTTTTTGCTAGTGCTGTGTGCTCATGTCTGCCAGTAAAAACATTCACATATAACAGAATATGATAGTACATTTTTATTCCAAGAACCATTGTTCTTTAAATTCAGTGTAATGACATGGATTCTTATCTCTTTCTTAATTAGATTTAAAAAGAAGCAAGTTCTGCAYCCAAGAAGAAAACCACAGCAGAAGTTTCTCATTCTTATTTAGTCACCGGTTTGGTGTCTCTGACTTGGTGTGTCTGGCCTTACCATGTCCACCAACTTGTGTAACTAAGAGAATAGTATGCTAGAATTTACTGCCTCACAGCACGAGTATCAAGCTGAAGWTTTGCTGCTGCAGCTAAACAGGAGTAGGAGGTTGCAGCACTCAGAATTCTTCTACTTGCCTCGTTCTAAGGCAGAGGTTGGGTGTTCGCTTGTAAACCCAAGTACTGCKTCCTTTGACTCCTGAATCAGGGAGTGAAGGAAGAAAAAACAATAGGGAGAGAGGTTGGACCAGATTTCACGCCAAACTATCCAGAGAATCATTTYACAATTCCCTGAAATTCTGTAAAACAGTATTATTTGTGCGTAGTCTGTACTTAGAGAGCACAGGCACTATCTCAAGTAGGCAGATTAGTTTTCTAAGTGCCTCCTCGGAGAGTATGTTCTTCACTAGCCTCTGCAGTGGGATTCTGGCCAAGTTCTTTATCTTTCTTTGATAAATTTTTGGAGTTCCCCATATGAGTTCCCTTTAAGAACACTTCAAAGCAATGAATATTTACAGAACATTCCATGGTTTCCCATAGCATTTGGCAATAAATATGATCAAATAAACTTTGCCATTACCTATTGTGAATGCACAGAGAGGTGAGCARCTTGAACATTCATCCATTAAAGAACTTGTATCAAGTTTAACAATTCCTTTCTTGATTCAGAAATGAATGAGTTTGCCTAAAAGGAACAAGCCAAAATGGGACATTTGTTTTGTTTTCTCCTTCAGCAAATGATYTCTGACTATCCTAGAACCCTCTAAATTCTTTTGGCCCTATCTTCAGCTTATACTGAATGCATGAAAGCAATTATAAGATCACTTCTCTAAGCAGGTTGTCTGACTATCAAACTGTCAAAGTTAAAGGTAATTTCCAAGGACATACCAATTTTCCCATACTTTAATTTTTCCTTTTATAGAGGTAATAATATGATGGGCAGGTGCACTGCAGATTAATTGCCTRGTGACAACCAAAATGGCTGCAGATCAGTAATGGGTGAAGCGATCCTGATATAAAATCTGTACCAGCAGAATGGTAGACTTACATGACCTAACAGGTYATTCCCATTTCTGATTTCCAGAACTATGTTATAGAGTCAGTAAATCAATGTAATATTCTTCTAAAAGGGAAATGTTATAGATATAAAAGTTATTAATTATATATAATAAGTCTATAATATATTTGGTAGAACTTGCATAGTACTACTGCCTGCTACCAGATACGCATGCATGTCAGTAGTTTACATTCAGTGCAATGGATAATCCAAACAGTTAATCCAATATCTTTTAAATCAAATGATTATTTATTTAACTGGAGATCTAAAACACTGTGGTTGAAGTTGAAGGTCATAATTTTCTCACCTCTATTATGTGGTTTAGATAATGGTCTGTTATGTGATTGAGTGTGTATTTAGCTAAAGTATACCATCATATTTCAATTTGGGGGGGGGCTCTGACATAGTGCATTCCTGTGTATGCTACTAAAGAGCCATTTTACTTTCTGTTACCCAGAGGATCATCACAAAATATTGATGCTCTGCCCTTTGTAATAGGAGAAGACTAGGCACTTATTGCTCAAATGACAGGGGCAAAGAAAGTTCAACAAAATGCTTCACTTTCTTCTTCTGCATATAACAGTGTGCAAGTACAAGAGACATTGACATAACTTTTCTCTCTTTGCAACACTCACAAAAGGAAAGAGGCATTGCACAGGTATCATTGTTTTATGCTTTGAAGCTTAGGAATCACAAAAGATAATGTGGTTGACATACATTTATGGCAAAATAACAATGATGGGATCCCATAAAAAGAGCTACTCCTGCCGCTGAAGCTGTGAGTAGGACACATATCAAGATGCTGCACTGTGCATTGGATAACTCATGAAAACTATCTGCACGTGTAGCTTCAAAGAGTGGCAATTGCAATATAATCTTCACCCTGAAATGAAAGAGGATAATTAAACCAGGTAACTGGCATGAGTTTTCAGCTTTAGTCAAAGTACTCCWATGTGATTTTCTGGAGCCTCTTCATAATAGGTCTCTAGAGCAACTCAGAGAAAGTGCCTCCAGGGTGCAGATGGCCACTGTAAGTTATGGGAAGATGATAATGTTACTTTCTGTTGTACCGACAGAGGAATTTGAGAAAATGAGCAAAGGGCATTCTAGCTCACAGAGGACACTCCCAGACAAAAATTCCTTCCAGGGTAAGAGTAACCACTAAATTGCTCTGAAGTGCAAGAAACTTGCTAAAACTATTAATGCATCAATGCTATCATCTATGACATCTACTTGCCAAAAAAACAAAGGACTATAATAGTTGACTTCATTAAAGAGAAGTACTGACACCTGTGRCAGTGGTGAGAGAAATGGGTCTCTGCTCCCTATGAATTAGGCCAAGATAGCATCCAAAGGTTTCTGAGGTTTATGAAGATAGTACACAGTAAAATATTGTGTGAATTTGCAGCATATTATTTTWCTGTGCACTAGTTCTCCTGCATTCACCAAACCCTATACTCTGGCCAACAGAGTTTAACAGGTGTTCTCTGATCACCAATTATACATCTCCGCAGTATATTAATGAATGAGCGGGTGGGTAATTCTTCACAGTAAGACACATTTCCCAATGCATTGCTATGACAACAGAGTATTTTAGGTGAACTCATTAAATTTTTACTACTCAAAACTAAACTGAACCTCTAATATTGCAGCAATGAGTCTATAAATCGTACTTTTTCAGGACTGGTTTGGGAGCAGATGATGCCTTTGGAAGGATGCTGAGAGCAGATGCATACTAAACTCCAACTGCTCTTAGGGAGTGAAGAAGGGACAAGGAAGGGACTCTCTCTGAGATGGCCTCTTAAGACTACTGTTGGGTTTGTGAAATGTCTGTAGTGTCCATTGATTAAGGCTGTTGAGAAAATATACAGAAATATGTAAGAGTATTACTTCACTGTCAAAAACGGAAAAAACAACACAGTCRTGGCATGATTATTATTTCATCATTCTTCTTACTTCACATTAGCTAAATTAAGTAGTAAAGAAATGATAATTTAAGTTCTGACTTTGGACAGCCACTAAAGGTAAAATCGCTGTGCCAATCTGTTGTGAATGTGAGCTGCAAATCACCATACTGACTTACAGTCACACACTTCCACTTCCATTCATCCTTTCACTCCAGTGATCCTWTCTAGGTGATTTAGGAATGTAATTACCATTTTGAAGAACAGTCTGATTTTTCAAGATCAGGTAGCTACCCATAAATACAACTAGACAGCTACTGTGACACTTAAGGAGGTCTAAACTTGAGAATTTAGGCTCCTAGAGTCTCAGTGTATGCTCTCAGAGACAGGAGAAACCACTCACATTACTCCACAAAGGCTTACATTATCAAGTCAAAGGTACAAATGACAACTTTCCAGATCTACTGGCACAACTATGGCAAGAATGGTGTACCTATTTSTATTCTGCAGAACACAAAGCAGCTATTTATTTTTTTTCTATTATTCATCATGAGTTACTAAAATTATATTTGTCTTTGGAACACTTTGGGCATTCCTGAAATGAGAATAAACTTATGTAGAGGGTATTGTGGTTTTCTATGTTATATCATGCTTTACTACCTCATTACGCCCCTTGATAGAAAGTATTGTGGGGAAGTAGCTTGACTTTCTCAGTAGAAATATTTGTCTACTGGGCAGGTATTTCCAATAGTTATTTCTACCAACTTGGGTGAYACTTCTGCATTTTACCTATAGAGTGTGTGTATGTATGTATGTGTGTGTGTAAGTGTATATGCATAGATGCATACGTACATACACACACAACTCACTATGGAAAAAATTATAAAAGCATTCTTTGAAACATAGGATTCCTACTGAGTCTACCAGATTTTCATTGTATCTTATCTCATCTCTGTGAATGATTAGTTTCTTTCTCTGTGGACCTCATGAAACAACTTCCATGCACTCYGCCATCTGATTTTGATATATATTTTATTTTTAGGAGAACTCATGTATCTTCCTATTTGTAGAAATCAATATTACTGGAGGTACAGGATTTTTTTTTTTAATGCAAGAATGGCATCAACTCAGAAAATTCATAGTGAATATAGTTAATTTCCATTCACTATGCTTTTAATTAATGTTACATTATTGGCCTTCTGGTCCTTGCTATTTTTCATTTCTTTCTTTGCCTAAAACTTCTCTCTCACATTGCATGGAATTTCATTTTCATATCCAGCATTGATAATCCCATCATGCACCATACATTTTGATTCACACATTGAAGACTGATTTAAAATTAAATAGGCTTATCACACTTAAGCAACTACATCAAAGTTTCTATAAGACTTTACTATCTGACTCTGGAAGAATATGACATTCTGAAAGTCGTTTTTATTTCTCACAGGATATTTAGCAGTATTTCCTCCCCGCCCCAATTCAAATTCTGTTATCCAAGTCTCCCAGGGAATCTATAGCAGAAGCAGGAATTATTTCTTCCACCACTTTAGTTCAGAAACATTCTTTTTCACAGCATGTTGCTATATTATGGTTACAAATTTAGGAAAAACAGTAGCTTTACCAAGATCTGATACAGGCACACATTCTTATTGCTTCCTAATTTCTAACCCTTTCAATCTCTATTCAGCCTTCTTTCAATTTATTTTATTTATTGCCTCATACTGTAAGCTCTTTCAAGTGGAAATTAGCTCCATGCAGATATGTACAGCCACTAGCAGAAAGGACTCCAGTCCCAGCTAGAGGTTCTAGGTGCTCCTGTAAGACAGTAACAAACAACATTACCAGGTTCTTCCAATCCTTTGGCTTGCTGCCATACCCAGACAACGGCTTATGAACTGAACACAACTGCAGCATCAATGGCATCCCTGCGATTTGTAAGTTTACCAACCCTTCAAATTCTTCAGCAAATAAAGACATAGAAAAATCTACCAARTGAGCCATTTCAAATCAAATGGACATCTAATGTCAGATGTCGCACTTTGCAGGCAATTATCTCCGCTTGAGGAGCCTGGAAAGGTTACGCTCCGCAGCGCTCAGCGCACAGAACCTGTGACTGCATTTTGCTGTGAGTTAAGAACAATCAGGACTCGGCAGCATGGATCACTCACACATCCGACGCACAGACAAGAAAACAGTCTCATCTCTGCGTAATTACCGGTATACGTAGGAAGCTGAGTTCTACCATTTTGTATGACTTTGTGAAACTACCTATCACCTCTGTACCTCAGCCCTCCCTAATCCCTTTAAAATTGGAACAGTGGAACAGTAGTTTGCTAATCTCACAGAAGGTGCCAAAAAGTGTTTTCCCGTAACATATATTAGAGCGTTAGAAAGACTGAAAGATACTGAAACTATTCTCATTATTGTGCTTTCCTGGTTACKTTAACAAGAATTTTGATTTTAGGTTAAATGAGGTGTGACCACATTGAAAAAAATCAGAAGTCTTGCCATAAATTTAATCTCAAAGTTATGGCTTGATTGCAGCTGTTAAAGTAACAGGCTAGTGATTCCATCTTGTAATTATAAAATGACTGTATCTAGACATGAAGAAACTCAAAAAGCAACCATGATTTAAGGTTGTTGAATCCTGTGCAATACTGAATAACCTACTAAAAATATCAAAGCACTAAGATGTTTTTGAGTGTGATCTCCTTTCAGAGGTTGGTCTGATCATCACTGCAGTCTGAGTGCTCGGCATCTCAAATTGCTGGCTACTTTCCCAAAGGATCTAAACCCTCAGATTCCACATTTTTTAACTGGATTTTAATTAGGCCTATTATATGTGAATTTGTGTGTTTATGTATACATACACAAAAAGCTATTTCTAAGAAAATTTCTRAGAAATTCTTCAGTAGCTAAGTGAAGACTATCCACTTAGCTTTAATTCTAGCTTTGTTCTAGTAACTCCGTACTAAATATACTCAGTACTGAATACAACTTTAAGCTGTACCATGTGGATCAAACATATAGCCATCCTTTAATTCAGCAGAAAGGCTATACAATGTACAGATGATAAAAAGTACCCTTTTGCTATCAAGCACAGACAATAAAAAAGCAGAGAATAATATTAATGAATACTAACTGCAGATTTTGCTGTTGCATAAATAATTCTATGTGTACATTTTAATAAAATATCTTCAAAGGTAGTATGGTTATGTGGAACTACAGCTAGAGGTACAATGTCAGAGGTACAAGTAGAATCATATTTTAAAGCTGGTTTTTGCCCCTTTCAGAGGAGGATTTTCATAAGTGGTCAGATTTGGTTCATGAAAAGTAATGTTGAGGTCCCCTGAGAGAGTCTGGGCAAAGTAGGAAGTTCCAATTTTAAAAATCACTCCCAACTTTTAAAAATTATTTGTGAAGTTGTGTAAAAACATATTTCCTTTTGATTATGTGGCAATACAGATTCTGTGTTTCTTCTCTGAAATCTAAAAYGAAATCCTAAACCAAAAGGAACTTGGCAGCCATTATTTCATTCCTGGTTCTTAACAATCAACTTCCCAATACCACTCGTGAGCGTGTAGTGCCACAGAAGAGCAAGAAAGATGCTACTATACTACTCAAAATATTCYCCTGCCTCATGACGATAACAAACAATGAGGTGTGCACTGTTACAAGTATTCCAAAGGAGTATCACCATGAAACTAAGYACCCGTATGAGCACTTATGAGTACTGGGCACAGTATATGGTGTGAATGAGATACTACGGAATTGGGCACAGTTCATTCATTAGTATGAATGCAAATCATGTATTTGTACCAATACGGTATATTGAATATGTAATAAATATACGGTARAGTAAATTGTTCAAGAGAATTCAGAAAATCAGTTATAATGCTTAGTTAGTTTATCCCATAGAAGAGCTAGTTGCTGCTAGATCATTTCATTTCACCACCAAGGCTATTTGTACTTAAAATGAGAACAAGAGATACGAAAACTTTCTCAGAACTAAACTAATAATTAGTACCATGTTACTAGGTATCTGTAATAATATTGATATTGATGGCCATATTTTATCATAAATGGCCATTTTTTATCATAAATTTTCATAGTGTTACTATTCAACGAGTACAGCATCATGCTGCACCAAGAATTCAGCTCCTTTGATTGTGCATAACTGAACAGTCTTTCCGAAATGAATTTTTACATTACCTGAAAAACAGGTCTTACAGACCTTGCAAGAATAAAGTTTTTAAACACATACAGCATTTGGACATCAGCTAGGTACCTGTTCACTCTGCAGYATTTGCGAAGAGAGAAAAAAAAGAAAAGGTTAGAAATAAAAAAAAAAAAGTTAGGAAATAGATTCAAACTTCTTAGTGACCCCAAATGGACAAGCAAAAATACCAATGCAGAAATGTTTGCTGAGATAGAAGGAACAAAATACTTCAGCAAATTAAATTAATCAGCAAGGTTTTGGCAAGTTCTCATGAATACAAGGTATGTTAAGATTTGTAGTCTCAACACACCATTTGGCAAATACTCTTCTTGTGATTGCTTTTCAGAACATGCTCAGCATCAAAAACATTTCATCATTCCAAGCTGCAAATGTTAGAAAGCTCTTTCAAGAGTAAAATCATATTTTGAAGACTTAATCTACAACAGTAACACCATCAAGTAGTAGAAGTGGAACAGTAAAGAGCCAGCCCAAGGTTCACAAAGCCAAGTAAAAGTTGTGAAGTGTTCAGCTGAAAAGATACAATGAACTACACATTGATCTACGCTCTTAAATAGATGCCATCCTTTTAATATCTAAGAATCTATGAAAACAATGATTAGGATAGGGCAATACTAAAAAAAAAAAAAAGATATATAAAGATTTATAAAGTCTTTCAGAGTTGGTAAGGCATATTGCAATAAATCAATAAACACATATATTACAACAAATTCATTCTCAGAATGTTTCCTGTTGAATATATAAGATGAACATGAATGACAATTGAAGAAGAAGGAATTCAGTGTGAACTAACAGCTCAGTTAAATTCAAAAAGAAGTTTCCTCTTCTGATTTATACTTTGAGAAGACAGGGATACAAATTCATACGACATGCAAAGTGCTTGGGTACATACAAACTGACGGAAATAAATAGCGTCCAAGAATAAATGTCATAAAAAAGCCTCTGTCAATAAGAATATCCAGGATTATTACTGTTTCATAATGTAACAAAGAAAAAATAATTCAAAAAATATAGYTCAAGATACTACAAGTATATTTGTCTGAAGCCACGATTCTGCTAATCTTCAGCCTTTGCTTAAAAATTCAAGGGTGTCATTACACTCAAAACAAAAAAAACTAATTCTTTCAATACTGTTACGGAGCCAAAGCTAAGGCAAAATATATATATTGTGACTTCTTGGTTTGTGTTTCAGAGTCTTTTTTTTTTTTTAAATGACAAATTACATCACCTAAGATGAAACGTAATGAGTGCAGAAAAGGGAAGAGTCAGCAATCTAAACATATTGAGCTTTTGTGGTAGACAAAACTAATTATTCATTCTGCCACTGTTCTACCTGAAGCAGATGCATGGAGGTGTGTGCAACTCTATTAATTATTTTGACATAGCTATAACTTTGATTTTTCATATAGTCAACAAAGAACTTGGCACTATTAACTGCCCTTGACATTATTTTGTATTGTAAACTACCACAAGAGAACATTTTGTTGATGACAACAATGAATGTGGAACATGTTACTCGCTACTCAGATCAGTGAACCCAGGGAAAAAAGTCTTGATCTGAACTCAGACTTAACTTTTCAGATTCCATTACTGATCACAAACTTCAAAAGGAAGAATTCTGCAAGAAACTCAGTGGAGTTTATGATGAAGCCTTATAACGCTGCTGTAAAACATCACTTGGAATGTCTGATTTTTCAAAAAAGTAAAATTTAAGAAATCAATTTTAAAATCCCAGCAGTGAAACCATCAACCAGAGATGCAAAGTTATGGATACCTCTGAACATTTGTATCTAAAAGTACTGTATCTTGTGGTGTGCAAACCAACACCAAGTTAACATACATTAATGCCAGTCCTGCAATTTCTTCTTTTAGCATATTTCAAATAAAAAATTCTGCACATACATCTACCTGAAGAATTGGTACCCAAGAATTTGTTAGCTTCGCACTATCATGAAAGAAACTCAATCTAAAACAAAGCTACTATTAAAAGAAAGTTGTAGCAGAATATGGTAACTGTCACCATTACAAAATGTAATTTGCCTTGTTAATGCTTTGATTGATCAGTTCTGTTCACCGTTTAGAGCGGGCTGGAGAGAAGGACACTGCTAATTTTGTCTTGCTAACATTATGCATTTATGTATTGAAAGACTGATAAAAGAGAATCGAGGTAAAAGAGTTTTCTGCTTGTGTTCCCCAACCTTCTCCTTAAAGTTTGGTCTATTTGAGAGCTCAACTGWACATTTTTTCCCCATGGGTTCAACGTATTTTTGTACTGAAAATAACTGCATTGATTAATACTGAAACAATGTATCAGTTAGTCACTGATACAATAAAGCACCATATAACTATTCCTTCTTATAATAATTTAGACTACTATTGCTCCACATACAGTTGCATCTTAAAAAATTCCAGATTAATTTGGTCATCTGTTCTGTAGGCAAAGGCAACACAACCTGAAATTCAAAGGTTCTGAATTTTCTCCATGTTAGTATTCTTTCCGATGAGCCAGAAGCTGAACAGAAGCTTCCACCCACTGAATCTTATGCTTTACTTTAGACCATTCAAGAAGAACAGAAAGTATAGGATTTAGATCTATGTTCACTACAAAGAAACAAAATAATAGGGCTCCTATCAGGAATATACACAGCAGAATCACTGAGTTTTGAAACAACTACCTGTGGGAGATGCAGCATGTCCCGGGATGCAGCTACAAACACTCTTTAGGAACAGGGCAGGGAGGCAGRTGGAGCCACGGAGAAGCTAGCAGTACTGACAACTAACCAGCTCATTCCAAATAAATCTGATACAGTAAATATGCTTCATTAAATGCTTCACTTACGGCATTATAGCAAACAGCCCTCCCAAGTGAATCAGTAGCAGTTGCTTATGCTCTGTAACAGAGCTCTGCAATCCCAGTGTGGAGATGTTGCAGGCTAGACTCGGTCACTCCCACCTCTGCACTGCTAATAGTGGTTAAAGCAAGAAGATTTACAGCTTTCCAGCATCCACAAAATCCAGATCTCCTTTCTCTTAGAATCCCAGAAAATAAACTAGATGTAACTTAGCTGTCTCCACTAAAATCATATTAAAGCGGACTTTGCAGAAGATCATTTTTAAAAGTCACTTAACAAGTTACTTTTTATTCACCTTCTGCCTCAAAAATGAATCTGATCATTTTGTGTCTTGATTTCTTTAAAAAAAAATCTTTAAAAAGTACTAGTTGCTTTAGGCAGAAAAAAATGTTATTACCTTCTCTTCACATGCAGCAGAAAGCCATCCGGAGTGAGACCTCTGGTAGGGTAACGGAGACTCCCTGACCTCGCTATAGCTCTACCACTAACACAATGTATTTGCTTATCCTTATCGCCTTTCACCTAAGCACTTGTATTTCAGCTAATCATATAAGACCATATCTAAATCATTGAGATAGTCATAAGACAAAGTTTCACTATGCACAAATAAGGTAATGCCATTTATATTACATTGCTCTCAGACAAGCAATCTTCAGGGTGTTTGAAAACAATTGCAGTAAGTCATAGTCAGAGCTGAGCCTGCTTTGCGTTCAGTTCATCTAATTTCTTCATCAGTAGAGAGCTATCATGGTTCTTGACATGAAAAGATCACTAGGAAGACTATTTTTGAATTTCATTAGTCCTGGTCGTGAAAATGTTTCCTGAAACTTTCTAGTGAACATAAGAAAGGGAATTAAAACTTCATTTTTCTTAATATAGTTGTAGCAAATTTCTGAATCAGCTTTTTTTAAGACTAGGACTTAAATGAAAATAGAATACAAATAAATGTTTTGGTGAAGATGGTAAGAGAAGGATAATAGTATTTTCAAAAATAGGTCTGTAGCTAAAATGAACTCCAACTGATTGTACTGATACTTCAGAATTGTATTTATCCCCTAGGTTTCAGAAAACAAATAGAAAGGGTAACAGTAGTAATGATAGTAGTAATAATAATAGATATGTATGTAGCATGTACATACCGTGAAGCTCCAAGAATTAAGTTGGACTTTTTCTCTGTTAACTTAGATGTGACATTGGACTTAAGAGCTATTTAAAACAGTAAAGATTGCACATTAAAGGCACCGCAATTCAGTTCATATCTGTCCAAAGTAAAAGCTGTTCATCCATTTGTCAATGCAAAAATGTCAGTYGCTTATCTGAGTGGCCCATTAAATGTCATGCAAGATGCCATGGAAAAATACGCTTCTATTTAAAGATGATTTCTATTATTTTGAGGCCAATAGATTTTGAATTTGAACCACCATCCAGGCTCCCAGATATGCACTCTGAGCTTTGGAAGAGCTACTGCTAAAGGAGGAGGCTACTTTTGGTAAGCTTCTGGGTAGTCATCAGCCCTGAAAAATTGCCACGTCACATGATATTCTCCAGCTGTCCAGAAGTACTCAACATGCCCCACCTGCAATTGATCTCCCCACAACACATAGAGTAGGTGTGAGCAGGACTTGCAATTTATGTATTTGTGCTAGACTCCTGATGACTTCTTGTATTGTGGAAATTTCAGGTAAATGTGAATCTTTGCTCAAAAATTTTCTTAAGGGAGATTATTTTATATGAGAGGCAATAAAAACCATAGAACTCCTAAGAACCACAAATCTCAGACAGCAACAGTGGCTAATTGGTATCCAGCTGGTACTTATATTAAGAGATTACCTCCGTTTATTCTGTGAAGATGTTGCTCTCAGATTCAATTAACTGTTCTGTCTTAGTTTGACACAAAATATGGAGTGGAGCACCCCTTTGCTTTGGTGTCATAACATTTGTTCTGGTAAACTGGTTTTCACTTTCTTACATGCTTTGCTGTTTGTATTTGTCTTTATCTCTTCATGTTATATAACCCACTATTTGCACAGAACGTCACCAAATACCTAAGCATTTGTTACATGCACCGGACTTTTAGAAGTATATTAAAAACAAACTGAATTTCCCCAGATGGCAGTATAGCTGTAATTAAGTAAAAACTGCTATTCCCAAGGTATGCTCATTTCTGCTAGTGTCATCGGTGCTGCTGCTGCTGCATACCCAAGCAGGTTAACAAACAGAATCAGATTGACTTTTGCTTCTCTAGAACAGCAAGGGTAAATCTTCATGGGATGCAAAGCAAGGAAGGCACATGGAAGGAGAATGAAATGATACGKGTTTATATAAATTGAACATATGATCTATGGAATTATTTGACAAATTTTTCTTTAAAAGAACTAAAAGAAGATTAGTTGAGAAATTTAAAAGTTAATTCATTTTTTAGGTTTCCAGGTAGTCATGTATGAAACACAGTAGTTTGACATCAAAAGACTTGGTGTTGATATTTTTAAAAATAAAAGCAGATTTAATTCTGTGTTTACAAACCAAAAGCATTTCCTGAGATAAGAGAAGAAATAAAAGGAACAGATTTTGTTCCACATCTCAAATGTAAGGAAATTAATTGGGAAATTTCAGGAAAGAGAAATTTTAAGTGTATAGCTGGGGAAGGGGACAGGAGGACCGTCAGTTGAGGTCTAGTCTTGAATGGAAGTGTTTATTGGTGTAGTTATATTTATTAGGTCAGTATGTTTTTTTATTATTTATAAAGCAATATTAGATCAAGGTTTATTCCTGACATCACTAAACCACTAAAAGGCCATTTGAAACCAGCATAATAATTTTCTTTTCCGTACACAAATAAATATATCAACATAGAGTACATTTATAGCAATATAACTATATATGCAGGAGGTGGTAAATAATACAATGTTCTATTCAACACAGGACCTAATTCTTAAAGTAGCAGGATCCTATCCAACATAGCTTTTCTACAGTGGTTTCTTTTGACACATTCACTAAAGTAATCAAACCACATTACCTTGTAATCAAGCCTGCTTTTCTGTCTATTAATTATGTATTTGGCTTTTCAGCAAGTGTCTGTGTAGTGACGCATTTAGGAAGAGATTCTGGAAGGAGTATCAACTCCTGCATTGAAACATCTAGGCTTTAAAAAAGAATATTTTCCCCTAAACTTTAGCAGTCCACCTGTGAAAACAGTACTCAGTGCATTTTGGCAAGCTTTAGAATATTTGACTAGAAATGCCCTCCTGAAACATCCACCGCCGGGATCTCCTCAGTAATCTGGCTTGCAYCTGAGTATGTGTATCAAAACATGGCCATAAGTCATCTGGGTGGCTTTGCACAGACTTCTGCACGTTCAGGGGTATTTGATCTGCTTTTATTAACATATGTCAGACGTTACTTTGCTCCCATCACTGCTTTTCCTTTTCACTCTCTCTAAGCACTTCCCCAAGATCCGTCTGCAGCATTTTTCCAATGACCTTTCATTCAGAAAGGCCTTGACAGACTGATTCCCTGGCCTCAGGAGGGACGTTTTTCCCAGTGTTGCCCGCACTGCCAGTGTTTTCTGGGAACAGTCACTGGGGGAGTGTTAAACGCATTACAGTGAAGCAACCCGATAAACAGCCCTTGTGCTACTGCAATTACTATATTACTCAATTGCCAGGAAATAGGCACTTGATTAACACGTGGCTTCATTGTTTAYTCGTTCATTTTCAATTTAGAACAGAAATCTACAATGTGGATTAGAACACTGCTCAGTTTGGYTTGAAACTAGGCAGGTAATTAATGACTATACATTACATTTATTTATTTAAGACTGTCTCCAGAGACTTCAGTGAGTGGTCATTACCGAGATAGTAAGGATGTTGGAAGGCCAGAAGAATAACACTATTTTTAGGCTTATTTTTCCCGCTGTCCTTTTCTTGAACTTTAAATTTTTCTTTTTTCTTATTTGAAGTCTTTTTGTCTAGGTTTTCAAAACAAGCATAACACTTAATCACCTTCTGTATCATATGGTAGCCTGGTTGCTATAATTTCTAGGTTTCAGCTGTCCAAAGCATTTTAGAGCTGCAGAGCAAATCACRTTCTCCAAATTGTTTCAGTCTCATCATTTTTGCTGATCTGCTAATTTGATTAATCTGTTGCACTTTGTCAGACTATCATCTGGCAGGGCCTTGCAAGTGACTCCCTTTATCAGTAGTTGACCCACAAATTTACTCAGTATCAAAGTAATGCTAGATACAAGTAATACAGTATCTCTTGACAGAATTTGGAGCTTTTATCTGCAGTTACCCAAAAATGTTTGATTACCATCATCTCTGATTCCAGTCAAGAGGTACTAATGTGCTACATGCATTTATTCCTTTGAGGAGCCTGTATCAGATAAGTCTGTGAAAATAAAGACAATACTGATATAAAATGCATCACACTGAAATGTGCACATTGAGTCATCAGAAAGGGGAGAGAGCCTGAAGYAGGTGCTGGGCAGGAAGACAGCATTGCTGATAACTCAACTTCATACCCAAGCAGATACCTTTTGGTAACAGCAGATCAGTCATGAGTTTCCTTTGTGTCTTCATCATGGCTTTAATAAATGTGCATTTTAAGCTAAGTTTTTTATATTAGTTACTTTAAAGGAAAGCTTTACTTTGCCTTTTACTTTAACCTGGTGGAATGTGTTTTGAAAAGTTGAGTATGAATTCATATAAATTAATGGCTTCCTAAAATGACTTCTTCTGTCTTAGAGTATATGTAAAGGTGCATACATACATTTTCTCTTGCAAATTAGGCTATTACACAAAGAAACTTTAGTGCTTGCATTATACCAGATATTGTTGAGATAATCCCAGTTTGACCCTTGATGGTTTAGGTATGGTCCCTGCTTTCTCACTGCATGCCAGCAGGTCCATCTGCTTAACACTGCTCACTGGAGGATGTCTTCCTCATGTTTACATCATACTACAGGCATTATGCAGAGTTCTAATTTTAGACATATGTGACTCATTTTGTTTTGAAGTTGCTTATTCATTTGCGTAGCTGGAAGCTGTGCTGATGCGCCTGAGGAACATAAGTTCTGTATATAAAGAGCACTTCATGTTTTCTTAGCATAAGTAATATAGTCATTACTCCTAAATGAGACAAATTGCTTATTAATGAGGCCAAAAAATAGCCTTTAAAATACACTAAATTCAGTTTAGATTGGTTCCTTTATAGAAATAATAAAGAAATAATCACAATGTGACCACTCATGTAATTTAATAGGGTGATTCACTGATCTGCTAGAATCTCATGGCTATAGGACAACATAACATTTTGCAGCGACATCTGTTGTCATTTATCTAACTCCCACTGCAGTGTATGGAAAGAGTCCCCTTCAGTTCTACTGGAAATCTGAGCTGATTTCTGTTGATTTCCATAAGACCTAGATTATGTCCCTGGCACAGTGGAATGCAAGAATGTTACCCARTATTTGTTTCAGGAGTTTGATAATGAGCGCCTGTCTTCCATTTGGTCATAATTATAAAGCAAGAGATGAAATTCTGCTCAAATCATTCATTCATGCAAAAGAACATGAAATTCAAGTAGCTGATGTTGGGATGTGGAATAACTTTTCAGGATAATCCCTATGTTGTTGCATTTAGAATCATAGAATCACTAAGGTTGGAAGGGACCTCTCGAGATCATCTAGTCCAACCTCCCCGCTCAGCAGGGTCACCTAGAGCAAGTTAGACAGGGTTGCATCCAGGCGAGCCTTCAATGTCTCCAGAGAAGGAGACTTCACAGCCTTTTTGGGCAACCTGTTCCAGTGCTCCGTCACTCTGCAAAGACACATTTATAAATTCCTTGATGAGAGAATCTGGCTTCTCTCAAATCAAGTCGATATTGAAAACGTAGATCTGAAATATTCCCAATGCACAAGAAGCTGAGAAGCATTTCCTACGGAAATGTGCATCCRCAGACATTTTTTGTCTGTTATACATTTAGCATTTAAGGATACCAGAAAATGTTCTGGCACACAACACCTATTTTAAAAGCTAAGAGTACAATGGAGCCTGCAATAAGATCTGCTGCTTAGTGGGAATTCTTTTCTGAAACTTTTATGACAGTGAAGACAATAAATACGTTAAAAAACACAGGCWAAGGTGTGTGTGGCTTAGAGACCTACACAGATGAAGATAGATTCAAAATTCCTCTGTGAAACGGAGGTTTATTGTTTTTTAATGCAACTTCATGGAGACATGTTCTACTAGGAGTTCATCATTTTCCAGGTAAGCATATAAAGAGAGAAGTCGAGAGAGTATATTTAAAGGAGGAAATAGAGGAAGAAAGATAATGAAGCAAGAAGATACGCAATAGCAAATAATAAAAGAAAGAAAAGAAACACAAACATATACAACTGTGCTACTGAAGCCAACGCTACTAAGGAAAACATCCCAATTTCAGCCAACTTACGGGAGGAGAACTACAGGTTATTTTTTCTTATCAAATCTATGTGAGAGAGAGGCAAATTTTCCTTCTGCTTTCTTGAGGTGTGAAGAAATCCTAACCCGGCCTCTAMCTTCACCTCCTCAGTCTAGGTCTTTCCAGTTGTATGCTGGAATTTAGTGAGGTTTTGTGAGTCTGAGAAAGAGATTTAGTTCACGAGGAAGATAAAGGATGGCATCATGCGAAAAAATCCACTGCCTAACATATCTGCCTGGGCAACGGCAGAGCATCAGTTAGAGAAATGACCCACTTAGCTTTTCCCTTTCTCAGCCAATTCTCCTTTATTCATGCTATCCTATTCCACCTACGCTCAAATCCTGCAGCATGGTTACAATGTATAGCCAAGCTTAGCAAAAGTAGGAATTTTAAGCACAGCTTAGAGAATAGTCACAGAAACAGTATATAAAAATGTATAGCAGACAGTATTTGTACCAGAAAGCTAAATATTCTAATGGTTATGCATATCAATTCAGGCAACAGAATATGAGTGTTTAATCTAGCTGAACTCCCCCATCATATATACATTCCCTTCGCAGTGAATGGCTAGCAAGCAACAAATAGGCCAGGAATTATTTCAGTTTCAAATTAACATACATGGGTGTATTACATTCTATTCGTTTAAAATATGCAATTAAGGGAGAAAATGTATCTATTGTATTTGCTAGGAATTATTTACATTCCCTTGCATATACTATTTTGAAGATTTTATCCAGTAGCAATTTGGAGAGGGGAGATGCAATTAAGGAAAACAGAGACCATATTGGCTGTTGTTAATGAAGAAAGCTACATTCTTCTGATCCATCCCACCTACTCCTAAATGCTAATTCAAGACCATCATGACTTAACTTCTAAAGCACTAACTAAATAACAAAACTTCTGCCACTATACATCACTCTAWGTCTCAACACAGTGCAATGTGTTCCAGTACCGTTGCCTGAGTCTGGGTAATTAAAACAAATGTTTTAGCTTCTCCAAGCACTCAACTAAATCTGAATATCTGAAGTCTGTCTTAGGAAAGACCATTTATTAAAGACAGTTTTAATGACCATTTATTAAAGACATTTTTGTTTGTTCATTTATTTGGGTTTTTTCCCTGCTACCTCACTGATTTAGATTCTTTCAGAAAAGAGAGGGTTGTGCAAAGTGAACAAATCAAGTACATCTCTGGTGAGAATCATATTTTCAAGATATGGATTTTGGTACTCCTAATCAATACTGCACAGCCCAGATTCTACAAGCATTTTAGCATTCAGTGTTCTAGAAACTGGAATAGGGATTTTGTCACCAACTTTATCACAGAGATCATTCCTCCCTGTTTTGAAAAGAGAGTTGACCTCTGAGTATTAAATAAAAAGGAGTACTCTTTAGCCAGGAGAAAAATGTGTTTTCACTTCTTTTAATAAGTAGTGAGTTGGTAAGTACCCTGCTCCTGCAGTACTTGCCTTACTACATTGACTTGTTCTTTATTGCTAACTTTCTTCCTTCTTTGTCCTACCGGAAAAAAAAAATCAAAACCCATAGCAAAACACCTGACAGCTTAATTTCAGTACTTCTCAGTTCTGGGAGGCAATAAACCTATGCAAACATATAGCTAARTATGTATAATCCAGAGTTTAAACACTAGAAAACAGTTAGGCACATGAATAAGTTCAGGTAAGCAGGTAATTTCGTATACTAGACTTCAATATGTCTGCTTGAGTAAGCAAATATATTTKCTGGAAAGCTTGCAGTATTAGGACATGCATCTTTAATGGAACAGACTAAAATCCTCAATATAAAATGTTCTCAAAGTTAAAAATTTTGAACATGGTCTRAAGTTCTCATCTCAGATCTATATAATGCCAGTTAATTACATYAACAAAGTATGTCTTCGAGCAGAAGTGAAACATATTTTCAATAAACAGAATAACGCCACTGATCTTTAGCATAGGTAACATCTGCAATGTGAAAGCATCATACTGTTTTGTGGTCTTACAGTGAGCCACGTACGAATGAAGAAAATTTGTCTAGAATACCAAAATAAAAGSGGGAAATTTTTAACTAAATAATCTAGCAATTTTTTGGTTCAGCCTTTCATTTGAAAGTGGGAATGAGGAATCAGATCTTATTTTTCCTATCTAGCAGTACCCATTTCAGTAATTTGTGCTGTTTGTGAAAACAATATAGCTGCATAGGAAGATCTTGCTCTTGTCAGTGAATAACTGTCTCTTCTCCAGCAGAATCTAATTTTTCTGTATACAGCTTCTGTTTCTTTCAGCTCTGAGTTGCCTAGTCTTTAGTGAAATGCTGAGCTTCAGGCAAACATGAACGTTTTCAAGATAGCCGTGCTTCCATTCATATTAATGTTCATATGAATTTTTAGGCTGTCATTGTCTAAAATGAAGTAAGAAGATAGCTCTTCTTGCTCTCATGCCCATCCAGAAGCCAACTTTGTAACTGCTTTTGTTTAGAACAGCCACKCTGGAGCCCTATTATCCCTCTTAACCCAGGATCATTTCAGTCTCTGAAGAATCCCTCAGTTGAGAGATGAACCCTAATGAACCCTGGCTCATTTACCCAGGAATTATGGRGGATTATTTACTCTAATTGAAATTTTTATTCCTGCCTCTTGTGATAGATAGGCCTATAAAACCCTTTAGGACAGGTGTTCAGCCTGAGAACTTTGTGAACTTTGGAATTTTACTATACTCCCAAATTCAAGAAAAGTTGAAGTGTGTCCCTGTGTTCCTTTGAACGGATTATTTGTTCCCAGATCATGGRTCAGATTTAAATTTAAGTTTGAATGACTGTGGACTAAATTTGTACCAAATTACATGCAGCTGGCAAATAGCTCATGGACAAATATATCTGTAAAATAACACGCCCTTTTAGTCATTATTTAAATAAAATCTTTCATCTCTGATACAAAGCCATACAGCCACTGTCTTGAAAATACTTTCAGTAGTTTTTAATATTCATCCCAACATTTTTCCTTAACTCATCTTTCCTGATTTCCATAAAATAAGACCTCAGCTTAGTAGCTTGCATTGTATTGTCTCATAACTAAATTTCAGATCTACTTCCAGATTTTCCCTCAAAATTCTGAGAGATTTTATTATCATTAAGAACAGACTCCCAGACTTTCCATACCTATATCAAAGACAGTAGGAATCATTGCACAAAAAAGTACAGTTCAGTATAAAAATCTTTGGCCTACTTCTCATTTCAAGGGAAAGCTGAGCCATAAGCTTAGCTTTGTGAATCAAGTTCTGACGCTAATATTCTGAGTATATCTTAGTGAATAATTGCAAAGAATCATTTATATAATTAAAAAGCTTTTCCTGTAAGCAGACCATATTTCCTCAAACATATTCATAATTACTTGAATTTGTTCTACAATTTGTTATGTGAATTAGACAATGAATTCCCCTTAAGTGAATGTCACCTGATATATAAAACTTAAACACTCCTCTTTTCTTTTCATGTGCTGCGTAAGCAACATGGTGGTGTCAGCTGCTTCACTGRTAGATGATATAGCTGTTCTTAGCCATACTTGAAGCTTGTAACTTTGAAATTAATTTTTCATAAACATTAATGCCAYTACAGATCTATTGCTTAGCTTGTCATGTGAAATTAAAGGGACATTWTTTTGTCAGAAGAAAAATCCTTATGGAAAATATTCTCAGAAATATATTAGTGATATTTACTTGGGGCCAGCTTGACATAATGAATTTATCCTATGGTTCTCTCTCCATACCTGAAATCTTAGCCTCATCAAGAAAGCAAACACAGGCTTTAGGTTTTTGAGAGGGAAAAGTTACAGTCAGTTTTGCTTAGTATTTTTTTGCAGCATGGTAACAAGAATAGACTCACTAAACTGACAGAAGGAGCAGAAAAAATATCCCCACCTGTTTTCTGGTCTGTCCTTCTCCTACCACATGCTAGAAAATTAAACCAACGGGCTTTAAAAGGCTCTTACTGTCTTAAGAATGAACATGCATTGCTGCAAAAAAACAGGTCATATTTTTATTGTATAATAGTGAATATAACACACCATCAACTTTTTGGCAGGACTGCAGTTTCTGAGGGAAAACTTTAGTTTTTGGTGGTTTTGGCTCTCCTGTGCTGTCAATGTATTCTCAATAACTAGCCAAAAGAAACAGAGTTATCAGCCTCAGTTCAAACACAAAAGCATCAGTGGTTCAACATCACACAACCTCTTCTATCCATCAAATTTAGCTTCATGGCTATTATAGAAGCCTGTGAAGTCGCACAACTACAATCTCACTGTGGCTTGAGAGAACAAAATACAAACTACATATTATCCTAATATTTCACTTTATCTTTTTCTTTCATCAGTATCTGGAATGCAAAAATATCACTCCTTTCTATTTGCTGAAAGCACATTACTCTGTTTAAAAATTGCTTAGTTTTTTAGCTTACTATGCATATTCACACATACAAAAATTCTTTTTTTTTGATGATCAGAATTTTTTTCTGAGTGCTTTCATATGTGTTCATATTGTGTGACTAAACACGAAACTGAGAACCAATGAATATTGTTCATTTACAGAAATCATTCAATTTTCAAATTCAGATTAAGTGACTAAATCATTCAGAACTCTCTCTGCTCGCTTGTCACTCCCCAGAAAAAAGATTAAATAATGTTGCTTTTTCTGTGTTCCCCAATGCCAGTTCACATAATGGGCTTGGATTCTTAATTACAAAAATATTTCAGTAGCATTCAGTTTGATTTTCAGAGGTCCTGAGCTTCAGTATTTTGATGACTAACACCTTTAACTCTGTTTTGCCTTGTKCATATATAAAAGGCATACAGTGTTCTCTCTTGTGGTGCTGAGAGCTAGTTGCTAGCAACTGCTTTTAACCAATAAAGTACTAGAGTGCTCAAGGAATAAACCCTTTATTACATCCAAGCTCTTCTCAACTGGTCTTGCAGCAATCATTCACAGATTGTCATTGAAGCTTTTTCGCTTTTTTTAGGGGCTTGTTACAGAGGTCAAAACAAACAAACAACAAAAAAAAACAAATAAAAAGCATATTCCATCCCATATTGTGCTTGACCCTAACCATAACAGTGACATGCCCAGTCTGGAGAAATGATCAATGAAAAGGACAGCAGAGTCTAACACCGTTGTGTACGACTGATATTTTCCTCTTTGGCTGTGCAGTCTCTGGCAGGAAATAAAAATAGCAGGTGTAAGGGGAAGGTTGATACTACTGACCTAATATTTTAACTTTCAGATTTCAGAAATCTACTTAAAAGCGTGGAATTTTCCGCAAATCTATTTTCTGCAGCTCTGTTCAGCAGAAACTCAGCTGTGCTTCCCAATGTAGAAATAGCATTCTGTTTTCCTTGCTTCTAATGCTACTGTCTTCTTTCATCAGAAGGGGACTGCTTAATTCAAAGGTATGCTAATACTCTACATCAGTTTTGCACAATTTTTCATTTATTTCAGTATTATGAAAGGAGAATCACCTGTGGCTACAGCTGATTTACTGAATTGGTGAACATGAAATAACTTAACACCTTTGGATGCAGCTTTTTAAATAAAGCTGTATTTCTTTTGACAATTAATTTCAATATTGGTTGTTCTGCTCTATATCAATGAACTTACAAAGGAGGTCCCTCTCCAAACTGTTCCAGGGTGATTTGGTGACATTTCATAGAATGTAAAAGAAAAAATTCATATTCTGAATCCCAAGTATGAGTTCTGAGGACTCCTTCGCCTTCAAGTCCCTTAACAGATTGAATAACAGCAAGTCACAAAAAAAGTTGTTTCAATTGCTTTCACCCTTCAGATTGTTCTTTAGGGGGTCAAGTCCCAAACACAGAGGTGAGAGTGAAAGCATTAATATGGAATTAATTACCAAATAGTCTTTCTTCACTTGTAAGCCTGCATGAAAGACATCTGCTAAATCTTTCATCCGCTTCTGGTACACTATCTTCTCTAGTCATTGGTTCCTGGCTGAATCTCTTTAGCACAACAAGCAGAAGCAAATTGTTGCCGTGGAGGAAAGTGACCCTCCCCGGCAGGGATTGCAGTCCCGTGGCTACCTGGACTTGACGGGAATTTCCAGGTTCAGGTTTCAGATTCCAGCTCTTCCAGAGACTCATGTGACACTAGAGAGTTAGACAGCCCTTTGAGATGGTGATGAGAGTTTAAAACTCTCTGAAATGCCTCCAAACCTCAGTTTCTGTAACTCAGTTCCTACTCAAAATGTAAATGAAGACATAGACATGTAAGACTGATAGGAATTCAGACACTATAGCTATTTTTACACGGTAAAAATAGCTTCAGTTGAAGAAGGTACTTGGCCTTCTCATTGGCCAAGAAGCATATTTTAGTTTTCTGTTTATGCTATAATACTTCTTTAATGATACTGCAGTGAAGAAAATTACTGTGGTGAGTTGATTGTACCACATGGTGTTTTGTTTCTAAATGAAGATGTTTGGATTGCCAGCTCAAAGCACTGCGGTACTGCTAAAATTCCATAGCCAACTACAGCTGAAAATTTAGAGAGGTCTTTTTTCAAACTGAACAATTGATTATTTATACTACAATCGCCTTGGAAGACGATTAATAGGCCTATGCCTTGCTTAAGGAGCTACTGCACAACTGGAGTACATCTCCCAAATTGTGAGTGTCACAGAAGACTTTCTAGTAATTGATGGTCAGAAGCACAGAAAGAAAGCCTGTTTATGACTTGAGTCCCAAAATCTCACCTGATAATGAAGAGCATGGTTCTAAAATATAAACATCATACTGCATTGAATAGTTCTGTACTAAGCACTTCCAGGTTATGCATTAATCAATTAACATCCATCATAAATGAACTATAAGAACAGTGTTGAGAATGTTGCATAATGTCCACTTAGTTTAATTTGTAGTGTGATTTGTGATTTATATTTGAAAAACAGAAAGTAGCTGTGGATCCAGCCATGAACTATTTGAATTCCTGCACTCGTTTCCAAAGAGTTCCAAATTGGAACATGAGAATTTGTTCTAAAATTCTGCAGGAGGATACAAAATACATACATTCATAGATCTGAATTTCTGAAGCATTGCTATGATCATACAGCAAACCAATTTCTTTGTTATTACATGTACATAACCTAGCTACAAGAGAGTTTGCATTGTTTTCCAGTTAATATGATTGTGGTGTTATGTTTACTAGTGAATATCTGGTCTTAATAAGATTAGACTAGAAATCTTCACTAAAACAAAAGCTAACATTGGTTTGCAAATGCAGCTTTAATTTATTCATTTAAATATATTAATAGTACCAAGATAAATAATTTCTGGATTTAATTCAAATATGGTAACATCATTATCTTGGTTTTCTCATGGCTCAATACAAATCAAGGAAGATACTAAAAAGAAGACACAGCAGGTTTGTAGGAAATGTCATCATTCTACACTATAACTGAATTTGGATGTTCTCTTCCAAAGCAATTTTAATATCCTTTTTAAATAGAAGTAGCTAGGCTGCACTAAGGTCAACAGAATGGAGCCAGAGAACCTTATTGACTCTGCAGAGTCAAGATTATGCCCTAAAGGGAGAAATGTCACCCTTTCAAAGGTAGAAATCAGACTTACCCAGGACTGTCCATGAGAAGATTAAATTCATCAATTCTGGTAAATACACTTATTTAAACTTTGTAAGCACTACAGCATAACCATTTTGGTTTATAGTCTACAATTCTTAGATTTAGTTACAGTTTGATTTATCCAGTTTAGACATTCATAAAAGTTTTATTTTTTCTGTTGAAATAATAATTTGAGGGGGAAATGGAATATAGGTCTTCCATCCTGTACGCCAGTACCTAAGATATCAAGATATTTCCTCTCTCTCTCTCTCTCTCTCTCTCTCTCATCTTCTTATATAGCAGAGCAGGTTTTACAGGAATGACTGTACATCCACATCACCTTCTGGACAGGTCAAAGGAGAATGGTAGGAGTTCCCTCTTGGAAGGTAGAATACATGATCTGAGTCATCAGGAATTGAACTCAGGGTTCCTACAGTGTGGGATAAAACCTTTGAGCCACTGGATATTAAAAGGGAGACCTAGCATCTCGTGATCATCACTACCTGCATTTTGCATAGGCTTGCCCATTACCCATATCCAGCATGTCTATCACTTTAAGCTTGCATGACATGGAAAGACCTAGACTATAGATCCTGCCAAGACTAGTGAGAGATACCAAGTTGGTCTTTAGTATAACAATATATCCAGGCCACCAGGAACAGAACTTCAGACGATTGGCACAGAACTGTACATACCAATGAACTCTAGGCATTCTAGGTAGAAACTGAATTGGAGTTTGGAGGACTGAACTTTTCAATTTAAGTGGCATAAGAGACATATGCACCTATTTAGATACTTGGAAATGTCATCTGATGTTAAGTCAAAGGGCAAAGACGACGGGACTTAAGAAACTAAGCTCATTAATCTAATTAATAAAACTTTTCATGTCCCTAAATTTTAGGGTCCCTAAATAGATGTCTGTATACCTAAAAGTGAGATTTTAATTTTGAGAGAAGTGTTTTAATCTACATGACTCAGATGTGGATTCCCAAGTAGCTATGGTCACTAAGTACTTAAAATATACTACAGTCTTCCAGTACCTGATGTGAAATTACACTGAGCTCTATGTAGTTGTGACTACACTACTATTGGTACGTAAAGCAGTGATTCTGAAGCTCCCATATCATGAATTGTAGCACAGGTATATCAGTCATTTTYAAAAAGAAGACCTTTGGGCCTCCAAAGATCTTATCTCAGGATTTGCTGCAAGTCTGTTATTGTAACAACTAAGTCTATTTCTGTGTAGTACATTCATAGCAAACAACCTGCTTTCACAGTAACTATTCCCAGTTCTTCCCCTTAACTGCAGAATGATCTGGAACATCATTAACTACAATTGCACTTCCATTTCTTTAGCAATTAAATTGGACTGGAATATTATTCTCTATGTCCCAGAACTATTCTAAGGCCTGGAAAAACTTTGCAAGTGTATACAAATGTATATACATATATAAAAAGAGGTACTGGTAGTTCATTTAGCATCCCTATTAGTCCTTGGCCTCACCAGGAACTATTCTAAGACATTAATACAAGTATTAGTGGTGACAAATTAGATGAGGAYATGTCTACCTTAGGATTTAGCAGATGAACTCCAAATACAAGCCACTAAAATACACAGAAGTGAAATATTTTTTAATTCAGGTGCARACGGGAGTAGAAGGAAAAGAGAGAATTGTTGGGATGGAAGCTATATAAAGTTATGCACATAAAAGGAACCTCTTGCTGGTTGTTCACTAGAGAAAGCCACTGCTGAAATCTTCTCCCGTACCATGTGGTGCAGAGCATATTGGATTCAGTTAAATACTGAAGCTCTTTCAGCTTTTCAGCTGAATTCATGCCTTTAATTTCATAGAGGGGATGCAAACTGAATGATAGAAATTAATTGTGTGTACTGTAGCTACTCTGTAATTCAACATGTGATAACATTTGCTATTTCAAGATTCTTATACACATATAGGAGGATCTCCTGGTTACTTCTAAGAAAAGACTTAGAAGAGCTGCAGAATCATACTAAACATATTCCATCACTCAATCAAATGTTCCTTTCAGTCTCTAGWAATAAATGTGTAATATTTTAGTCTTACATAGCACATTTCACTAAGAGATATCAAGACACATCATAACAAATGGCAAAATCATTGTTCTCACTTTAAAGTTAAGCAAATTAAGACACAGAAACAACATTGAGCAATCATATTCGCCAACCTACAAACAAGCTTCTTGAGCCTAGTTTCATCTTCTATCAACAAACCAACGGTAAAGCTTAAAAGGTGTGTTAAAGATACAATCAAGAAGAAGAATGGACTAAGAACCATCTAAAATGAGCTAAAAAAAATGATCACCCAAAATGAGTGGTTTAAGGTGTGCTAAAAGTCAGACTGAGAAAATAGTGTGGAAGAGCAATGTTAGGAGGCAGAAATGTGTATTTGGAGGTGGTAAGAGATAAAAGAGGTTAAAGAGTGAAAGCTAGGAATGAGCCCTGTCTATGATAAAGCTAGGAACCATTACCCTTATCACACAACCTATCTGTGCTATTATTCCATGCTGATTATGATACCACTCAAGAGCCAAACTATACTAAATACCCTTGTTAGTCACTCAGCTGAGTAAGAAAGAGTCCCTGACACAAAGATCTGATAATTGAAAAAAAAAAWGAAACAAAGCCTATCCCTACAATTTGATATAAAGGAGATAAAATGATTAGTGTTAACATGACAATGTGCTAGTGGAAATACCACATTAATTAATTAATGTCCTATGTGAAATAACACAAAGTGTACATCGATGATAGAGTGAGTTGATCTAAAGGCTTGTTATCAAGAGCATAATACAGTCATTTTAATAGAATGACTCTCATACGCTCACTGCAGATCTGGGTTCTTTTTCTTTTNTTTGACTATTGCAAGAGGGAAAAATACAAAACAAGTTTTTATACTAGGGATGACATGGCTTAAACATTCGCTTATCTAGCACCCTGTGGGAAAGTGATATAGAGAGAAAATTCTTTTTAATGTAATTCTGGGTCAGCTCTAGTTAACTTCTTTGATTAGAAAATCTGAAGTGTTCCAGAATTACAACAGAAAGCTAAATAAATCTATCGCTGTCACCATCTTTTCAGAGTTCATGCTGGCAGTTATATATATGCATAGGAAGTCTTTTCTAATCAGTGACAATATAGGTGCTCCAGGAGCACATGTTAGAGAGATTCTCTTGGGTAGCTGCAGTTCTCCCTAGCAAATTATAGTTGCATTTTTGACAGCTGGCAAAACTACACCTGTCTTTCACCTAAAGTATTGATGACTATCAGACTTTTCTTTCTTGACTGCTTCAGCAACCTACACTGTGGATGTCTTGCATCACACACTTTTGTAATGCTTCTTCCTTACTGTTACTTACCCTTGATGAGGATCATTCATAACTGTAAGCTCTTTTCCACATTAACATTGTGATCCAACACAGATGGCTGAGTCCAAGAAAGCATGCCAAGATGCATAAATTCAAAACACTTTGAAAAGTATTTGGACAGAAAAAGAAAAATAAAAGTCCAGGTGCTCGTCAAGAATGGCTTCTGAAGGCCATTGTTTGTCCTTCAAAAAAGGGCTGTTTCTAAATACYGTTTCCTGAACCTGTCTTATTTCAGCATGCCAGTGGATATTTCTTCTGAGACCTCACAAAAAGGTAAGTGGAACATTTACTATTATCTCTGTTAAGGAAGTGCTGTTAACGTGCTTACTGAAGGACATTAAGAAAGATGTATAAGGGCACTGTTCCTATGTACAGACCAAAGCCTCATTCCCAGAACAGCCCCAGCTTTAAAGGGGGCTACAGATGGAATACTGAGTGGAGGTTCTTGTTCCTCTTGTGTCTGTGTGCCTAAATATGATGGTCATTTTTAAAGGAAGGTACCCATCTCAGCAGAGATATAGTAGGATTACTTCAGGCATGGGACCAAAAATGGCCAAAGAAGGGTTGTAGCTGTGGCATAAAGTGTTTTAAAAACAGTGCCACAGTTGTCAGAAAACCACTACAAAGATCTTGCTTTGACACTCAGTTTTCATGTTAAAACATTTTTTTTTATTCATAACATTCCAATACTTGAAGTATGTATCCGGCCATGTCCAGGAAATCATGCTTACATAAGAACCCCTGCAGCTTCTCCTAGCTAGAAGATGCTGTTCTGAGTTACATAACACACTTAGTAACAAAAATTAGTAATAAAAATAATTAATCTTGGGAAATAAACAAGAGTTTCTTTTAATTTAAAAACAACTAAAAATATATTTTTTTTGTAAACACTATGTGTGTGTTGTCCTGCCTGACAGTGTTTAYTTAATTCCAAGTCTTCTTGCAAAATAATCTTATGGCCATTATCCACTTTTTCCCCAGTGATCATCTGTAAATTAAAATCTCCACTTAATGCATCAGTTCATTCTCTGGGATTTGACTGGCAGAGAGTGATCCTTGGGCAAAGTGAAAAAATTGGATAAGAAAGACTTTGCAGTAGCTCTAGATCCTGGAGGTAAATTTCTGGCCCTGGCAGAATCAGGGCTCTTAAATTCACAGACTTTAGTTTTGCAGGACCAAACCCAAAATAAGTCTTTCAGTTAATATGTAGCAGGTAAATTGTACTTGTGGGAGGGAGGAGGAGGAGGAGGAGGAGGAGGAGGAGGAGGAGGAATACAGAGGCAAGAAGAAAGGAGGACAGGCAATGCTGTGTTTGAAAATAAGAAAGCAGAAAGTAGCTAGCAGCCTGTCTATTATTTAGACAGAAATGTAAAACATTTTATTTTCTATAGAAAGTATATTAGTCCGCAGAACTGCAAACCACATCCTAAAATCAGAATGTAGCAAAGTTCTATGGATGTTTTACTGCTAGAATATTTTGGGGGAGAAGAGTAGGGAAGGTACAGGAAAAGACAGTTTTGGGGCAATAACCAAGAAATTATCTGCCCTTAGGACAGCAGGAGAAAGCCAGGTAGCAGTGCAGACTATCTCATGTGCAAATGGAACAGATATAAATTGTCTTAGCTTCAGCCAGGGACTTCCAAGAGCCTAAGGCTGGAGGCTGTATCCTAAGGCCAAAGGAAATTGCTGTTGTTCCTAGATGAAAGAGAATAAAATAAAGTGGTCAATTACTTTAAACAGCAATAAAGCAGTGTAACTTTTTTTTAATCAARGTCCTTGGAGTTCTAATTCTGTACTGCGCTACTACTGCAAAGAAACCGAAACATACACTCTTAGCTGAATCCAGAACATTTTGTTATTTTGCCCTTTCTTCTAACAGCCTGCTAGCAAGCCAGCCAGTTAAACATTGGCCCAAATTCCAGGCCTATCACACATATCTGAGAGCTTCTTTTGGTTTATTTGGTTCATTGCTTTAGAAACAAAGRGAAAGTTTCAAAAACCTGCAACAACAATGAAGTCAAATCTCGTGTGAATGTGTCCCACAAAGTTCTACCACAAGATGCTAAACTCCCTCTCTCACACYCGCTTTACCACCACCTCCCTGCAGGACCTCCAAGTATGCATGTCCTAATTAATGCCCGCATCAAAACCTCTTCCTTGGTGGGGACATAAATTTCTCTATCTCATTAAATATTTCTTGCAAAATCTTTCGGAAATTAATTATCTTTGAGTTCTTAATTTTTCCATTGAATGTGGCAAATGAAGAGTTCAGACTGATTAGTGATGACAGGGGAATGGTCACATGAGCTTCATTCTCTTAGGAAATGAAGCTAAAAAAAAAAAGCCTATTCTTTTTAGTTCCTGAAACAGATAGAAAAATCAGCGTTTTCCCAAATATAAAAGCATGAAGATGAAATGAAAACAAATTTTATTTTCATACTTCAGAGAAATATTTACTGCAAATAAAATACATCCTGAGAAAAAATACTGGTTAAAATCAAATACCAGCTTTTAAAAGAAAGACTCCTTACTGGGAAAATTTACAGAAAGGTAAAAAGCTCCCATTGGTTGAATTATTTAAAATTAGAAACTAAACTAAGTTAGTATATCAGCTGAAATTTATATCTGATTAACAGTTTTCTAGCAAGTAACCTGTAATTTACAGATACATCTATAATTTACAGGTACAGCAATCTTCTTGTTAATGTTGTTAACACTGAAGTATTTCACAGTTACCTCAGAAACATTTTAAATATAGTTGAGTCTCTCCACATTTCACAACAGGAAAGAGGACTATCATGGAAATACATGGTATGATTTGCTAACTATGATCACCTTCATAAAGGTGCATCTTAAGCATAAAGTACCGCTTAAGTGATGAAACCATCAAAAATTCTGACTTCAGAATTTTCCATGGCAAATTTAAAAGCTCAGGAGAGCACAATCATATGTATAATTAATAACTCTTTTAGATGTAAAACTTAAAATCATCTATTAGAATATATTCGTTCTATTTTCCAACTCTGCTTCCTCTAATTACAAAGATTTTTCTTTATATGCCACTTACCAGCAAGCAATTTTAAAATATTTTGGCAGTCACAATATCATTTCAACAAAGGACAAAACTTAATTTGCCAGGAACACAATTTCATCATATTTTCAGCCTTAAAATAAGAAGCAGAACTATTCATCTGTTATCTATTGTTTTTAGAAACAGACAAATCTATACCTGTTTCAAAATGTTGCTAAGAAGAAAGACTGAATATCCATAACACATGAAAAATCCCTAATTTTTCTTCAGAGTTTGCCTGCACTAAGAAATATTCTCTCAGTCTTGATTTGATTCTTGATATATTAAAAATCTTTGGAAAGTACCTGCATGATGATCATAATATCTCAGAGCCTTTTTATACCATATATAGAATTATATTCCGCTTTTATATTAAGATTCATTTCAATTATTTTATATTTCACCCATCATTAACATGCTTTTCACATTAACCTCTCTTAAGTTCACAAACCACTTTATATATTTAAAAACCAGCAAATTGACTTCTTTGTACATTTATTGTCAAAGGGAGCCTACTGTTGCCCGAACCGATGACAGTAGTTACTGTGGAAATGATGTATTTCAAAGGGGAACAACACAAAATGAGACTGAAAGAGACAAATAATAAACACAGGACAGATCCATGCATTAGAAAAATATGTCTGTGCATGAGCAGCATTGTTACTTGYTRGAAATACTGAATATTAGAWTATCTGTTGCTAAGAGTTGTATGATATAATTTTCCAACCTCCATTCCCTCCCTAATACATATAATACATCACCCCAACTCATAACAATCTGAGCCCTAAGTCCCTTACATCATCTAGAAAGGCATTTTTTGTTCATGCCTCAATTCTGTTCTCTTTTCTGGACTTGACACTTTTTAAATCTTTTTCAAGTGTATYGAAAAAGGGTTCAGACAAGATAATCTGCTTAGCTTGTCCCTTGTACAATACCATCTCTTCCTGTAGGCTGTCCATTATTGCTTTCTCTTTGACACCACCAAACATAAAATTCTCTCCTAATTCTCTAATTCCTTCATTTGAAGGATTCCACTTTAAATTCTCTCCTACCCTTCAGCGCATGACAAAACAAAAATCTAGAAAATCATTATTATTTGTAAAAGTTTCTTCTAAAAACTTCTGTGTGTCCAGTACAGACATAAAACTGGCTTAGAAATTAAACACAGGTGACCAAGCTGAATTATAACACGGACTGTCCGGTAAYTTCATGCACAGTTCAACTCCAGTAATATATGCCCCTGCTGTTGTTATTCAAGTAYTTATCTCCCTGATCTTTACCCTCTGTTATGTTGCCCCCTCACATTTGTTTCACGTGTTTCTTTCTTCTTTCATGGCAGCATTAATTATATGTTCTTACATGACACCGGGGCTCCAGCAGCTTGAAGGCCTGAAGCACCCCCATAGTAAAAGTTCAAGACAACAAGTGTTTGTACAGATGTTTGAGAAGAACAGTATTTACCACTAAGATCATCATATTAGTTTCATACCACTCATCTAGAAAGATGCTCGCTGGCTCTCTAAAGAGGAAAGAGCCTGCGCAGCGCGGATCAGCTCTTCACTCCGCTCRCAGTGCCGTAAGGTCGCATGGAGGCCTGCTAGCTCTGTATCCAAATYGTTCATCAGTTTCCACTGTAGAAAGTTAAAGCGATAGATTAATAYCCCAACAGCAGTAAGTGTAATTGAGGGGAGGGAGGAGTAGGGCGTAGCAGAGTTCCTTCATTACCAGTTCCAGGAAAGGCACACAGCTCCAACACAGAAAGCGGCAGAGAGAGGTCAGCTTCCAGGGATACTTTRCCAGTGAAAACAGAACTGGCCTAGATTTTAGACTAAGAAGAGCAGGTTGACTATCAAATTACTATCTGTAGAAAATACTGACATTTTAACATAAGCTTTGTCCCCAGATGAMGACAAAGGGGTCGGTCTGTTCTGTGCAGCAGAAATTTCCCAGCCTCAGGGCTTGTAAACAGTGTCGTGAACACCATCAGGGGTTTCAGGCTCAATATATTTGACACTGATACAGTGAAGGTCTGTATCATGTTGAAACAAACACGTTTCTACAACATGCTTCAACTGCAACAGAGCAGCATTTCTTGACAGAAAACTATTCCACTAAAAATATAAACCATCTCAACTGCTGTCATGTGCAACCAGGCATTTTTCAGTGGAAGAACAGTTGTTCTGTATAAGGCAGACAAGGCCCTGTTGAACTTACCAAATGTTTTGCTAGACTAGAACAAGTTCTCATTTTGGTATTTGATTACTCCTTTCCCTGCTGCCTATATATTTGCTAAATACAGGTAAGATATAGTCTTTTTAAAGTATATGTTAGAAATACAGGCATATGTTAAAAATCAGCTATCATACTAGAGACTAAAAAGTTATGTCTTATAACAAAGGAACATCAAAAAAAAGTGTTTAGTCATGTAAATCTTTAAGTTTGCCTTGAAATCTTGTATTAAATATAAAGAGAAACACAGAAAATCTAAGACCCTGCCSCTCCAAATTATACTGTACAGCATAGTTCAAATGTCTGCATAGTGCTCTATGGGACTGCTCATACAGGTAAGTTTGCAGCAGGATTGGACTTATTATTTTACCAGTTTGTCCTTGCCAGAAATATTCCAAAGTAAACAAAAGTTTTGTTTTTTGATCCCTCTTTTTTTGATATAAGAAATGGAAAAAAATCTCAAATTTTCTAATTGCCTCTTTCTTAAAAAAGAAAAAAAAAGATTTCGAATCATAACACTTCATCCTCCATTGCTTTTTCAGCTAATGATTTAGCAGGTATTACAAAGAGAACAACAATATATCCTTCACATCACCTTAAACTTAACAAACATACATCAGRAAAAAAAATGTATTGTTCTTTCCTCTCATCTCCAACATCACTGCTTGATTTTTTTCATATATATCACAAAACTTTGCACTTGCAACAGTTAGATCAACTGCTGATGCAGGGCTGACCAAATTCAGCCACTCAAGTTTGACACTGAAACAGTTATTTTTCCAGTGCTAATGTTAAGATCGAAGAAGCTGATGCTTGATGTTATTTGACTTTCAAAACCACCCCCAAAGCAGTATAATCAATGTCTGCTTTGGAGTTTGTCACCAATTCAGTTGGTGCTGCCAGGCAGCCAGCAGTATGTGAGAAACATTGAAATCAATTATTTCCATGGGCAGATTTGAATAAGAAAAATGAGAACTCCTTTTCCAGTATTAATTGTTAATTAATATTAGATTTGAAATAGAAAGTCCATGCAAGCTATGAAAAGCATCAGAGAGTCCTCTTGTGCTGCCTTCCTCTGCAAGCGATGAACTAGTCAGACACATCTGGACTGYTTGTCTCATGACAACAGCTGGCCAGCACTTTTACAGCTTACTATTTCTCTAAAATCCAGTAACTATTTTGTGGGCAAGATAAGCATCTGGCAGGATAAAACCCATTTCTTCATGAAGAAGGTATAACCAGCATAACCTTTACAAATACGAACAAGAATCCCTCACCATTATGAAATAAGAAGATGCTGCTTAGTCTTTTGATTGCAACGAGACACACAGATATTTGATACTGCCACTATGCTTTTATAGTATATTGAGCAGGAAAGAAAATAGTCTTAAGTGAGAAAAATGACAGCTATCTACACTTGCAYGCAACCTGATGATGTTCCTATTAATGCATTTTGGTTAAGTAAAAAATACTACAGTAACTTCACAAACTACAACAATTTTGTCAAAACTCTGGCAATATTTGACTCCTCTTTACTAATGGCCACTGGTGGCATTTGCAGGCGATTAGATAACTGAAAATGTTATGTTAAAGCTGAGTTAAAACTTTTTCAGTTTAAAAAATAGAATTAAATTGAAGACCAAATAAAAGAATTGGACTCTGATGGAAGAGACTGAAAATAGGCTAGCTTTGATCTAGAACTCTTTAACTGAGTTCAAGCTTTTATGATTTAAAAACAACTTACAGAAAGTGAAAGAGCCAAATGTATTTGCTCTCTCAGTTAATCAACACAGATCCTGTCAATGTAATATTGCCATAAAACAGTTCATATATACATATTCACTTTCTGTATCAGCCTAGAATTTAATAAGCCAGTAATTAGAGGCCAAACCAAGTAATCTTTCATCTCCTGCTATTAGTACTGTTTGCTTCCTGTCAGCAATGTTATTCATTAGCTTGTTCTGAATATCAAGTGTTTTTTATTTTTATTTTTTAATTCTCTCAGATAAATTACATGTGTCTCATCCACTCAGATAGTTCAGAGCTAAGATTTTTTGTGCTAGCTTTTGCAAAGGTCTCTGTTTGCCATCTGTTTTTATATTTAATTAACATTTTTTTCTTCTTGCAGCAATCTCTCAAAAAATGAAATAAATGACTATAATTATCAATATCAGTTCACCCTTACTTGATCTCCTGACCATAGTATCAAATGCTGATGATTACACAGTACTTCCATTGTGGACTAGTCATTAGACATCATACTTATAACTGTTTTTCTTAACAAGAAAATAAAAGATGCTGATTTTTTTTTCCTGCAGGTCAACTCTTAAACCACAGAACGAAGAGCCACTTTTGTTTTTACTCCTTCRCTTTTTGTTGTTCTCCTGGTTCTTCTCTCATATGTCTTTTGGGTAATCTTGTATTTGCTACTGAAAATGGTTTGGGAGCATTTAAATATTGATATAAGCAGCTCCACTGCTGGTGACATACCATTTCTGACAGTTGCATATGACTTAAAGTAATACAAAGACAGACAGTATCAGAGATTAGACTGGGTATTTGAATTTTCAGAAGCTGAGCAACAAAATAGGAATCTGCTGTTGGGAGCTATTTCCCACTTTAAGGCAATTCTCTAAACAGCAACCTATATGTATAAATACATAATGTATAAATACATTATTTCTAAACAAAGRACTCTGGGCATGAAAAAGGTTCAGTAGTTAATACCATTTTATTTATGGTTTTGTTGTTGTTTTTGTTGTTAAATTTGTCTCATTTTAGGGCAAAATCATCCATACATAGACTCCTAGGTCATCCCTTAAGCAGGCTTTACTCAAGCTTCCCCCATATAGCTTGAGGGGAGCTGTTTGCTATGACTGAAAGCATTACTCTGTAACAGAGGCAAACTGACCAGAAGAGAGGAAGGATCAGGAGGAGGAGCTCATAGATCCGCACACATCCAGAAGGTAGGGCTTACTAGCGAGGAGCTGCCATTACTCACTCTTCAGCGGCCGTCTGTGCAGCTACAGGTTGTTTCTTCTGTCTCATGTTGGCTCAGCTGCCTGGCAAGACTAGTTTTCATCTCCTCCAGTTCCTTACAGGAGTCTCTGCATTAAGCCTGATTATCAGCTCATTGTTCAGTAAAGGGATGAGTTTTATCTCTCTAGCACATGGCTTTTAAAAATATTTTATTCCTGTTAAAAAAGTATTTCATCTACTTCCCGAACTCTTCAGGAGGTCACACATACAGAACGAATATTGCTGTTATTAACTAAGCAGATGAATTCCTACCTACTGAAACAAGATTTGAAAACCTTGTATCTAATATTCCCATCCCATAAATTGAGATTCTTCGTATTTTAATTTTCAGTGGATGCCTTTGGTCTCCATGGAAACTGCTCAAAGGAGTTTTGAAATGTTACATATTATTTAATACATCTTATATTCACATAAATGTTGCCAGAAGATCTGTCATATCTTTTCAAGTGTAAAGTACCAAGGGAGTTAAGCAAAGGAATACATTAAATTGAAACTCATTGTAGCCCATCACTGTTGACACCAATGCCTTGAAAGATTTTCAGTGAGACTCCTGAGAACAATCTTGAAGAATCAATAATCTCAGCAGAAAATGCACCAATTAATATAGTCAACAGCCTCATAATAAAGCATCATATTCCATAATCTATACCAWTGAATTTTGGGTAAACTTTGAATACTGTGAATACACCACTTATCAGTCAGACTCAAAAATTAATGAAGTTTACTGGGATTAATGTGGCTATTCCTTGATATCTAACATAAATTATATACTTAAAATCTATAAAGATATTTTGACAATCAAGGAAATAAGACATAACAGTTAACTGACTATTACTTAAAGTTTCACAGAAGTTCATTGCATAACTAAATTCTTTTTTGTAAAAGACTTTAACGTTAAAGAAAAAAGAGCGTTACACGACTGCATTTACCCTTATTTTAAGTGGCTCCTTGAAACTGAAACAATGTATCAAGGTTTCCCCTGGATCCGAACTTTCTTTATAAAACTACTTCTGTGGAAATATTTTTGCATGATGGTACAAACTGCTACATCAATCTCAATTACTACTTCTGAAAGACAAGCATTTCATGATAAGAACTAGATACCTGAATACACGCAGCTGAATTATCGTGGAGGGTATTGCCTTTTGAATGGTTTCCTAGTTCTTTCCTTTATGGAAAGCTACCTGTTAGCAGCAGCTAACATAACAAGCTATGATCGCGTCAAAGACCCCTACTGAGCTACCAACTCACCACGTGAACTTTTCACTAAACCTCCCAAAGCACCTGTCAGTGCTGATGTTAGAAAATGTGCAAAAAAAGGGGACTGTCATTGAAAATCAGATGCCTCTTCTCAGCTGAACTATATTTGGGTCAAGCAAATTGCCAGAGAAGGAAAAAACAAACAAACAAACAACAACAAAAAAACACACCTGCTGTCAATGAAGGAGGCTTTAAAACAGGTCCTGTCAAAGCCTTTATTAAAGGGCTGAACAAATATAACAGATCTTTCTGTCACTGTAACACATGGAATGGCTGCAAAACGATCTTTTCATGGAAGTGAATATTAGCAAGTAAAGAGTTCTGCCTGCCTCATTTTTAAATATTGACAAAAAAGTTACAGTACTGCATTAACCTGTTTCAATATCTTTTTCTGAGAATACTTCTTGCCAAAGAACCAGAGGTGACATAAATAAACTTTCACTGAAATGTAATAGTAAGAAAAAAATATCACAGAAATAACCCTAAACAAAGGAGGAGCAATTTAAAGAAATGCGGAGTCAGGGAAATGCCTACACAGCAACAGTGTGACTGCAGCATGCACAAGCTCAACTGCAGTTAGCGCAGAAAGCCATGGAGGTGAAGACGTGGCACGSTGAGCTTTAGATGTCCACTGAAGACCCTCAGCAGGTAATTGTGCTGCAGTTGCCTCCTCTTTCCCTTCTTCCTGCATATTTTATTATTAAAGAATATATGCATATTCTTTAATAATAAAAACTCTGCCTTCAGCCTTACCCAACATGAGAGCTTGCCTACCGTACCTTGCTCTCTCTGTTGTTTTATAATCCTAGCTCTCAGACAGCGAGACGGCTCTGTTTCACCACCAGGACACCTGACATACTGCATGTGACACTTTGGCCTGCCCTTTCTCAAGGGGGCCTGACGCTGAAGAGGCTGTGGCCCAGAGCATCTTGTTACAGACACTTGCCTGCTGTGTCACTCAGAGGCAGGAAAGAAAGWGTACTTCTGATGCTTGCAGAGAGAGAGGGCTGTGAAGAAAGAGAGAAAGGATGGTGTTTCTAACAGGGAATAGCAGTTCGGGTGAAGTATCTCTTTGGGGAAAGAGATTCACTTCAAGTAACTTAGTTCAGAGCATATCGAATGATTACAAATGTTTGTCCTATGTTTGGATTTAATATTTTGGAAGAATCTCTACCTTTTTCCCTCCTTTACTGCTAATTTTTGGTGTTACAATCAGAACAGACTAGCTAATGTGGACAGTAATTAAAGCATGCAATATTACAATGGCAGTATCACCCAGTAAAGAGTCAATGTACCTGTGGAATTTATTCTTTGCTTCATATTGTGCTTATAATAAAAAGTTCAGCACAGAGAATTTCTCCAGGATTAATGACTGACTGGGTTAATGGCCTGCAACTCAGTTGTTATTGCTTAATAATGATGTTTTACATTTATATAGTTCCTTTCTTTGAAGGGTCTTAAATTTTAAGTATCAGGTCTCATTCAGTGCATTCATATTCCAAGTATCCCAAAGTGATAGTGGAGAGATGTGGGCAAGGGTAATAGCTATTATGTACTTAGCAATAGTGCAGAGGTTTGCAAATTAGTTTAGGAGCACTGATGAGAGAGCTACWCTCTGCAGAGGAACTACTGCAATGGATTAACAAAAACACATTTATTTTAACAGCCCACTCAGAAGGGAGGACAAAGTAAACAACAGTTCAAATTAGCAGGTTTGTAGAAGATTCTTTTGCAGTATTTCATTGCCATTGCCAGTGTCCTCTCACAAGTTCTCACATAAAATCACAATTGTTTTAAAAACGTAATAGTGTTGAGCAGATCCTGAGGTACTGAAAACTGCTGTTATTTTCTTTGGCTCTGACTGTAGGTGTCTTTAACCTCAGATTCCTAACAGAAGGGTTGGTAAGGACAGTGAGAGGTCATTTAGTTCCTACCTCTGTACATCTATTGCTTGTATTGATAAATAGTTTATTATTACCAGCAAGGATTAAATATTATTTGGCCCATATTTTACATCATCTGTGCAACTAAAGATGTTACGTCAAAGATAACATATTTCAGAAGTGTATGTTTTAAGTCCACAGTATAAGCTTTATTTCATCGTGCAGTGTATCCCAACTATCTTTTAGTGGAACTGTGAAATGCAGGAAGTTAGTATTAATATAAGGAAACAACCATTTAGCAATCATGGTAACCCACAGCAGGGAGAAGCTACGTGTTCAGAGTGGCGTAAAGACATGGTGTTGCATTCTGGACAGAGATGCAAGATTTTCCCAGTTCTTGAAGGTCTGGGCATGACTCCTTGCCATTTGTTATCTCACATGTCAAATTATAATGCTGATTTCACACTATAATCTCCCATTCAGAAACCAAATGAAACAGAAGGMTGAAGTGAAGAGGGGTGGAAGTTGCAAAAGAAATCCAAGGCTGCTTCTGAATCATGAACTGTTAGACCATGAACCTCAGATAACGGGCAGAATGAAGGTCAAATTAATTAGAACATAAACCATCAGCTTGTAATTTTGTGTTGAATAAAAGAGTATATAGCTCATGGCAACCCCAGTTCTCAYGAACGTGTCTGTGAAACCTCATTGTGTTTAAACCTAAGTAAAATGAGTGATTTTTTTTTAAAAAAAAAGAAAAAGCCATTCAATGTTTTGGGACAATATTAACAACCATGTGGTTCATAAATCAGTCTGAAGTTCTAKAGATACTTTCTGATTTCTGCTGTTTGAACTAATGGAGCAATTGATAGCAACAGTAAGTTGTAGTTCGCCGTGAATAAACATCAAGAGGTCAATACTGTCACAGATTTCATAACTTAATGGACAGGAAAGGAATTGTCTGAGGAAATCTTTTGGAAGATAGAGATAGAACTCTGAACTGGACTCTGAGACATAGGTTACTTTTCTTAGCTCCCTCCTTAAATCCAGACTCTCAAGCATGATCCCCTCTTCTCATATTCAAACTAGCATTTTCTTCATTCCTCTTCCCCAAATTCTTCTCAGTCCTAGGCCCCATTCCTAATCTTTTTAAAGACGATCTCTTACATATCTACTTCCAGTTAGTTGCAATTCCTCAGCTGAACTTTAGGCCAGCTAGTCCCAATCTGATCTAGATCCTACATCTAGATCCTTGGCCAAGTCAGATTATCTTCTCAGCGCTCTTTCTAACTCAGCTCTTTCACAATGTTTTTCAGAAACAGGGGGACAAAGTCACCAGAAACACGAGAAGATGCTCCAGTTACATTTCATGAGCTTGACTGCAATGTGCTCTGCAGGATCCCAAAATTTCAGCTTCAAGCTCCTGAGCTGTGCTGCTGCTGATCTTTAAGAAGTCTCTGGTCATCTAAACACATCTTGAGCAAATACGGATAACTACAGTATTCAAGGCCCAGAGCCGAAACACAGTTGGCAGTTGAAACTGCTAAAGATAAGACTACCACAGTTTTTGTTTTATTTTAAAGAGGCAAAACAGTTTGTTTTCCTTTGGTCCGACCTAACTAAAAAATCAGCTTGAAGCAGCCACAGCTTCAGATAGTCACATTTTGGTAGTCCTATGCCAACTAAGAAGGGATAATTAAAACATGTTTCAGATATGCTTAGTAGAAGGCACTGCCGTAACAGACTTCTCTGACATCATCAATGGTATCAGTGCGACTCATATTAAATTCAGTAGTTTCCTAAAAAAAACCCTAATCTTCCTTTCTATGACACTATCTGTTATAAAGATTTTGAGTACAGATCAAGATTTATTAAAAAAGCAAAAACGCTTCTTTTCAAAGCTGAATTCTCAATGAGAGCAGTAGAAATAGAACGACAGAATTCCATCCAACGAACAGAATATTAAGGTGTATATCATCAGTTTCTGATGCTTCTCGATTCTGCAATTATTTACATTTTATAACTGTAGAACCTATACTACCATAAATTACAAAGTATAAATGATGTCGTGACTAGAATGTATTCATTTTTCTGAATTTGTGATGCATGATTTGTAGTTTTACCACTATAACTTGGGAATTTGTAACAAAAACACAGCTGAACCCCAAAGACAAGAATGTAATCTAATCTAAGGGATATATTCTTAACTCTGAACTTTTAGACTGTAAGACAGTTTGTGTAGAATAGTTATAATAGGGCACAATCCTCAAGACTACCTTCAAGTATATGAGCGTTAGATGCTCATTCTCCATTAGTTCTCCATTAATATTGGTGTTTTTCTTGTTTTGCTTAAATCCAGCACTTTGTTTATCTCATATGCAATGGCATTATAAGTAAGCCGGAAATATCAGATGAAATACTTCAAAAAATGCTTCTTGGAAATTAAAGTGCATCACATACACTGAATTTAGCTCAACTATAATGGCAGTAATATCTCTGAAGAATTTCAGCAGTTTCATTAGGCACAATCTCTCCTACCTCAACATTGTCACCTAGGCACACTGCAAATCAGCAAAGGAGTACAATGTAACATCAAACTAGAAGGCAGCAGCTCTCTCCTCTCTGTATACATAGCATGCCAACAGACTGAGAATAAACACATTTAAGTGCAGTTGTAGTTTAACCAGTCCTTTACTTTTTACCTACAGTTTCATCCTCGCTTTTCTTAGAACAAGGAAGAGCCTTTCAAGATGTTTTGTCCTAGAATTCATAAATTACTGTGCTATTAGAACAAATATCTAATCATACATTAAATTCCTTGCCATTATTAATATACCTAATTTTATGAACTGGCAGGGGTAATTTTTTTGCTGTTTTCCAAGTAAAGTAGCAAAGCTTACATTGCCAGATAGTAGCCAGTGTAAATAATAGCAGATCATAACAATACTGTTTTCAAATAACAGTGTATGACAATTAGTTTTTTAAAAAAGAGAAACATGGTGAAGCTAGCTAAATCTAAACCAAAGTGTTCTGAGACAGTATTCTGTTAAATATCTGCTTTCAGAGTTTAGTTAGACAATAATAATTTTGTACATGTCCATCACCATATGAAGTAGTAATTTTCATAATCTTACTTATGGTTCAATTCTGTAAGGAACTGGCAGCTCCCTAAGAACTACTTATGTGAACTGTATCTAAGAAAAGAAACACTTTGAATCTCTATCTTAATTTTTTCTGTTTGGTAAAATTACACTTGATCAACGGGCTATGTAATACATACGGTAGATTTGTTTTGCTCTATCTAAAGAAATCAGGGAAATATCAATCCAGGCTTAACAGTGTATGATATGCAATTAAGTTTGCTAATTAAATAGTTATTGCAATGTATGTCCTTAAATCACAATGCAAGTGATGTTGAAGGGTTTCTGCTGCCTTTTCTAGAAGAATGGAAAGATCTTCAGGAGATATGGAGACATGAATATATTGGGAAAAAATCTTATCAACAACGAAAAGATTTATTTTGCCTAGTATTGTACTAAAAAACAGCAACAAAACAGATTAATTTCCTCTTGAAAGAAGTTGCTTGTCAATCGCCTAATAAAAATGTGAATACAGAGCATCTGGAGATAGAAAGTTTAACTGCAGATGTCCATTTTGTGTGTCCGATTATAAACACAAATTGTAGTGTCAAAAAGGAAATAATCTTTCTTTTGTATGTTCATTCTGCTCCAGTGTTTTCTAATACATTTTTTCCCCACACACTTTCTTCAAACAATTGCACTTAGAACTGCATAGTTATTCAGCAAATAAAATACTCTTTTTGACTTATCAAGAGAAAAATGTAGTTTCCTTTATGACAAGTGACTCCAAACGAACTTATTTGGATTTGATTTAAAAAACATTTATAGATCAAATCTATTCTTTTTTTTAGTTCTAGCTGCCCAAACAGTTGTTAATGTATAAGTTCTTCTTATTTTCTTTTTTTTTTTTACCACATATGTACCTCTAGATTTCTTTTGTCCCCACTAGTTACCCACTTCACCAAATTCACACTGTCCCTAGCACAAGGCTACTTCATGATTAACATGTACTGAGAAGGAAAATTGGTACTAGCTTAGAGAAAGGACTGGAGCAGATTAAAAGACTGGGATTTTGATCATCATCTAGATCATGTTTTCACTTTCTCTGTACTCCATTTTGGGATATATTTCTTCTGCATTATTTTTATATGGTGTACATAGACCATATCTGTAATACAGATATATTGTCAACCTCCGCCACTCTTTTTTTCTGAAAATATTAAACATTTCACTTGCAGTCTGGCACAAAAACTTTGAATCTGAATTGACAGAAAAATTCCTACCAACTTCAATGGGCTTTGCAGAAGCAAGCCCAAAGCTGCCCATTCTCTCTCACAAACTTCAGTGTGAGAATATGTCTGGAGACATTGCTAGTACAAAAGGTCTGAATGTTCAAATCTTCTCAGCACCAGATTAGGAGAGATATCAGGAGAAAGAATAGGCCAGTTCATTTTGCACTAATACAACATCAATTAAAATGGATATTCTTTAAAGAATATTGTATTTACTTTTAAAAACTTAACTTTAAGGAACACGCTTCAGAACACATTGTGTTCTTTTCAGTAAGAAGTTTCTAAATCTGTATAAATAAAAAAAACCCACAGGTTTTGATACACAAAAGCAGAAGATAAGTTCGATAACTACTTTGTATTTGAAGTACCTGTTATATCTGCTATATTCAATAAAAAAGACCTTTGTAACTCAAGGTACAAAAGCTATGGCTGTTGAATACAGAGAGGTCACTCTAGTCTGTCAAAATAAAGCACAGATATGCAAAATAAAGCAGAGAAGCACTGGCAACTTGAAATTCACTAGTCACATGTGAACTTGCCGTGTAAAGAGACAGAAGAGCAGCTCGGGCACCCTGCGCCTCTTGCATTGATGCTCTATTGCACTCCGAGTTCGGTTTCCACTTGCAAACTGGTCAATATACAGCAGGTATCTCGCCTTTTCTTATGCACAAACTATATCACTTTTACCAATACCATACAGATTACATTAATGCATAGGACCTGAAATTGTATTCACAGAATTCCACTAGGAAAAAAAATTTTTTTTTGAATTTCTTCAGTGCTGAATGTTTCAAAAATATTCTGACAGGGAAAACCTTGCCTATTCCAAACAATAGTCAAACTGCCTTTAAAAGTGTACTTTTGAAGGTAATATTAACTCCTGAGTGTATTCAGTAAAGTACCTTTCTTATATATAGGAAGGTAACAAAGTTAAACACTAATCAATTATAAAAATCTTCTGGCAAGATCTGATTCAAAATGTAATTCTCCTAGCCTCAGCTCTGTAACTCACTATATATCATCATAGATCTCATCCTTATTGACTGAGCCGGGAAGCCTGCAGGGCTTTTTAAAGCCTATAAAATCTATTTAAAGGCTTTCAGCTTTGGCGTTTAGAAAAAGCAGCCTGACATCAGCAAGGCAGAATTATTTATCTATGCAAATGCAAAATTCACTGTAGTTCTAGGATTTAAGACAGGACCTTTCTATCTTTTAAAAAATTTCTTTGGCCACACGATAAAATGCAGTGTACCGACACATTTTCAGTACCTGTTTTTTCCCTAAAAGTTTACTCCATAACGCAGTACAATGCACTTCAGTGGCATAACTTTGCTAGCGGATAATCTTTAGTCTTGCCAAACATTTCTACTGTATAGTCTCCCCAAAGTTTCACACTGAGACGAACAGCTGCACTACCTTTCTAGGAGCAGTTAGTTAACAGATGCATCACAGCTTCCACATAATTACCAATACCACATAAAATAAGAACAGTTTTGTATTTTTGGGCCCCAGACCAACACTTCAATACAACATGGAAAAAGTCTAACATGGGGYTGATAATTTAAATGCATACTTAAATCTTGCTGAATAAGTTCCCTCTCTGGTCTTGTCTAACATATTCAAAGTTTTCTTTCTTTCAGAGATTGCTTGCAGCAATTATTGACACAGGGTTTACCCTGGCTTCAGATGTCTTTCATTTCATTGACCCCATGACCTGTAAGCAGGAATAAATATGATCTAAGGAATCCTGTYTTAAGCTTCAAAGCAAAAAGACCCTTCTGTAAACACTAAAAATAAGCAGATTTCAAAAATCTACAAAAAGCTCCCTGGTAAATAAATTTCATATTCAGGAAAGCTCCTGCTTGTGCTCAACCTGTTATATCAGAGATTATACTTACTCCAAAGGAGAGAATCAACAACAGAATAAAGCACGAAAACACATCTGCAAGAAGGCACCTTCTTTCTTCTATTATAAACGACCGTCATTAACCATACACTTCATAAGCCAGATCATCTGCTGTTAAATTCCAATARCCAGGACCTTGCCCCATATCTATTTGTTACAGGACTGTTATTTCTTTTTGTTTGTTTGTTTTCTTTTTAATTTGAACTTAAGGTCACAGAAGCCAAGCCTTTATCAGGACTGAGAATTTGGAAGAGAAGATCTGTCATTTTGATTTTGCTTCTGGAAAGCACTTGTTTGAAAGGGTAATCTGCAATGGGGTGACATGCAGTTCATTGTATTTTCTGCTATGTTTAGAAGATACTTCAGTTATTGCTGATTGACAAATAAGATGTTATGTATTAGGAGGCAAAGGCTATATCACAAGCTACCATTAATGTCAGAGCAATGATAGACTATTCTAATTAAATGTATAAAGAGGTGTCTGATAAGAGGGGAAAAGTATTTTAACATTGTAAGTAGCTATAAAGCTATCTAGACATTTTGATCTTGTTTTCTCAGGCATACTCTTTTATTGTGCAATGTTTGCAACCAGAAGGTTGCAGAGCTAAGAATGAACTTTTTGATCTGACAGCACTGCATTGCTGAAAGATTCAAGAGGCTCAAACAAATGCTTTTTCTCTCCAGTGAACGTATGCAATGGACAAGCTCCCAYTCATGTCTTTTTGCGTGGTCAACAGAGCACCGCAAAATGTCACATCACTCTTCACTTCTTGGACTTCTTGGTCTTACTGAGGATGCAAGCACTTATTTCCTTTTCATAAAGACTATGCCAAAAAGATAGTATGGTTTCAGGGGAATGTCACACCACACACACATTTATTTACAGTTCAGCTTTTGGTACATCAACTGAACTCCAAGGAAAAGGTAGACAAGACGTTAGAGAGTTCTCTTCAGACTTCATTCCTTTATGCTGTTATTGGCCTCTTGTGCATCTGTGGACAAGAAGATTCAGATCCTAAAAGCCTTGAAGATTTTGGTCTAACATCCTTCATGTAGGGGCTGACTTCTTTCATGTCCTCGGGAGATACGAGCTTCCATTAAATTTTGTGTCATAATGKTTTTTCTTCTGGCCCTGATGAACCCAAGTGTCATTTTCTAAATTTGTAAGTGTATCAGAAAAAAAAAATAAACACTTTAAAAAATAACAGCTAATTACAGAAAYCTTATCCGAGAGTTAAATGATAGGAACTCGTGATGGCCAATGCCTGACTCCTGTAAAAAGGTACATACTAAAGTGTGGTTTTGTTATTAACTAAAACTAGCTCTAATAAAAATGACATTTTTCATTAACAGCAACTAGCAATCACTTTTCTCCTGTTTAATTTTCTTTCTTTGAGAGCTCAAAAAATGTTTTTCAAATAATTTTCACATTCTGCTCTTTCAAAGCTGCCATACTCTTCCAGACTTGCAAAAAGAAACAAATATAAGATGTGATCTCAAATACAGCAGTACAAAATCCCCTATTGAGCACTGAATTGTAATGGCTACTTCTCTAATGCAACCAATAAGGACCATACTGGAACAGCAAAATCAGTTAAATAGGCTGACACAGTTTTTGCATAGTTTGTCAACAGTTCTTAAAGAAACAAGAGACGATTTTTATAATTTGAGGACAAACAAAGCCTCTGACAAGGAAGACATTCCCACTGTGATTCTTCTGCATTATTCATCCAACCCTGGAAACAAAATGATTGGGTTCCCAGGCAAAATGTTGCAGTACTATGAACCAGTCAGGGTTCCAGCTGGGAACCATGTCGGAAGCACCATGTGTTAGCAAGAAAAAGGACGCCAGTCTTCCTGCCATCAAAAGACAGAGAAGATTTACGAAACAGAGCAYCACTGAAGGATCTGAGAAGCCATTGTCCACTCTAGTCTGTCTGAAATATGACTAAAACCAAACATAAAAGGCTCAGAAAAAATTGACGATGATGAAGCTGTCACCCTTGCCTTATTTTTCTGTAATTTCTCCCCACTGCTATTCCACTGCATCACCTCTTATCTCCCTTCCCCCTTCTATGTGTGAGATGAAAGACAGAGGACAACATTTATGACCAACAGGTGATGTTCAACCATAAAACTGAATTGATCACAGCTTATAGAGAGCAATTTTTCTTGAAGTATTGAACTCCAACAGAGGTATGCAACCACCAACAGCATCCAAAGCACATGTTAACTGAATGAACTACCTTGGACAACAGGGAATGGATCCGCAACAGCAGCAGATTTTGGCTTCTTCCGCTAACTGGGAACAGCTGGAGTAAAATCACTGTTAGGGAAAAGGAAAGAAAAAAGAATCTCAGGGCTAAAATTAATGGAATTCAGGTATCTGTGAGGCTGATTTAAATTACTGATCCAGCTCCCTTCATGGCAGCAGAATTTTTAGGCAATATAGAATGAGAATAGAGGTAGACTCTAATGTTTACAGCAAATAGCTGCCTGAGTATGCAGCTATTTAGAGTTCTGAAGATGCAAAATAGCTAATGGCATCACATATGTTTTATTTTTCAAATTGATTTTCAAGAGAGACACTAACGCTTTTTTCCTTCCTCCTCTCGTCCCTCCAGAAATACAGCTTGAGTAAAATGTAATTTAGCGTGTAGGAGTTCTGGACCTTTGTAAATGTAATTATTTGGAGAGAAGGTGTTGAATGGTTGGGGATTTGGCATCTGAACAGAATCCAGTAGAGGAAATAAGAAATGCCAGAAAAAGCGGCATGGCAAATAGACAGAAATCCTATTAAATGCTCAAACCTGAACAGAAAACAAGCATGAGAAAAACACAGCTGGAACAGAGTAGAAAATAGTCTTGCATATATTTCTCATAGCTAAAACTGCAGTAGATTTCATGGGTTTTAGATCAATCAGACTTCCAAGAATTGAAAGTATGAATGATAAATCAAATAAGAAGGTATAGGATAAAATCTATTTAATAAGGAAGAAATAATCTTTGAATTTAATAAATGTTAATATTTAGGGACAGAATAGACTATTAAAAAGGAATAGTTCAATCAGTTTAAACTGAGTAAGTATTGTAGGATAAATTTTTGCAAAGAAAAACACTTTGAAGCTTTGACTATTCTGTGAGCAAACATGTATCTAAGTAATTTTTTTAGGTAGATGCTAGTTTAATATAAAAATAACTTGAATTGTAGATGAATATTATTTTTAAAGATTATAAATGAAATAAAACCAATCTTGAAAAGTCCTGTCCATATAGCGTTGGCATGAATTCACGTCAGTTAACAAAAAACAAACTTGGCCTATTACTCACCACTCATTTTCTGCCAAGAGAATACATCCCAGTAGGGAAGCATGAATTGTTGCATACATCCCTGTCTGAGACTGTTTCTTTATTTGGGAATATCCATCTATCTAACATTTCTCCAAAATCTTTATCCTTCTTCTTGGCCCTATTAAGATTATTTTATCCAAGGAGGCTTTTTCTCTTCTTTTTTTTTTGATATTTTGTCCATTTTCAGCTCCTTCTTGACTGACTGTGATATAACCTGTGTGCTACACCTTGGGTCTTGTCACTCAAAAAATAAGTCAAATATTATAAAAATTAATAAAACAGGTCAAAAATAATTATTATTTTTCCCAAAACTGTGACGCTAAAAGTTTCCCAAAGGAAAGTTTACTGGTGAGGAGGAATAATTTTCCCAATTTTCTTGCTGCTGCAGAAATTAATGCAAGGAAAGAAACTGAGTTTCCCCACCAAGGTGCATTTTAATAAATATATTTGACCAAACTCTATGTTTGTTTAAAAGTAATTTCTCCATTAAAAGGATAGATTTCTGACTAGCTGTCATTGTATTTGCTGTCCATTATAGCTTAGGAACTCAGGTCCACATATTTGTGGAGATGGGGAAGCAGTTTCCCTCCTGCTAATGGATTCACTCACGGATGTCAGAATGGACCCATATCAACATTTCATATCCCGCAGTTTGCATGTTGATTGTAAACTGCAAGGAAAACAAAACATGAACACTATCACCAAAACAAGGGAGCTATCTTTGTCAATGAAACTGAAATTGGTACAGGTTCCATGTTTTCACCAATAATATGTCTTATTATTGCAGGTCATTTACAAAAATGTTATAGTTCTGTTGTATGCAAAGCATAAAGTAGTGTTTGGCCACTCTTTATTGGGCACTTTTCAGGACTTTAGAATTAGCCAGAGAAAAGGAATGACTCAAAAGAAATCCAAGAGGGCAAGCCAGACACTCATTTCTTCCAAAATCCCTGTGTCATGGATGAGTGCACACCGTCACACCCTGGTAGTCTGCTTGCTGCAGCATGCAGACACTGCAAAACCAGAATTTCAGAGTACTGTTCATTTTCTATGGCCACTWCCTACGGTTACTACAAATGAGTTCTGAACTCAGTGGTGGTGGTGACAAGTGGTTTATCTATCCTTTAACATTAACACTTGCACATAACAGCCCACTCCCAAGATCACTGCAAATGTGGACATTTTTAAAATACTTTAAAATTTATGGCACTTCACTAATAGCAACAAATGTACACAAGGAAACAAAACTAACTTTACCATAGTAAGAGTACAGAATTTGCCCAGCAACAGTCTATTTAGACTGGAAGATCTACATATTTTCTTAAGTAACTGGGCAGCAATAGGATGAGAATAGGAAACACTTCAGGAGAAAAGCCCTTATCAATATCAAGAGACAGTCTTAGTGTAATGACTAACACAAGAGAAAAGCATACAAACCAAAATAATACTTCTAATAATATAATTTATGTTTCTTTCCAGCAAAAATATTTTCGTACTTTCATAATTTTCTCTTTTCCAGGGTATTTTACTGCATGATCACATTGCAAAGAATCATAAGACTAGTGACTGATCAGCAGGTATTTATAAATACTTTATGGAAATAGTGAGAAATGTAATTTTGATGACTTGTAAGAGTGAGGATGTCACAGAACTTCAGTTTGTGGATGGAAAAGCGGGGAACTCATTGGAAAGCAAAAGAGTAGTTGCAACCGTAAAAGCACAGTATGGCTAATTGGAACCTAAAGCACAGATTTTGATGACATACTGCACAAACAAAACCATGGTTGCTTTTGGGAACAGTAATTACACTTTTCCTTTTTTTTTCAGAGAGTCTCAGTTATACACGGACTCAGGCAAAAGATAAAGCAGGTCTCTCCCATTTGCCTACACAAGCAGAAGGTAACACACATACCTGCGAAAATTGTTTTAATGTTGAACAGCCCATGACTCTCAGAATAACTAGATTAACTGATTTAATTAGTGACCACTCATCAGGCAAACAAACTTCTTGTTCCATACAAGGATGTCCTCTGCTGCATTTATGCAGCATTCTTTTCTATCTTGACACGTACGTAAWCTTAAAAAGGTCAAAGTGTATCATCTCCTTCCCTGTATGCTTTGGACCGATATCTTGCGTTGCCTCATTACTACTGTAAGCAAACACAACCCTTAGTGGAAATTAGAAACAAAGGTTAAAATTGTCCTTGGTTAACTTAAAGGGTTTTTCATAAAACAAGGYATACCTGACATTGCTTTCCATACACTGAACATGTCACAAGTCGTATTACTGAGTTCTCCAGAACGTATCCAACCCAGCATTTGGGCTTGAAACCAATTCTGTTCCACCTGGCCACTTAGGGTTTGATTAATCAAATTAATTATTAGCGCTTTCCTTCTATTTCTTTGAGAGTGAACTTGTAGATGTTAGTGTTATGAGGAAGCTGCTACATTTTTCTCTTGAGCTGCTTTCCTACACAAACTTTTTAAAAGGGATTTTTTTTAAGATGCAGTATATCACAAGTGCTGAAGTTGTTGGCTTTAAATTTCAAATAGCAAATATAATCTTTGCAAAGGTGCTGAGTTTTGTGAAACTCTGTGCCATTGTTTAAATTTTTGCTGAGGGATAATAAAAAAATCAGATTTTACTACGATGTGCAGTGGGATATAGCATAAGAAGATTTCTTGTTAATATGCATTAAAAGTAGCATTAGCTCCTGCTTTGTAAATCCCCTGCACTAGTTCCATTCCTGCATAAGCTTCTATTCTGCGCATTTAAAACATAGTAACATAGAAAAAAAGTTTGACATTTGTTTGCTAGTTTAACAAAAAAGGATTAAATTCTATTAACTATTACATTTAAAAAGAGACATTCAAGCCCATGAGCCCCCAAGAGAAATATATTTATCATGAATTAATGGTGGATTTCATATCATATCATATCATATTAATGGGATTTCATATACGGAATCTAGTTAGTATGTTTAACTTGCTTGTGTGTACCATTTTTTGTATCTGATACTACTACTGTCTGTAAGTCTGCTACAAATCTGAGTTATGTAGCCTGGTCCCTTCATTCCAGCTGTACAGATTTCGACTTCTAAAACTTCCAGAAGCTCCAATTTCATTAAAAGCTTGTCAGCTAATATAGCAGCAAACATGGATAATTTACATCCTCACAGTAACACTCAACTTTATCCTTCATAAGCAGACTGAATCCTCTTTCTGTACTTAGAGAGATACTAAATAGCCTGAATAGGTACAGTTCTGATCAGGGTAATTCTTGCGTTGGTGAAATCTTGCCATTCATAAGAAAATCCAACACAGAAAACAGATATACAATTACCAAACTGTACAAGGATCAGTACATTTACTAGAATAATTTTAAAAAATGTAGGACTTTTTTTTATAACTTAACCAATCTGATAGCTTTCTATGGTGGAATGACTGGCTGGGTAGATGAAGGGAGAGCAGATGCGGTCTATCTTAACTTCAGCAAGGCTTTCAACACTGTCTCCCATAACATCCTCACAGGCAAGCCCAGGAAATGCAGGTTAGACGAGTGGACAGTGAGGTGGGTTGAGAACTGGCTGAAAGGCAGAGCTCAGAGAGTTGTGATCAGCAGCAGCACAGAATCTWGCTGGAGGCCTGTAGCCAGCTGAGTCCCCCAGGGGTCAACACTGGGTCCAGTCTTGTTCAACTTGTTCATCAATGACTTAGACGAATGGACAGTGTGCCTCCTCAGCAAGTTTGCCAACAATACAAAACTGGGAGGAACAGCTGATACACCAGATGGCTGTGCTGCCATTCAGAGAGACCTTAATAGGCTGAAGAATTGGGCAGAGAGGCACCCCACAAAATTCAACAAGGGCAAGTGCAGAGTCCCGCGTCTAGGGAGGAATAACCCCATGCACCAGTACAGGCTGGGGGCTGACCTGCTGGAAAGCAGCTCTGCAGAGAAGGACCTGGGAGTCCTGGTGGACAACAAGTTAACTACGAGTCAGCAATGTGCTCTTGTGGCCAACAAGGCCAATGGTATTCTGAGGTGCATTAAAAAGAGTGYTGCCAACTGGTCGACGGAGGTGATATTCTCCCTCTACTGAGCTTTGCTGAGGCCTCATCTGGAGTACTGCATCCAATTCTGGGTTCCCCAGTACCAGAGAGACACGGCAGTTCTGAAGAGAGTCCAGTGTAGGGCTACAAAGATGATCAGAGGTCTGGAGCATCTCCCCTAYGAGGAAAAGCTGTGAGAGCTGGAACTGTTCAGCCTGGGGAAGAGCAGACTGAGAGGGGATCTTATTAATGTCTACAAATACCTTAAGGGAKGCTGTCAAGAGSATGTGGCCAGACACCAGTGGTGACAGGACAAGAGGCAACAGGTACAAACTGAAACACAGCAAGTTCTGTCTGAACACAAGACAAAACTTCTTTCCTGTGAGAGTGRCAGAGCACAGGAACAGGTTGCCCAGAGAGGTAGTGGAGTCTTCAACCTYGGAGATATTCAAAAGCCGTCTGGACACAATCCTGGGCAACCTGATCTAGGTAACCTTGCTTGAGCATGGGGTTGGACTAGATGATCTCCAGAGGTACCTTCCAATCTCAATCATTTTGTGATTCTGTGATTCAATGACTCACAWTCTGAAGCTGACATTGTTTTTCCACATATCATAAAATCACAAAAAAAATAGGCTGGAAGAGACTCCTGAAGGTTGCATAGTCCAATCTCCTGCTCTGAGCAGGGCTAACTTTAAGGTCAGATATCAGCTTTATGTTCAACTGAAGTAGAGCTCAAAAGGTGATCTTCATTTAAGAAAATGGTGTCTAAAGATGCTTCTTGCAAGAACACCCTTTTCACCTACAGCTAGAAGCCAGCCCATTTTTCATGACGACATAATTTCTTGTTATTCACTTAGCTCCATAGAGGAAACTGTGAGACTTATTGCGACATTCATGTTCTCTGATGGTGTTTTAAGTGGTCAAAAGAAAATCAGAGTTCACGCATAGCTTGTGGGGTTGATATTTCGGCTAATTTACAAATTCAATTATTTATGGAATGTTCTTTATGGAGCAACATCTTCAGGATAAAGATCCCTCAGAGTAGTAATTTACTGGCGACAATTACAAGTGATATTTTAAAAAAWCATTAACGCATCTAAAGATATGAATAATTGGTACTAGGCAGATCATCAATATACCATGTATATTGCAGTCTTTTCTTCTACCTTAYTAAAAATTTTCTTATCCTTTATTAATAATAATTAATACATGTGATTCTAACACAGGGGCTCTTAACTTTATTATATATTATMATATTTTAGAATTACTTTTATTGATGTTATGATGCTTATTACTCTGCTGCCAAATATATTTATTAAAACCAAAACATAAAGTAGCACAGAAATATTTTGAAGAAATCCAGTTTTAAATAAAGAAATAGATACATTTTTTTTTAATATAGTAAATCAGATTGTAATGGCAACTTGAAATTTTTTTGTAGGTACCTGAAGGGCTGCCCTAGTGCAGCAGCAGAGAAAATATCCAAACACTGCTACTATTCTTAAAGAAAAAAAAAAAAAAAAGTTAAGCATTGGAAGCTGCCAGCATGCTTCAATAACAGTACTTTTGTGGTGAATTTTTGAAAACATATCACCCCTGAAGCACAACTATTTGGATCTGATTAGATCTGGTTAGTTTTCACTTTTCTTTTTTTTTTTAAACATTATAACAGTCCTTTCTAGAAAACCTTGCAGGGGTCCATCACACTGTAAGTCACCAATTTTAATCCAGTTTCCATTACTAATGTGGATTCAAAAATTCTTTTCAAGTAGTTGGCACTTCATTTGGGAGAAAAAAAGCAGAGAAGAGGCCTTCAGGTATGTGCATATGCATTCTGTCACATTAAAGGTAGCAAAACAAATTCGATGGCGATAATGACAGGGGCTTCCACAATACTGCTCACCCAGCTAACAATTAACTCAGTCCTGAAATAGCATTTCTGAAGATTCTCTGAATACCTGCCACTATGTTTCCTTCATGCCTCAAGYTGTTTGGATTTAGCATCAGACATGCACTTGGAATTTACATGAGCTATAAACCYAGAGAAACTGAAGAATCCTGCCCTAAAGTAACTAAGAACTTTGAGGTACYGGGTTTTAAAGAACTTCACAAAAAATATTAGGCAAAAAATACAGCCAGTGAAGAAAATATAGTGTAATTGTAGTTTCGTAAAATTACCAGACTGAAAGGAATCTTAATCAAACGTGCATGTGTTAAGAAATTAGAACACACTAAGAGGTGGCCTGTTACACACAGAATAGCTGTTTCCAAAGTTTAGTACATTTAAACTGAGAAGAATCTCACTGAACCKGCAGGAAAAAACATCAATGTGAATTAAGCTCAACACCAGAGGAACACCTGATGTCATCTAATTCCTCATATTTAGCTGCATAACCATAATTTTGGCAAGCATATGAAGCTAATTTTATCACCTTGTTTCTGACAGACAAAACTTCGTTCTAATTATATTACCCTGCAGTTGGATTTATGCCCTGTCAGTCTGACTACCATGGGTGACTAGTTCATAACTCTCTAGCTATGACCTTTTTCTCTCATTCTTCCTCTGATATCTCCTTTTGGCCTAACTTAAGGCCAATAGCCTTAACCTACAATGCATCAAACAGAGAAATCCCACCAAAGTGGTCTACAAAAGCCTATCATCATCACCTTCTCTCTGACTGTATACATTTTCTACTTGTGCTTTGAGGAAAGGCAATCCTTCCATTTTGTTGTGTGCAAAACAGCAAAAAAGAGTCTTCATCCCTGAACGGGRTGTGCACCATTAAGGCAGTCTTCACATCCTTGCTGTCTATTTATTATAATTTCCACTTGTACGACATTCACATTCCTCTTTTGTTTCCTCAAAATGCAAACCGCACTTTTGTTTGAACTGCATTCAAGTATTTAACAATTCTCATTGCAGAACGGATCCATTTTCTTTCATCAACTGACTTAAACAGAAGACTTACAGTTAAAGTTTAAAGTTGTAACATTTGAAGTAATAACATTTTACTTTTGCTTTCAAGCCCCAGAGGCTTTTTAAATTCTTTAATAAATCTTCCACTAATTCCTGCTTTTTTAATATTTTACCCTAGCCCATTCATTAGTCAACTTTTATCAAATGACTCAGTATATATATATAWAAAAAATCATTGAAACTATTTGATGGTACAGGTTAGTGGGGTTTTTTTTGTTTTGTTTTGTTTTGTTTTTATTGGTAAGTGCTAGCTGTGTACCTGCCATTTAGACTGAAAAGATACCCTATTTCAGGTTAGTTCAATTCAGGAATTGTGTCAGCCTAAATTCCCTCCTGATGAGCTWTACAGAAACCTGATACTTTCAAATAATACTCCAGAATGTGAGTTGCCATTTTAAAGTGGATACCAATCATGGTATTGAAAGAAACCTTGAAGGTATGCTGCAAATAGAAGCCTATGCAGGTAATTTAACTAAGCCAGTAGATAGTAAATATTTTGATCTTGATGTCTAATCATTGCAACAGAGCACTATTTCAGTGAGGAGATATGAAAAATACAAAAASTTATCATGTTTCCAAAGTCAATTTATTCTTAAAGTGAAATATTGTTATTTCATAAAACTTTAATGACTTTTAAATAATTTTATAGTCATTTGCTGTATTCCATTCCTGTGTAAACGTAAGAATGAAAAACACCTGCTTTCAGACAGAAGCTGGAGTCTTAGTCCGATAATCCAGTGAACCACTCTAAGTGTAATTGTCTACCTGTTAACAGCCACATGGTTTTGAACATATTTGAAGTTATGATACCCACTTCTGAAACCTTCTGTATATTTTACCACTCCCTGGGTTCACTCACTCTGATGAAAATGATTATTCTCTTTGCTTTTTAGAGTAGAGTCTCTGAATAATCAAAGACAGGCTTTTTTCTGTGTTAGTCAAACAAATACACTGGTAAAATGGCATTATAAAAAACAGATTATTTTTCTGGAACCTGTATCTCTGTCACTTTCCAAATACAATTCCATATTTTTTGCCTTTTAAAGTTCTTTACTTCTAACAAGTTTATTGTAGCATATTCAGACAAACATTGAAGAGGATCCTCCAAATTTTCCCATATATTCATTTTAACTAGAAAGAACAGGAGTTGCAGCAGGGTAAATCTCTAGATGGATTATTTCTATCCTAGACAGTAGAGACCTTGTTTATCTTCTGCTCGTAAAATGAGTGACAGGAAGATCTTTTATTCAGAAAATTCGTTTGTAACACTGAGGCCATTCTATAGCTGATGTGGATGATTGCTGCAATACAGTCAATTTGTGCAACTGAGTCTGCTTGCCTTAGAACTAATTTGTGTACTTGAATGCATTATATATAACAGAAGACATTGCCTGTATCTAATAAAGCAAAAGTAAAAAGATTTGTTTAGTAGAAAGGATTGTTAAGTACACTATACTGACATGCAGTATAAAAGTCTCTCTCGTGCAAAGTGCTTATGGAAGCCAAAAGGACTTTTGCTGGAGTGCAAAGTTAGAACAAAGTATCAATTTTGAGGAAAGAGAAAATTCTAGAATTTGATGACATTCATAAGCAGAAAGACACACAAAGACATGTTGTTCATATCTAGCAATATTTGGCTTTAACTTCATATACATTAGATATATATTTATTTTTGCCCCAAATGGCTGTGCCTTTGCAAAGCATCTTAGGCGTGTGGTTTTGCCGTGACCAGCAAACAAAGGAACAATGGAAACCTTGTTCCCATTTGTACTTACCTCTGTGCTACAACAGACAAATTTTCCACACTTCTTTTCTACATCTACTACAGAGTCTGTTCTGTGAGCTAAGTTTGGAACAGTATAGCAGAYCAGTCAGGTGCCAGTTAAGAGTGAGTTTTAGTTTGCAATTTCTTTGCCATTTCTCCATTTTAATAGTAATAGTTAACAAGTATTTTGTTGSTTGTCACTTGCATTCTGGCAGTACTTATCCAGTCTGTATCCTAATAGCATCTGATCTCTGAAGCGATGGAGTCCCAAGATTGTTCAAAACTTGAAAACAAGAGCACCACCAATCTGTGAGTTACTTAGGGAAGATCAGAGATCGCAGTGACAAGTATATGAATATCAGGCAGAAGTAACAGAGCAAATTGGAAAGTTATTTTTGGTCCATCATAATCATCAAGGAGTAACCACTGTCTACGCATGCAAGACGAAGTCCTACTATTTTTCAATCCAACACCCTTTTGAAAATAATGCTATGCTTATTACCCTGTCTATAGAAAATTTCAGGACTGAACAAGTCTGGAAAAATCAGAGGCAAAATTTAGAAGATAGTAATGGATTTATATCCATGGCTTATAACTACCTTTGCTGCAGCATCTCCTAACTTCTTTAATTAGAAGACAGAATCTTATTGTGAAAGTAAGGTAATTCAGAAACAAACAAGTCCCAAAAGTCCCAAGACAGTGTTCAGTGAGTAAACAATCAATGTCAAAACACTCTAAATACATTACTAGTGCAGTAAAGTAACAGACAAAAGGTGATAGGTGCAACAATCCAAGGACACTCACTGTATCAAGAGTTTTATAGGTGACTTCTGGATTTTGATGGGGAGACCCTTCCTACGTATGGGAGAAAAATACTAATACTCCAAGGAAAACTGAAATAGCAGGAAATAAAAGTTGGTACCACTGTCAGAACAATGGATCAACAGGAAGCTTTGATGGGTAGAATAAACTTTTGTACAACCTTAAAAATGAAATATGTAATCTATTTTTAATGTATTGGAGAATTGGGAGTCAGCATCAGTTATTTGACCTATAATGTCTTTTAGATACTGCCAAGATTTGCAACAGGATAATTACTTTTTTTCTCATGAGGTTGAATAGTATGAATCTTTATGACTGCAATAAAGAACATTTCAGGAGAAGGATCAAAGCAAGAACTAGTAGCAAATACTCAGCCCAAGAGGTTCCTTGCAACTCTGAGTTGAGAGAGATAAGATCTCCTTTGGGAAAAAAATAGAGAAGTCTTCACARTCTTCAGTTGCCAGGTTCTTTACCCCTAGCCCATCATTCATGCCTTCCACATAGTCCACGAAAATTGACAAAAAACAGGTGTTGGGGATGGATTGGTAACAGTGGAGGTGTTCCACCTATAGAAATACCTGAGTATAATATCTATGAGTAGATTAATCATTTGAAGGAGGATACTGAAGCTAAGAAACAAGATTTTAAGACTTAGTTACAAATAACTCTGAAAGTAAGTAATTGCTTTTAATCAATGACTAGTAAAAATCTTCAACGGAGTGTGGATAATTATTTTTTATTCACAAAGCTCTCTACAAAAAAATTGATTTGAGTAGGTGACTTTGTTCTTGGCCTCTGTTATCATTTCTTTAATGGAACAGTCTATGGTTTTCTGCCTCATACCTTCTGTTGGCATTTTACTATTGTGCAAGGAATGAGAGCAATTTTGCATATATTTCTAATCTTTCTGGCAAAGAATCTGTATGCATCCTAATCAACTTACTACCTATTTACTTATTTATTGCTACTAAAGGTCGGACATTGCTTTTTCAAACTAGAGAAGAAAAAGGCTCTATTGGGAAACACAGATGGGTTTCAACATTCATACGTACTTGATGTTTGTGCTAATAGCTTGATATTTCTGTGCCCTTCAATTAGCTGATGACCTTAATACATTTATACATGGAAGAGAAGGAAACAGAAGGCGATAAGCAGTGTGTGAATCTCCAGGTTTCTTTCAGAAATTACAGCATTGCAAGCATGTCTGTTCTTTTTTCCAGCATAACACCTTCTTAAGTAGAAATGAGAGGTGCCCACTTGCAAACTGAGGGAGAGAGAGAGAAAAAAAAAAGCAGTTAAGCATAATTTATGCCACAAAGTCCAGGAGACCACTGCAATGCAGTACCTACCTTGAAGTCTTTAGGGGAAAAATGAGCTTTTATTTTTTATGACTTGGGCTTTATGTCAGTGTTCCTGAAGATGTTAATAGTGTGCTATGCGAACTAAAGCACTGCTGAAGTATTACTGAGGAATCAATGCAAGATTCTGAAAAGAGCTTTCTAGTTATTACATAGGGAGTACTAAAGTTGTTTTCTTGAAAATATTCCTAAAGGAAAGCTATAAATTTATGCCATCAATTTCCATTAAAAAAAAGAGCCATTTTGGAAGCATTTTTAATATGCAGGTTCCCTCTATCCTCCCTCTTCCCTCAGTCCCCCATAATTCATTACACTTAGGTGGAACTAGAAAGCATTATACTGCAAAAATCTCACTTCTTAAGCAGTGCATTCCCCATTTTTGTTTAGCTCAAAGATCCAAATCAAAGTCCATTTAAATGAGTGAAAAGACTTGACAACTAGGGAAGAATATCATGATTCTAGGAAGAATTTTAAATATTATTCAAAGATACACGTTATATATATGGGGGGGGGGGGAGAGAGAGAGAGGATTAACAAGATCCGCTCTTAAAAAGGTTTTGTCAAGCTATCAGATCTACTGGGCATCTTCACCTTACACAAATACAATAAGAGTCATTGTGGCTCTCTGTTTTCTTTCTCCACATATGTAGTTTCTACATACGCTATCCTTCCATGAAACGTTGAATAGATTTAAACTTTCATTATACATTTTAGAAATGTATAAGCCTATCAAACTTGCTAACTGCAATACAGAAGGAAAGGGTGATACTCTGTGCAGAAACCTTTACTACAAAGAAATAGAAACCACAGAAAGAGGAGGAAAATAGAACACTTGTAATCAGAATGTTTGTAACAGTTTTTGTTAGAAAGAATGGTAAAGTAGGACTGTCATCAAGCTTACAGTGCATCAAAGGTTAGAATTCAGTATATTCACCTGTTAGGAAAAGATCTGAAAGCAACAAGGTGAATCTAGAAGCAAGTGCAGGCTATAATACTTAGGAAAGTGGAGAAAAGGGGAGGTTGGAATTAAAGCACCAACAAAATTYGCCTAAATAACCATTTTTTCATCAGGCAGCAGCATTGCTAAGCAGAATTGGGAATTACAATAGATTGAAACTGAATAGAAGTCAGTCATTCAATGCTGTTGAATGCAAAGCTAACTTATTCTGAGAGAAGAAAACTATATCATGTAGGAAGGAGAAAGTGATTCTTCCTTTCTTAGTACTAACAAAACCTCAGTTGGAGGAAGGTGTTCAGTTTTTGTTATCACCTTTTTGAGTGTGACTTCTTATGGAACATACAGATCGAGATCGTCTTAAGAAATTCAGCCAAGCAATAGTAGAAGAGACTTGCAGCAAGGAACGCTAGATATTCTTCTTTGCTGTGAGGGTTTCAGCTGCCCAGAGCTAGCTAAGCAATGTAACAACTGTTAGCATCCTTGGCCCTAGGATGAATCATATCAGGAATAGACACAGCCTTGGAAACCTGTCTAAGAGCCAGTGAAAATTAGAACATGAAGGAAATGTTTTGAGCCATGATCTTGACACTTTACAGGACAACTTTGTTTTGTTTTGTTAAAAAGCTTCTGATCAGCCTTAATTATAGGTAAAAACTTGGGCTGATAGTTGTGAGCAAAGAGGATTTTGTCCAAACTTGCATTTCCTTGACTTTGTAATAAGAATTTGAACTGTTAAAAGTACCTAACCCGTCCTTCTCACAAAAAAAAAAAAAAAAAGCCTGTTTGTTACATGCTTTGAAAACATGATCTGATACTGACTTCAGTTACAAACTATCTGAAAAAAGTCAGTCTAAATGAGTAAGGAGAGCTTTTCGTTATTCACTGAGGAGGGAAGAGATGACAGTACTTAGAATTTTAACAAGATTGAAGCAAACATCTGCACTGCTGAAGATTCAAGATTCAGCAGTTGGATTTCCACAAGAGATGCTTCCKTAGACTTAATAGAAGATATTTTTTTTCTGTCAATCTTAACATTGTGTGAATAGCCATGTGAATGAGGGCCATTCACTGAAAGAAGTAGTATGGATAAGATGTGGGCATTGAGAGTTAAATTTGGGATTTCTAGCACGCTTTGAAGTTATGCCTCAGACCTAGCACTTAACAAAAATGTTACGGCAATCCTGAACTGTCAGATATAATCAGATTTGATTAATGCCTCCCATTATCACAAAAGAATGAGAGCAGAGCTTCACAATTTCAAACTGCCTTTGTCAAAAACAGTTCTCCACCATATACTCATTCTCATTGTAATACTCCCAATTAGTCTTGTTTCCTTATACTATCATTTCACTAACTGGTTGTGTGTTACCTTCAGTGGAACTGGACTAATCTGAGTCTTGATCAAAAAGAGCAACACCCTAACTCTTGTGATACAGTTGCATGCAAATGGCAGAAATTGTCTCACATGAATTAATAATAGTATTCTTAAAAATATGCAATGGAACACGGTAAGAGGAATTAAGCAGAAGCCTTGTAATATTGATGAAGTGAGTCTCTCAGAAACAGTCCTGGTGAATTGGAGAAATGCAAACTCCACCTAATTCTCTCTGCCTGGAGGAAGAATTGAAGGGAGCCTTATCTTCAGCCCTTATTTCCATACTGTACTGTGGAATGTAGGAATGAAAAAAAGACTTTTATACAGGAAAGACTAGGGTTTGGTCAGATAATGAAAGTTATTTTCTTAAGGACACTGCACAGTATCATAATTCTGATATGGTTGCTATCTATGGTGTTTAAACAACTAGTGTTGTTCACTAGTGTTGGTTTCAGATTTCTGGCTGCAAGTTAATTTTTTTTAATACTTCACATCAAGTTCTTCCTTGATTACTGCCACATTGGCAGCATCAAATTCATCATTTTCGAAATTGCTATGAATTTATTCAATTTTCCCTTTCAAGAAACTATAGTGTTTTAAAAGCAAGCTAATATATTGCAAATCTTTCTTCTCTAGGAACAAAGTCAGTGCATTTTTTTAAGACTGCACATTTTTTTGTCAAGCATGCACAAGAGAACAGCAGGAACAACAAGGACTAAATATATTTAAAAGATCTCACCTACCCATGACCATATAAGACTGTCTTATTTAGATTCAAAGGGATAAAATACTGTATGCTATGGATAGCAGGTAACCTTGGAACAAGACATGACAATAAACACCAAACTGACTGATTTCAGTTTTAAGAAGGAATTTTTTGACAGTTTGGAGTTGCACCATAGAAGATAATGAAATAGTTGTTTTATATGCTGCACATAGTTTCATATCAACAGGAAAGAGTTGTCTTTTTAGAAGCTTACATGACTGTAAATTAATGCTTTCATGTAGGTCAGCTTGCTGTATTTCAGCTACACTTAGGACTGTAAATCAGCCTTGTCTCCAATGGCCAGGACATACATTTTGTAGCCCAAAGCACACAGTTCTTTGTTTGAATCGCTGCTATGCATTAAGCAATGTCTCAAATGGACTATTTAGAAAGCTTAACTGCACAACCTCTGTGCTCAAGTATCTTATTTAGATATAAAAAACAAAATAGTTTATTTGTGTTAAGTGTTTACAGTAAAATTTCAGTTAGAATAAGCTTATTCTTCTCTCAAGGGTTCATATGGGAGACTGCCAATTCTCCCTATGCGTATGTAAAAATACAGTCCATTTTTTAGCCCACATTAACATTAACATTAACAGGGAGATGGCAAAAAGAGTAGCAATATACAACATATTCTTCTATGCATTTGCTGCAGAGTTTTAAGAATGTACCAAGGTTCAACTTTCCCCAGATATGTACGCTTGATAGTAGATAGATTGCAGGATTATAGTGATGCATCAGTTTCTTTCCTGGTCATGTATTTAGTAACATCAATTTGAACGTTCATCAAACAAGTGTGTCTTCTTGCTAGTCTAGGAAAAAAAATCTTTCTTTTGGGAATAGCCATATACTTCCTCCCCAGCCCTCAAATAAAGACACCATTTTTCTTTTGGAAGTTGCAAATATCTTTTTGCCCAGTCTAGCATAACTAAAGCTCCTCTTGGGGTTGCTAAGAATGTTAAGATACCACCTCAAGTTACCACATTTTGCAGCCTCTAGATATTTTCTTACCTTTGGGTATATCTAYTGGTAGACAGAATCTCAGAATCACAGAATGSTTGAGGTTGGAAGAAGATAGTTTAGTTCAACCCCTCTGCAAAAAGCAGGATCAGCTAAACCAGGTTGTTCAGGGCTGTGTTCAGTTGGTTTTTGAATATCTCCAAGAATGAAGATTCCACAGCCTCTTTTGGCAACCTGTTTCAGTGTTTGATCACCCTCACAGTGAGACTTTTCTTAGGTTTAAACAGAATTTCCTGTATTTCAGTTTACGCCTATTGCCTCTTGTTCTGTTACTGGATATCGCTCAGAAAAGTGTGGCTCCATGACACCAAGACTACAGACATCAATTTCTTAAGCATGCCACCAGATATTTTCCTATTTCTGCCCTTTTTAATCTTTAGCCCTTTGGACAGTGTTTCCATCATTTTCTTTCTCACAGAAGCTTTTATCAAATATCTTGGTCCTCTTCACATCAGGCTCATCAAACTACAAACCAGATACCTGAACTTCCAGAAGTGGAACAAAATGAATACAGACTTATTCTCATACTGCAACTATGACTGGCTTCTGTTCATAACACTGGTATTTGTTCTCTCCTTTCCTAGAATCCATTCTAATTGCTAACAACCAGCATTTATTCCATCACTCATTCGCTGTTATGTCCAGGACAAATATAGTGTTCTTACTATGATGAATTGGACTAATTTTACTAAGTTTTCCATTAATTTTGGATTTTTGTAGCAACGAAGTTATTATTCAGAGTCCTTATTTCTTACATGTTCTCTACATCCTAGTGCAAATGCAAAATGGTGCTATTTTCTGTTAAAGATCTAACAGACACTATCTTTCAGCATTAACACAGAATTGTTAAGTGTTCTCATAATGATATAAATAATAAATAAGAACAGCAGAACCCTCTACCAAAAGTCTTATCACTCTCTGCTTCATTTGGCAGAGATGAGCATTGTTTATAAACATTTAAAGTTTACCTAAGAATGGATTTTCCCTCCAATATTCTTATGACACTCCTAAAGGACTGACAGTGAGAATTCTCTGAAGATTTGCAGTTCCAGAATTCTAATACAAGAAAACATAGAGACCATAGAATCCTGGACTCATAGAATCAGTAAGGTTGCAAGGGACCTCTGGAGATATCTAGTCCAACCTCCCTGCTCAGTAGAGTCACCTAGAGCATGGTAGACAGGGTTGCATCCGGGTGGGCCTTGAAGATCTCCAGAGAAGGAGACTCCACAACCYCTCTGGGCCACTTGCTCCAGTGCTCTGTCATTCTTACAGTGAAGAAGTTCTTCCTTACATTCAGGCAGAACTTCCTGTGCTTCAATTTCTGCCCATTGCGTCTTGTCCTATCACACGGGACAATTGAAAAGAGTTTGGCCCAGCCCCCTTGACACCCTTCCTTCAGGTGCTTATACACACTGATAAGATCCCCCCTCAGTCTTCTCTTCCTCAGGCTGAAGAGGCCCAGCTCTTGCAGCCATTCCTCATAGGGCAGATGCTCCAGCCCTCTGATCATCTTCATAGCCCTGTGCTGGACTCTCTCCAGTAGCTCCACAAGACAGTCATCTCCACCATAAATTTCAAGTGTTTGGTGCAGGGTTTGCCTTGTTTTGGACGGGGTTCTTGGCCAGATTTCACGACATGTAGAGAGTGTTACAGAATTTATGTATACGTAAATGTACACATATGCACAACTTTTAGACAAAATTAAAAAGTAGAGAGTGCTGAAATGTATATAGACATTCTATTTCTGGAGAGTTAATGAAGTATTCTGTGTAGTATAAAAAATTTCCTTGATCTATCTTTTTTCCATTTGTTCCATTCATTGGATGTTTTTACTGAATGTTGAGTGATGCTGTGGAGCTATATTTGGCCAGGTCTGTGCTACTGAATATTTTCCATCATATGCTTACTTGTGTACAGGACTGAAAATAGGAGATCAGAGAAATACTGTATAAACTGCTTCAATAGATCCCTCCCAGGTCTGTTGGGCTCAATTTATATAACAGCGTGTATATATGATGAGCTCTTTGGAGATGCATTTCAGCAGCTAGCTGGAGCAGGAGTGGTACAGGTTTTAAAAGGATGAAAATTAACCTTGCTTTCTTTTTGAGTTAAAGATGGCTCTGACAATTTGGGACTGTCCTCTCATACAAGGAAATTTATGGTTTCAAAGCTCATAGATATAAAAGCATCTCAAASGCAAATATGAACCCTTCGGTTTATATTTGTTGCTTTCTCATACTGAATACCTCCTATCAGCTGCTAATGATCATCAAATTCTGTTTGTTGAATAGTCTTTGAGGCTGCTCAGCATTCTGCTATCTATTGTTCCATCTTTCTCTTTTTTTTAAATGAATTTAAAGTCATCTCTCCATACTTTTCCTACTCCTGGTTCTTGATCATAGCTCTGTCTTAGTATGAGACATATTTCTGCCTTTTAACAATGGCTCTGTACAAAATGATGGCTAAAATGTTTTAAACCTTTTAGGTTTTAATATTAAGTGGATTTACAGTGAATAGTTCTGTYTAATGGATCAGCTTATTGTATTCACTGACAAAGTCATCGCCACAAAGAAATGCTATTAACTGTATAGCATTCTAACTCTTCTCTGAAAAGAACTCTTCCTAATGGTCTTTTATTCTCTTGATGTTGATTACAAATCATGAGTATTTTGACCTCTGCAGCACATTATCACTAAGAACATTTTAATGATTAGCTCATAATTATGCTTCCTCTTTGTTTCCTTTTTATTCTTAGTTAAAAGTTAACATCATTTCTGATCTGCTACTTCCCCAGGTAATCTCTAAAAATTTTCAAATGGCAAAACTAATTTATAGGGGGGAAAAAAGAAGAAATTATTTATTTCTAGTGTGTGTCTTTCTCCTTCTAAACTCTCTCATCTCTATTAAAGTCTCTTTCGATGTGTATTATGGAACTGATTTTATAGTATCTCATTTCCCTCTGATTTTCACTGACTCAAAAAAGTAATAATAAAAGATAGTATAAGAGTTTGATATTGTCTGGCTTGTACTGTCTGATTTCTTAAAGTTAGCGAGCTGCAACTGATATCAGGTTCCACTATCGACAGGCCTATCTCAAAGCCAGAAAGTCAATGAGAGTTTTGTTCTCAACATGGGTGATACCAGGATTTCAACAGGTCATAGGTTTCAAGAGTTTGGGATGTTTCCACACCACCCACAGTCACCTGTATTTAGCTCCATGTTCCATGTCCTAAGTRGCTGTAACTCTGTGTTCCTGCAAAATGCTACTTAAATTGTGCTTTCTTCTTGTGCTGTATCTTGCTCTGAAACAACAAACACTGTTCCTCTGCTAAGTAATACGCCCCATTGCCCTGAGTGAGGACAGTAAAAAAATACTGTAAAAATACTTCATATAGAGAACTGGATATGCTTCAGATTGAATAATTAAAGTATATCTTTACTGGAGCACTTATCAGTGCAGTCCACCTGCCCTCTTAACCTATGAAGCTGTTAAATGGCATTGAAAATGAAACCAGAACCATTGCTCGCTTGGACTGATTCAGAATTGGTTTTGCATTGTAAACTGGGCTGCTGAAAGTACCAGGATTAAAGAGCAAAAGAACAACTTAATGTAAGTTTAGTTACAAAGCTGAGGAACACAGCAATATAGTTTCAGGAATGGTACCAGTGCAAAAGCAGAACAAGCATTTCTCTGCCTACTGTCTGCCAGAAGGAGTTGAGATGAACATATGGCATCCTGCCTCTCTTTCTAGGTCTTAAGCTGTGCAGAAATAACTTAAGCTAGATTCTAAAAATGATGAGATGTAACAGGAAAATCTATAACCCTGAATAAGAGGCCCCTGTACCTCCATCAGATTTGGATCTTGTTCTGAGAGATCTTCATAGTCAACCTGTGAAGCTGGAAGCCAGCTAAAATCAGCGTATACAGCAAGTGGCTGCACAAAGACAGACAGCAACTGTTTAAGGTAAAATAAAAAAATAGTCTGCAGGAGCACGTTTTCACTTACAGCATAARTGAATTCCATACATTCTTCCATAATACATACATCTCTCTAAAGAAGTCTTGACAGACTTTTTTTAAAGACTTAAACAGCTGAAATAGTTGATATAAGGAGTCCTTTACTCCACCCCAAATCAGTTCATAGTATAGATAGAAGTCTTGGCCAGGAACTCTGGCGTTTGAATCCACATAGGTAGTCAGATACTGATTCTTGCCTTGGGGGAGATATTTCACACGTCTTGTATGAGTGTGCTAGACAAATCCATACAAGAAAAGAAGCATCAGTGTCACATTGCATTGTCATGGTGGATCAAATCATAAAAAGTTCCTGACCTCTATTTCAAATCCTGTGCATACCTATTATATATGTGCATATATGTGTGTGTGGGGGGGAGGGGGGGGTGGTGATTAGGAACGTGCTACRATGAAATGCTAGTATTATTGTAAGACAAATGTTTTCTTTGGCCTTTTTTAACTCATATTTTCAAGAAAATTTGTGAGATAGCAAAAACTTCTCCCATCCAGGTTAACAACCAGGCCTTAAAAAGATGGTTAAAATCTTTGTCACCAACAAAGATTTATCTTTATTGGGAGGAACCTAGATCTTTCAAGTATTTTAATAAAGACTTCAGAGAGAAAATAGCCCATAACAAAATAGCTCAAAGCCTAATGGTGATTGCAGCACTCCCATCACAGAGAAAAATATAGGAGAGATTCCACGCCTATCACAAATCAAGTAGAGAAAGATATTCAACTCCAAATCTCTGACATTGCAGTGAGTTACTTTTCCTTAAGAAGCATCTTGATCCTATCTGCAATATGAACAAGAATCCATCCCTATTTGAGATTAAAAAAATCGCCATCAAACTTTCATTGAACAAGATACACTGTTGGAAAGTTTCAGTTTTGACAAAACAGCTTTTACTGACCCTCTGACCTTCTCTATTCCCGTAAAAAAAAAAAAAAAAAAAAAAAAAAAAAAAAAGTTCTCTTATGGTAATGAACAATAATTAACACATTCTCTTACTCGTCTTAGAATTTAATTTTGAACTCAGGCAAGCAGCAAGGACTATTAACTTTTATGACTCTATAATGGCAGAACAAAACCTCCAAATGTAAGTGACCTCTAAGATTTGTTTTGATTCTCTGTCATGAAGAAATAAATAACTGGTTCATTATATCATACAGGGAATTCATTTTGGCAAATAAATCAGGCTATGTTAATTAAAAGTAACATCTCAACTTCTACAAAATTTGGCCTCAACTGTTATCCTATTTGTTTGCTGTCAAACTGAGAGCAAAATTTAAAAACTGTGACCTTCCAACAGGGAAATATCCTATGTATTCAGAAAGCTCCCACTTCTGCTTCTCCTTTACCTTTCAGCTACTTCTACTGGAATGTTACCTTCCTGCTATGAAATGAATGCACTACTTGTGATTCTAACATTCTAACATTGAAATGAAGTAGACTATCCAAAATTTGCCCTCTAACAATCAAGACTCTAGAATAGCCATTCTAAATTCCTCCTTAAGCAATAAAAAAAAAAAAAAAGAGTGAAATGTTAATATGTTCATATGTTAATTCATCTTAAAAAAAAGAGAGAAAAGAGAGGGGAAAAAAAGGAGAAAATTATTTATGCTTTTCACAGAGGATTAGTTTCGTGCAGGCTTTGCCCTCTAAGTTAGCTTATCATGCTGTCARACAAGCGCTGTAGAGAAGAGAGGAGGTGGTGGAAGTGTGTGCCTGATGGAAGCAGAGTGAAAAGTGAGGCTCCCGTTAGCTGCAACTCATTAAATTAGCACAGGAGTAGTGCAAAATGTGGGTCTTAAGATAAACAGGATAAATAATGTGCTGGAGGTATTTAAGTCTCTTAGTGGCTGTAAAAAAAGGGGATAGATAGCTTTGGCTGAGTATCTATCTTTTAGATGCCTGAAGCTGGAGTTAGGTAAGATGAATCCTTCCCAGGTCTATTAGACTGTATCTTGTCAGAAGTACTAATTAGAATAACCGACTCCTTGCCTTATTCTATGCATACTAAAGTTCCTTATCTGTTTATTTAACTCATCTTTTTCACTGAAATTGAATAAGTAAAACCACAGTTTGTAAGCTACTTGAAATCACAGGACAAAATTCTATAGTATTTTATGACTTTTTTTTTTTTTTTTTTGGACTATGGTTTCTAGTCTTCAGGGAAAGGTGGAAATGCATTATGTTTCAGTCACTTGTACATGACTGATAGATATCACAGAATCACACAGAATGGCTGAGGTTGGAAATGACCTTTCAGATCATCTAGTCCAACCCCCTGCTCAAGCAAGGCTTTTGAATATCTCCAAGGGTGGAGACTCCACAACCTCTCTGGGCAACCTGCTCCAGTGCTCTGTCACTCTCACAGGAAAGAAGTTGAAACTTGCTGTATTTCAGTTTGTGCCCACTGCCTCTTGTCCTGTCACCTGGCACTACTGAAAAGAGTTTGGCCCCATCCTCTTGACATCCCTTAAGGTATTTGTAGACGTTGATAAGATCTCCCCTCAGTCTGCTCTTCTCCAGGCTGAGCAGGCCCAGCTCTCGCAGCCGTTCCACACACGGAGCTGCTCTAGCGATCATCTTCGTAGCCCTATGCTGGACTCACTCCAGTTCCATGTCTCTCTTGTATTGGCGAGACCAGAATATATATATATATTTATGTGTGTGTGTGTGTGTGTGTGTATGTGTGTGCATGTGTGTATATATATATATATACATCCACACATACTAAATATATATACAAAGGGAGAGAGAGAGAGAATGACTTCATTTAAAATAATTAGCAGATTTGGTCAGCTGGCATATGTGTGAGTAGTGTTCTGGAAATAATTCCTTCAAAATAAAGCACATTAATTTCTTGTTAAATTTCCTGGTTTGTTTGAGAGAGCTGACTTTTTTTTTTTTTTTTTTTTTGGCCTCTCTTTTCCCCTGAAACTGCGAATTCCCACTTTCTCCCAAAACTTAAATTTTCTAAACAGTTTTTTTTAGAAAAAGACACAAAGGGAAAAGCCACGACCGCGGGAGCAGCTGTACGCACCGCCGGTTCCCCGCCGCCGTGGGTGCCGGCGGCGCGCGCGCACGCGAGGCGCAGGATGAGCGATGGCGGGCTCACGCGCCTGCGGGCYGGCTGCCGCGAGGCGTTCGAAGCTGTCAAGGCCTGCGGGCCTCCAAGCTGTCAGAGCTCCTCCGGTGCCGCCGAGAGGCCTTCTCGGGGCGCGGGCAGGTGCTGCTGCTGCGGGATTTCTGTGAGGCGCCGGGGAGGGCGCTGCTGCGGTGAAGGGGCGCGCGGGTCCCCAGAGCTGTTTGGAGGGGGAAGATGGCTTCAGCAGGGCGCGGCCGGCTGGCCGGGGCTCGTGCTTGGCGCCCTCGGGAGCTGCGTCCACCGCGGAGCTCCACAGCAGCCGCCTGGGGCCGTGTCCTCGGGAGCTGAAAGCCCTTTGCCGCGGGCAGGCCACGGTGGCCGTGGGGCGTGCGGGTGCAGAGCCCCCCCAGCGCGCCTGGTGGGAGCGGGCCGGCGAGGCCTGAGCCCGCAGGCCGGCGACAGCTGCCTCTCGCTTTGCTCGTGAGGCGACTTCCCCGCAGCACTGAGGCAATACACACTCACAAGACTTTCTTTTTTTTCCCTCTAGCTGTTAAGTTCATTCTCCTGAAGATGTGTTTCTTAATGGGACTTCTCCATCTTGCGTTAAGTGTCGCTGATGACATGACATTCACTGCTTCCCTTCTGAGAACAATTCAGTTCCGGAAGATTATTTTGCCATTATAGGTGCTCTGCTAATGATAACAAATAAAGTGTGGGGTTCTGCAGCCTTTTACATCTCTAGCGGTAATTTCTGCTGGAGGGTCTRTTGCAGAAGGGAGGTTCCTGCTCCCCGCTCCCCTGGGCGCCCCTTCGATCCTGCCGCCAGCCCYGAGGCAGAAGGGGACGGGGTTGAAGTGGCTGTTGTGCACTCTTGAACACTGCAATATAAACTGTTCAGTTCTGTGGATCGTTCCCACATGGCAGCACACATTTTTTGCCAGACTGGGTAAGAAATGTTGCTTTGGAAATTGTTCCTGTTTTTGCTTCAGTTCAGGTAAAACTTCTTGAAGTTAGTGGGAGATTYACATGAGTAAAGACTGACTATGACTGAACAAGAGCTTGACAGATTGACCCTAGCTAAGACTGAAATAACTGGTTTTTAGGTTTTTCGCTACTTCCATACAGCTCATAATTTTGTGGCTTACTTCTTCCCAGACATAACAATACTTATATATTACTACTAGACACTCACACATAACATTCAAAGCATTTTCATACCAAATCCACAAGAATCTGGTCTTATATCTTCTCCTTAATGAAATTCAATGCAGTTCTGAGTAATCAAAATCTCGCACTCCTATTTACTGGGGCCTCTCTTTCTATTTTATGTGGTTACCCATTTCACAGTGCAGCTATATTTTCTTGGGCAGACCTATGTTTGTTAATTAGTTTATTCCTTGTAACCTTTCCAAGTGCTGTCAGTAACAATTGCATAATACCAGTTTCTCTAAGGTCCACTTTTTCAGTGACAAGCATTCTGCAAAGAACAGATCCTCCATTGCCAGCCCACATGCAAATGTACTTGGCTATAATTACCACAGCAACATAAAATGCCTAATAAAAAGAAATGAGTGAATTAAGCATAATTATACTTAACAAACTAACTTGAAGATTCAGTCTGCTCATTAATGAATGCATTCAGCTTCATTTACACTACATGTTCTTAGGGTTTTGCTGGAAAATATCAAGTATCATTGAAATATCAAGTATCATTCACATAAGAAATTATGTGAGAAATGGTGTTTATTTCCTGCACAGAACTGCCATTTGGCTCCCAAACCACTTCATGGTCTTTGACCTCAGATGACTGCCCTGAATGTAGGGTTGTTTTTCTTTTCTTTTTTTTCCTTTCCTTTCCTTTTTTTTTTTTAACACTATTAACTCTTTTACTGCAAATGGAAATATCATTCCCTTGCTGTCAGGTTGTTAGTGCCAAGGGCGGTATTCTGGCTAGGGCTCCATGCAGGCAGCTACTGGCAAGAGGAAATTTGCAAGTATAATTCTCCTTTGTCACCACTGAAATCCACTGAAAACAATCTCTCTAAACAAGCAAAAATTTGGGGGGAGCAGGAACTGAGAAGAGGGAGAAGACCTCTAATGCATACATGTGAGCTGAACAACATTCAAATCTAGGATTTAAACTTAATGAATTGCACAGGGCATCTTTCTAGGTCACTTTTTGGCAGAAAATATGTTTAACACAAAAATAAGAGAAAAAATGTGAATTTGAGATGGTGTCGCAAAACCTTGCTTCACTGGATTTTGTCAGTGGTATGATTTATGACCCAATTCCACAGTCCCCATGACCAATAGTGATAATCCTATGCTTTTATATGGCTTTTATTTTTTTATGCTGCAGAGATCAAGAACAGTTTGTAAACGATTTGGAATGCAGACCTTTCAGAGATCTTTAAGGAGCTGTCTTCAAGGATTTTCTACCAGGATTGTTATCTCTGTTTTACATGATGAGTAAACAGAGATACTACTAGGTAGTTTGCTTCCTTTCCTGTAAGAGAGGTGGGAATAGAACACAGTCCTCAGGGCCGGGTTCTGCCTCCTAAGCCATGCTGCTGCATTGGCCAGATATAGGTGTTTAGCTCCAGTGTTCATACACTGGCTTCTTTTAGAGATGGTTCCTGTCTTTTAGGCCCTACAGTCTCTCTGGAGGTGCAGAGATTCATTTGCATAGTAGAAGGACTGGGGCTGTGCACTAGTATAGGACGTGTTCTTTGAGGTTTCAGATCTAAACAGGCAGGTATGTACTGGATAGTGGTTAACTGTCTAAGGTGGACTCAAAATATTTAATGAATTCCTTCCTGCTGGTAGGACCTGTGATGCTAGCGATTCCCTTGAACACTCATACTCTCTTCTGGCATCATTTAGTTGTGTATTTTGGACTGCCAGTGTTTTGTTTTTTTCTAAGGTGATGAAAATACTTTTTGCCTGGCAGTATACTCAGCCATGTAGATGTTCTGTTGATCCTACTAGATTATTGCTTACTTTTAGGGATTGCAAAGGATGGGGCTTGATGGACCACGTGGCTGCTTCCTTGTCTGTTCCTAATGATGTAGATAGAATAGGAATGAGTGCTGAATGTATAATTATGGATATGAATTCTGAAATACAAGCAACTGACAAGCTTTGCTCTTTGATCTTGTACTTTYAAAAAAACTGTTTGATTTCTGTCAGCAAAACGATTATAGAAAAGCTGGGRAAAAGCAAATCCTTGAAACTGCTTATTTTTTGTTTAAGAAAATAATATTTCACCTCCTTAGAGTGGTTTTGATAGAATTCTCTAAGGAATTTGAGTGATTTTTGAATATTTTAAAGKCTGACTTTTTATAGGCTTCAGGCCAGGGGACTGGCTTTATTTTAGAATAAATAAGAATTTACCTCAAACTGCCTTATCCCAGATGTTGGCATCCACAATATGGCAACAACAGCTTCAGGAGTTGGAAGTTGCAGGCACGGATGCCTTACCCACATACTGCTGGAAAGCAGAGGGACCTCACCTCACCTGCTTGTACTTCTGTTCCTCTTCCCAGGTTGTTCTGTCACCTATGCAGAACGTACCTCCTTTGGGGTAGAGGAGCCATTTAACATTTTATTCATGTTAAGTTTAAGTTTACCTGTTGCTGTCATGCAAATACTGGTTTAAGAACTGGTAGGAAACAAAATTACCTAAGAGACATTTCTTGCTTTAGTGGGGAAAAAAAAAAACAAAAAAAAACACTCTTTACATGTTTTTAAAGTCTTGATTCTCTGTCTCCTCCCTGAAATAATAGTTTTCAGCAGTATGCAGTAACTTTATGACAATTTAGGTAAGCTTGTAGCTAAAACAAGAGGTCTAGAAGGTCTGTTTATGCCTTCCTTGTCATTATTGCAGATCATTAGGTGCTAACATCTTAAGAGCAACTGTGCTTCACAAATAAGAGACTGAGGCTCTTGGAGATCCTTAAAATGTCTATCATATTTTCAGCCATGATCCTCATAGAGTAGTAAAATGTTTATGATGTTGGGAATAATTGAATCCTTGCCTTATTACATATGGACTCATTTGAAAGCTCATTATTTATTTGGCAAGTACTTAGCATAACAAATTAATCTAAAGTGACACATGAGAATAAAGTAGGTAACTCAAAATGAAAGCTGAAATAAAGATTAAATAAGCAAGATCAAGCCTATTTATTTCAAACACCAGTAAAGTGTTTTGATAAAAGGAAGCGTCTCAGATGCCTGAAGAAAAATAAAGAAAAAAGACCACACATAAAGACAATGTAAACTGCAGATCGAGAATTTATTTTTATCAGAAAGGGCACAATGTCCAAAGAATTTATACAATACTTTCATGTATGACTATCTGTTTAAAAGAGCTGCCTGGGAACTTCAGTTTGACTGGACAGAACAGCATTAATGTAACCTGTTCCTGTATTTCAACTAACTCCACTTGAAACACTGTGCCACAATTTCACCTTTGATTCCGCACCTTGTTCTCTCAAGAGTTTCACAGGAGAACAGGTGAGGTAAACAGCTGTTAAAGATAGATGGCTTTGGATAGTGAAGCACAGATAGGAATGTCCTCAGGGAAAGGGAAGAGTGGGAAGAAGAGGGAAGGGATTTGAGGGACTTTAGTGTCACTATTAGCATGAGCAAATGTGAGTACACTTGCAGCTTGTGASTGTTGCAGCTGCATAGCTGCAGCTGGGGCAGCTTCTTGAAATATGCCTCGGAGTACTTACTGCATAAGTAAATTTTATTGCTTTTTCATTGCTTGGTCACTTCATTCAGCTCAGAAGTCAACAAAGCATTTAAGCATTTCGAAAAGGTGAATGTTTCTGTTGAATTAAAAGTTAAGCATGTACTTAAGAACCTTGCTAGTTCAAGGCCTCAATCATAAAATGTCRTAACTAGGGCACTGCAGCTATTAGTGTGAATCAGCAAGATTTACCTCCGTGAAGCCTTTGAACATTGGAACATAGTTTTCATACAAGGACTTGGCCATAATTGTGAGTTATAGTTCATTTCGGAAAAGTGCAAAGTGATAACCTGCTGCTCTGTTGGTCACGTGGTATACCTCCATATGAAAATGAAGTAGATAAACTGGAGCTACCTATAAAGTCTTAAGACTAAATAGCTATATGAATGTATAGTAACTTAGGAGCATGAGGTACCTCTTGATTATTGTCAGGAATTTTGGATATTCAAATAAAAGTCATATAACTATTTTTAGCTGCAGTGTCAGAGTTTCAGAGGAATTAAAAAAAGAAACTATTGCAATTTAAAGTAAATAAAATAGAATGTGAGGCCATATAAACACAAAATGAAAACATCAAGGAACCGTTTTAAACCCCGTAGCTCAAGCAATGATTTCTGATCAGYTCCAACAGGTTACAGTACTCATGCAGCACGGCATTAATAGAAAAAATTAATAGGCGAAGTTATGCAACTTGAAATGATGACTCACAACAAACCCTCTCAGCACAGCAGCTTTAAAAAGCCATTTCCCAGAAAAATGACATTAATAATTTGTTATAGACTGCTTTATGTTTAAAATAAAAATATTCAGCTACATGTAGTTTTAGAAGGAATATTTTATTATTTAGAAAGAAGGAAAAAAACAGGTAACACTAAGTTGGATAGCTTCAAATAGAATTTGGTTTCACAGTAGCTGCAATGATAAATTTGTAATGCTGGCATTCTAAAATGCAGAGAATTTCAGTTTAATGTTTCAAAGTTTAAGTTGGACGCTGCCAGAATCAAGATGATGTCTAAGAATTTCCTTGTTCCCCTAAGAATGCAGAATGATGTAATTGGTATGAGCACTGCACAGTTGAAGCAACAGATCTTTTTGTACTTCATTAGGGCAGTGGATTATGACTAAATCATTTTCCAGTAAGTATGGTATTAGGTAAATCCATACAAATCTGTAAAAGTTAAATAATTTTCTTAAAGTTAAGTTCAAGTCAAAATGACAATTTTACAAAATCTTCAGCAACTCAGCAGCTAAATTAAAAAATTGGAAATACGTTGTAAAATAAAAAAGTTAAGCAGTAAAATAAAATGGTAAAATAAAATGTTAATAATGTGATAACGTAAAGTGTTAATTTGTATTTTGTGACAGTAGCAAATAAAATATATCTTGTAAATGACAAATAATGCTTTTCCATCAAAGCTTTTTGTTGAGGTAGAGTAGGAATCATTGGAACTAAGGACATTCAAACTCTCCTTTTAAGAAGTGATGTAAGTGTTTCTCTTGAATGAGAAGTGTGAAATGTTTTCAGCTTATCTATCCATTTAGACTTCTGTGCATAAGGTTTTCTCAGTCCTTGTCAGTCTTATGAAATTATTTTTTCTAAACAGTATCACAGACTTTGTCAAAATGCTTACTGACAGTTTTAATTCACTGAAAGGTCACATTTTCCTAGCTAAGCTAGTGGTACTGAGAAACCTTGGGTTTAGTGACTTAAAATATGTGTTAATATATAATGATCTAATTTACTAATTAGTAACGTGGACCACATGCATGAATTATTATTTTAGTGCTTTCTAAAAAAAAAACAGTTTTGAAAAAGACCAAAAAACACTGGCAATCTGCAGTATGCATAAGAAATAACAATACGATTTTCCTTTCCTTTTCTTTGGCAAGTCGATGTAATTCTGTTGTGTAATAGGTGCACATATAATTCTTCCATTGATAAATCCAGCCAAAGCAAGTAAGAAAAAGTGTTCTTTTCTGCAGTCTTGAAATACTGTATAATACATTTTTGCCCTTGTGAAAAAGGTTAATTCAGAGGGAAGCAGACAGAGGGAAGAGATGCATACACCGTAAAGAACTTCGCTCCATTCCCAGTGAATCAAGATTGGCTTGTGGTTGTTTTAAAACACTGGTTTGGAATAGTTCAGTGGAGAAGCATAAAGTCTATTGTATTGGTCATAATAGCAGAGGATCCTGGAAGACCTGAAGTTTGCTTGAGAAAGAAAAGGTGGCAAAATTAAGGCATAAATACTCTTTCATTAGAAAACACTCTTTTTATTGCCCTAGACTAAAATGCCAGTCAGTATAAACYGTGCTATACTAAATCATAGGTAAATGCGAATTAGTACTTCAGGCAACATAATGTTTGTCCACTTTTCATGTGTATCAAACAGGTTAGTGAACCCACTCTTTTTTAGCTAACACTAGATGACTGAACCTTTATGAGAAGTATCTCTGATAGAATACAGTTAATGTATCAGTTAGTGGCTGGTGGGAAGCAAGGAGAAAGCTGATGTATGTACTGACCTTATTCCTGGCTACTATGGGGCTAGAATAAATGCATATATTGTACTACAAGTTTTAAAATACATTTTGTTTAGTTTGCAGTTCCTTTTCTKTATGTCAGAGCCAAATAATAAACTACCTCAGTTGGACAGCTGTGAATCTAGATTCCTGGCCTTGTTATTTTTCAAGACACCAACATCCATCACCAGTTCCAACTGTAAAAGTAAATGGACCTCCTCAGTAGCCAGCATGGTTTTGTGCAGCTTGCTGTGGCCTGCATTATGCAGGCTGAAAAGTTAATCATGCTTGCTGCTTGTTTATTGCATGCAATTGCTGTATATCATAATAGGGGGATATTTGAATCTACTGGAGTTGGAAGAATCTCTGCTTCATGGTCTTTCTGTGACTACTATTTGCRTGAGTAATATTGCTGATGCTTTACTTAGTGGAGAAATTAAAGGCTATAAAAATATTTTCAGTGGTACCACAGGGTGACATTAGAGAAGTAATCGTACTGACCAGGTTTGAAATCCATCGCAATAATAAAATGAGTTTCTGTTTTAATATACTTTTTGTAAAATCTTATTTATAAGATGAGCATCAAATGCATAACCTTTACAAGTACATGTGGTCTGTTTATTTAGTTAAGAAGGCATAACTTAAAATTTCCTTTGACTTTAGGAATCTATGAAAAATATGGATAGATAATTCTATAAAATGATGTCATTAAATCTTTCTTAGCATGCAATCGGATAAAGAAATAACTCCTGAATGGGAATTTTCATGTCCTACACTTATATGAGAGCAAGTGAAATCCCAGTAATGGTGCATCTATCTCCATTTTATCTGTTTACAATTGGACATTTTTAATGAGATGAACCAATTGAAAGGAATTTGGGCTGATAAGTGAATGTCAGAGGAAAATAGAGAAGATGGAAACGTGCAGAAAAGGTGACAGGACAATGGGAAAGGAAGGAAAAAAGGAGGAATAAATGYGGCTTAATAGAAGTCAATTTTCTGAAAGTTAGCAATAATGATAGAGTGCATTTCTCCCTTGATCTTCATGCAGTCCCTTGTGAGGACTTCTCTCTGTAAAGTATGTAATTTTAGCTCATGCCCTACTATAAGATTGACTATAAGTGACCTGAAGGGTGACATTCTGTTGTTATTCTTTGGTTCTGGCTTTCTTACTTACCTACCCTCCTTGCTGTAAAACTCTTTTGGGTTCCAGTCAGAGCTGCACCATCATGGTAGCCCATTTGGATTCTTCTAGAAATGCCAGTCCTCTGAAATTCCTTGGCAGGCAGAGCTGGCTGGCGTTTGGCTTGATTTAATTTTGCTTTAAATTAAAGAAGATGAATGGTAGCTATTTAGCTGATTCTAGGAAGTRTTTCCAGCAAACTGCAGTTAGATTCAAGGCCAAGTTCTAGAGAGAATCGGTACAGTACATTTTCTGAAAGATGCCACATTGGCTGAAATCCTGTCTGTCTCTGAGGAACAAGTAAGGCAGCAGTAAAAACATTTATAAACTGTCTCAACAACATGGCTGTATTGTGAACTGGCAGGAGAGTTGGAGGCAGCCTGGCCAGTGGGTAGGAACAGTGCTTTCCTAAGCCATAAGGAGACAGGGCCCAAGTTTAGTTTGATCCAATAGTCATTGCTAATGTATCCAGAYATCCTGTTTATAATATGGAATTTCCCATATCAAAGCATTAAATCCTGTCTCTGATAAAACCAAACCACCACCACCATCAAAAATGGTGTTTATGCCATATTTTTATAGCATTTGTTGGCTATTCTTTGTACTTGGAATCTTAGATTCTCAGGTGTCTAAAAAATGTCCAATACTCGCTTGAAATAAATCATACACATACAGTAGTTCTGGTGGTGGCATGTGTCATGCAGACTGCACAAGAAGACTCTACTTTATGCAAAATAAYTAATTATGCTGCATAATTTTATCTTACAGGAATTGCAGAGGCCTCAATAAGCATATGATCTCCTGTGTCCTTAGTTCATACAGAGTGGAAGAGTACTTCTTTCATGATTCAGAAACAAGTTTTGTGCACTGTTTTGTAACTGTTAGAGTAGGTGCCCAGTGGGCTTGCCAGTCAGGCCTCTGAACAATTCGGTTCAATTTTGAGTTCAGTTCAGTTTTGAAATGTTTAATTTTAACAAGAAAAAACTGCTGAAGTGTATGTGGTCTGTTGACAGATGTCTTTCCCGTCAAGTGAAGACAACCACTGACTGTCATACATCAGAGGAATGAAATACCTGAAAAATTAGGCATGCCTGCAGTTTTTCAAATCAATGTTTAAGAATGTATGACAAAAGGTTTTTGAGGGGAAAGGCAGGAAAGCATGTCATCCTTAGCCATTACTAGCATCTCCTATCTTCTCCTTTATGTGGAGAATTCATTTCATTCAGGGCTGACAACCTGAAGTGTAGGAATCACTAGTAAGATTCACGTGAGACCTCTCTATCAATCTTTACTAAAGATAACATTGCTCAATCTCAAATGTATTCCTTTGTTTTTCTTTCTTTATAGATTCTCTTCYATGAAGATATAACCTGATTTGGAACATAATGTTACTTCACATGTGACATTTCCTTGCATGATCCAAAAATTAATTTTGTTTGCTTTAACATAATTATTTCCTGCTGAAAATTGTAGCAGCATTTTAAAAATGTCTTTCTTGAGATTATTGAGGATTCTGAATTATATTTCCTTGTAACTGCCAGAACTGTGCATGAAGAAAAATAGTGTAGGATGCTTTACCAGTTATCTTCCTTCATTTTGGTCAAATACAAAAATATTCTGCTATTGCCAGCCACTGCTGCCTCCTTGAACTTTGAATTTTCAAGGAGAGCTTGGAGCAAAAGCACCAAAGGGGAAAAGTCCATAGCTGTATACGTGCCAACTAGGCAGTGCTCTGCTGTATCTTGAGCAGGATGCAGGGTCCAAGTGCCAGCTATGCAATTCAGATGCTTCACAATAAATAATATATTACCTGTGTTGGGCAGAGTGCTGTGAGTTCTCAGAACGAGGGTGACAGGTAAAGGGGAATGTCTGGAAAGATAAACCTCTATTTTCAGAGAGTTTAGTTAAAACATGTCAGAGGAATATTTTTTTTTCTATTAATGATTTCCCTCTATTCTCATGACAAGTAACTGAAGTAGTAATAATTAGAAATGGAGAGGATAAATGCAGCAGAAAGCATAAATGAATTATAATAATCCAGAGAAAATAAAGTCATATAAAATACCTCAAGAAGATGGTTTGCACTGCCCACTCCCTGTTTAGCAGGTCCAAACTGTCCTCATGTACTGTTGACATCAGCCATGGTAGAAGATGCTCTTCGGGATTGATCATGGGTATTTAAATTAGAGAAGATAGGGGCTCATTTCACAACATTCAGTAAATAGCCATGTTAGTTCACTTCCTGCTACAGGACATGATGCACATTGAACTGATGCACAGATACATTCCTAAATGAGGACAGTAGTAACTGTATAGTGTTGCTTGGTGATAGAGAATTGCGATCTTGTTAACTGCTGTGTCTAACTTGCTGTATTTTTAAACTAGTTTTAGATGTCAATCATTTCTCACAGACAATGGTATTTAATATTTACCACTGCTTGAAAGGCTTTTTGTTTAAAACAAACACCTTTCAAATGGTGGAAACAAAAAAAAAATCAGAAAAATGTTGGGATTTGAAACTAATTTGATCCTTTTTTAGTTTTGGCAAATGTATTTTGAAGTCCTACAAATTAAAAATGAAAACAGTATATTAACAAAAAAGAAAAAGAAACAATTTTCAGTTACCTTATTTGATGAATTCTTAATTCTAAATTTTTCTGACATCAAAATTGCCTGTTGTCATAAAAATACCAATACATTTGTAAATTTTTTTTTTTTTTTTTTTTTTTTTTTTTNGAAGAATGGAAGTTTCTCAGATTCATTAATTTTACTGTATTCCCTTTTTTTCCTAAATGAATAAACAAACATATTTATACAAAATATATACGACATACAGCAAAGCACAGCCATTACCAGATAAGATGAGCTCAAATATAATGAACAGCACTTAATTAACTAGTCTACAATCAATCAAATGATATTTTCTAGTATAAAATTTTCATGCCCCATCTGCTCGTTATCTCCCAGACAGCTTTCTTGGCATTTGTAAAAGTGGCACCTACTTGGCTCCCTCCTCCCAAACCATTTCACAAACTGATAAAACACTGATAAGATTTTCTTGTATTTACTTGACTTAGTAGTTAATTTTTAAATTTTTAGTCTTGACTTCTTGTCTCTTGCTTCTGTTTAGGAACACTCATTTGCATTTACTAGGCTCTTTTCTCTTTTTGTGCTCCCTTTTGCCCAGAATCTATTGTATTTCTATTATTGGGTTGGTGATGCATCCTGTCATCATTACAGTATCTTGTCTGGTTTTTGGTTACTTGTTATCTTGTCATAAAACTGAATGATTAGATATCAGATCAGGGTGGTATCATTAAAGTGGAAAATTTATAGAGAATGAAAATCCTTTCTTTTGTGCATTTGTTCAGTTGTGTTACTGTCTTCATGTCCAGTCTATCCTTTCTAACCTTTCTGGTAGTCACTCTCTTGACTGTTTGGATTTATTCTGATTGTTATGATGGATAAAATAATGCTTGAGAAGCTATAATTATTACTTTTCAGTCATTTAACCTAAAGTSTGCTCAGGAGAAGGAGTAGTTTCCCAAACTAACTGTTTAACAATTGAATCTGAGGTACATCTGTACCACAAGTTTGGTGCAGACTAGTGTTATTCTAGAGCTCTATGTGAGCTAATTTATTAGTAAATTACTTCTTTGGCTCTCTTAATTTTTGAATGAGCTCAGGCTTTGCACTTCCTTAATAAATGAAGATATGGTCTTTATCCCATGGAATATTTAACCTTGTTGTTAATATGGAACCCCTTGGAATATTCAACCTGTTGTTGATTTTACAACTGAGTATTACAGTAAGGAAGACATATAAAGCATTTCTTCAGTATAGCAAGGACATATGTATATACTGAGGGTGTTCTTTTATTTTGAACTGGTTAGCATTTTCCTTTTTACATCCCTGTGGCTTTATGGTAGATGTGAGTCACCAGGAGGAGCAATGAAGATGAAAACTTGATTGCTGCTTTTGCAAAGGTGGTATATGAAAGAGGTGGCTGTAGGAAGGAATCTATGATCATGTTTTGGGAAGGCAATAGTCTAAGAAAATAGTCTAAGAAAAAATAGAGGTAAAGRCTTTGTGATGTAGGATCAGATTGACCGGACAAAGAGATGTAAGGCACAAGTGAGGTCTGTGCTACTGTATATTCCCTGTGTCGATTCATTATGTTTCAGCTGTGTGCTTACAGCGAACAGGTCAGTGGGCAGTGACGATGAAGTCCTCTGTGACTCTGTGGGGAGACTGGGTGACATGACTAATGCAACAGAATTATTTTTATTATGCCAATGTTCTGTAGTATTGAATAGMAAAGCCAGTAACAATGTCCCTGATAATTCTTTCCATATGTAGTCTTAATAGTGAGAAACTTCTTTCTAATATCTAAATAGAATCGGCCTTTTCTTAATGTCAGCTTGTGCTTCGTTAGCATGTGCAATTTGACCACTAATCTAATTGGTTTGCTATGGTCAGCAACTTTATTCCTAACTCACAGTTATACATTTGGGACAGAATTTATGCTAGCAAATTTTTTCACCAATTAACCCAAAAGTTCTGTAAAGGTTCTTTGATTTCACAGGTGCAATGTATTTATGAATCTCAGCTGTCCTGGGGGTGTCACTGATAGCCCRTTTTCAAAGAAATAAATAGGCTTCTGAATTAGTTAGCATTTGCAGGTGAGGTAAATGAAAATGAAGGAATGAAGACTGCAAAGGTCTTTTAAAAATATAAGTATGCTGTCTTTTTTGTTATTTATCTATTTTTTTCTCCTCCTGGTTAGAACTTCTGGCTTTTTTTTAACAAATCAATTTGTCTGCCTAGAAGCAAACAGCCCTGTCATAGACAGCTGTGATGTCAAGTATTAGCCTCATTTTTATTATAACTGTCCCTGATGATAACTGTTACAGTCAAGGCTATAACTTTCTGTTATACCTGCTCATAACTTCCATTTTTGAACAGACATTTTCCACACCTGGTCTCTGTCCTTTTTAATGAACAGTTTGAACACAATGCTGATAGTAGTCACTGAGAAGTACACAATATATTTTTCCTTAAAAATAAAATAAAAGCATACCACTAACTTAAGCTTTGATATTTTAAACTTTGTATGCAGATGAATGCTAGTGGATGCGGGTCAGGACTCAAGAGCATGATGGATTTCTGTGGTTGGACTGTGACAACTTAGCAGAAGTCCATGTAGGAGATGAGGAGTTGCCTCTTGTCATCTTGGTGAGTTGTTCAGCTAAAATAAAGCCTTACCCTCTTCTCTTTCTTTCTTGTCTATAACGCACCATATGGAACACTTAATTTCTTAAGCTTTGGGGCTTGAGTTTTTGTTTGTATAATTGCGGAATTGCTAATCATAGGATTGTGGTGGAAGAAAATTAATAATAAAATAAGAAATACTCAAGGCAGAGTAAATCTTGTCAGGCAATATGATTTGTTTCTCAACAGCACAGATCTAAAACTATGAAGGTATTTTGTGAATCCCTTAACCCCCCAAAAATGTGATTTGAACCACTGGATGGAGTTTGCTGTTCAGATGCTTGGCATTACTACATACAAGAAAAAAGAAAAAAAAAAAAAAAAAAACATCCATTTCTGTGAAGCAAAGTTTCGTACTCTGGTCAGTATGTCTGCTGTGATGGAATAGTCTTCTGGGGAGCTGGAGCCTGTGAGGTTTACTGAGGCAGCCTCTCCTGGGAAGGGGTTACTTGCTGTGTGCATGTACTGTGCATCCTTTCAGGTACTGTCTAGTGTTAGGGGGGATATTCCCAGGGTGCCCCACAACCCCAAGGGAGACATGCCAGCTTCCTCCCGACTGGGAAGCAAGGCAGACACACAGGTAGTGGAAGGGGTAGGTTTGTTGTCCTGCTGCAGACTGCAGCAATCAAGCACAGGGCTGAAATCAGGGACCCTCAGAACAGCCTTGATTACATCATTTGCTTACCTTAAACCCATTTCCTCCTGCCCCTCAAAGTTTTCCCACTTTGTAACCCTAATTCCCTCCCAAATGAACAACCCACCCCTGTTTATTCTTATCCCTGTACTCAGTTTCACTGATCTCATACCCCTTTTCTGATTAAATAATTGCTCTGGTAATTGTCCATAGTCATGAATCAGCTAAGCCACTGCTCCCTTTTTGTTATCTATGCAGTACAGTTGTGTTTCACACCGTTATCTTGCAGTCTAACTGTACAGCCAGGGTTGGCCATTTGTCCACATACCTCAATATCTGTTAAGAAGAATGACTAAGATGGATATCCTAGAGGGAGGAGAGATCATTTCCCTAGAAGCAGTTGAGTTTGGGTGAGGGAGAAAGCTCCAGCAACTGCAGGGTCTTGTCAGCGAGGAGTAGGGGCTGCAGCTGCAGTAGTGAGAGATGGTGAGGAGCAGGGAGCAGCTGGCCAGATGTGGAGGGGCTGGGGAGAGCTTCTAGGAACCAGCAAGAACTGAGCAGTTTCCTGCCTCTCACAGAGCCACTGAATTAGTTAAAATCAGGTTTGGAAGCAAGGACCTATCTGAGAGTTTATGCTGGAACAGAAGAGTATTGTGTGTAAACCCTTTAAAGTCTATTTTCTGTTATCCCTAGTCACTTTGGATTTTTATTACTTAAAAAATTGTTTATCCTTTTTATATTTTCTGTTTTCTATTTTTATATATTTTACATATAAATATATATGTAGAAATATATATTTTTATATTTATATAWAAGTAGAAATATTAATATTTTACATTTATATAATTTAAGTATATTTTTAATATATATTCTGATAAGATCAGGCTTCCTTCTATTTCAAAACCTTTAAAGTCTTCACAGAGTTTCTTATAGGAGAAGATCTCAGCGTATTTTCTTCTAAGGTCAGGTCAGGCCCAAAATGTTGGCACTTTAAGTTTCTTTTGACTCCCATCTCCTAAGTCAGAAGTTTGTTTCCTGTTCTGCTCCAGTTTGACCCAGCTGTCGTGTATTACTCAGGTAGTTGCATCAGTTTCAAAACACCTGAGTACAATGAGCTTTTTCTATTGGTTTCTCCTGAGGCCTATCCTTAAAATATGCCYCTAGGGCTTGAGGGTTATAGTCTGCGGAAGGTGTTCCCTGATATTGCACTACAGAAAGATGGGAGCTGAGGCTCTGTATCTGACTGCTGTTTGGTTTTGAATGATTGTCACATTCAGTAAAGGAAAAAATAATTATTAAAAAAAAAATCTGAACCAAAGTATTTTCACTACAGCTGAAATGCATGGATTTAATCTGAGGCATGTTCCAGTTTATCACCACTTATGGATACGCRGGAGGTAGGACAACAATTCTGATAGCTCTGTAAGGTAGAAATAGTACTTTCTTGTTTTGTATTTTATTCTGTTTTTGCATGTTAAAATGCCTGGAAGGACATTTTCACTATTTTTTGCCCTTTTTTTAAGATTGTATTCTTGTTTTTGTTTTTACTAGGCCTCAGTTACAACCAGGGTTAAGATTCTTACTAGTTATGTTTTTCCATATTACAAATCTCCCAAATATGCTGAAGTATTGTTTTAAGTAACAACTAAATTCTCAGGATGAAAATAAGCATAGGAATATSTTGATATGGCCACCCACACATGCGCATATGCACTGACTTGTGCATACAGTTTTTCTCCAAAAATTTTCTTCTCCAGTTGGAGATTTAACCTTAATATTTCAGAGGCAAATTCAGACAGGTTAAACAGGCTTATAAGTAGTATAGCTATGTGAAAACACTTTGGTATATGTTCAGCTCTGTTGTACATAACCATTTAGTAAAATGGCAATATTCATGGCTTTGCAATACACTGCTATGCTGCTGCTGCAAATTAATGTGCTATGTTTTTTAAACTTTAGTATTTGTATGTGTGTTTCCTTGATGCTTTTTGATGGTTTTAATATAGTGTGATCTTTAATCTCAGTGGTTTTCAATGGAATCTTGATTAAACTGGTGTAATCCAGTAGCAACTTTGGAGAAGCGGTATTGATTAATTTGTTAGTTTTTGCCTTTTTATTTTTAGGAAAAGAAATGATRAAGAAACCACTGCACTTCTCTACTGCTTAAAGTTTCTTTAAAATAAGAAAATGATACTCAAGTTTTAAACATTGTTGCTGAAATCTTTATAATAAAGAGAGATCCTCATTTGATAGCCATGGAATCTTACAAGTCTTGCTTGTAAGAGACTTRTTCTCCTCAAGCTTCTAAATAAACTAACATTATAGTTTGCACTCTAACCATGTTTAATATGTTACTCTAAGAACAAGTTGCTGTAAAACACCTATCAGGGCTATTTTAAATCAGATAATATTTCAATTTGTAAGTAAAAGTAGTAAGGTTCCCTGAAACAGATAAAATTAAGTCATAGAAGAAGCTCATTAAAATAAGGAGGGGAGGTAGAGGCCTGGAAAATAGTGGATAGTAGTTGAAAGAAACAGAGGAGTAGAAGGAGAAAAGGGTAATTTAGGACAGATAACATGGTTATTTCTGTAATCAAACTTTGTATAGGCAAGTAGCTGTCCTGAGCTCATACAAAACAAGAATCACAAAAGACTTGATGTCAAACATAGACAGCTTTGTTTTTCTAACTTTATTCTATTATTTCCGGCACTAATGAAAGGATAGGCTGAAAATAAGGTAAAGCAATAGCCAGGTAGGAAATTCCTAATCGATTTAGTTACAATGCAGGCAGCAAATGAGGCTGACCAATAGTTTGATGGTTTAAGCACTCACCTGGATTGTAGGAGTGAATAGACTGTTCTTGAGAGAATGTTTAATTTCTTTTTTTTATCTGTATCTCTTCATTTGGACCAGAGAAGTGTTTATGGATGAAAGGTACGCCAGAAGCAGTAGATCTCTGCAGAAAGTTTGTTTCAAAACAAAAAAGTGACCCAATTCCCAAAAAAAGYGTTAGAGTGAAAACACCTTGTTCCTATGTAAGGGAAGGCTGTTTCCAGTATGATRAAGTTCCACCTTTTTTGTATCTTCTGGAGTTCCAAGTCATACTRCAGCTACATAGTAAGCTTCAAAGAGAACAAAGAGATGGAAAACTAAATGCTTGCAGMTTTTTCCATAAATGGTCCTGATCAATAATTATCCACAATTTAATTCCTTCTGAAATGTTTAAAAATATCTTAATAATCTTCAAAAATAGGAGTAATTGCTTCTGTTTATTTTCTGTGATCTATTCCAATTTGCAGTCCTTGTTTCATAGAATCATAGACTGGTAAGGTTGGAAGGGACATCTGGATAACCTCTGGAGATCATCTAGTCCAGCCCTCAGCGTAGCCCATATGGGGATTGGGGTTGAACCCATGACCTTGGCATTAGCAGAACCACGCTCTAACCAACTGAGCTAAAATTGCTCCTTCTTGAAGGGATCTATAAGTGAACTTGGAATAAGGTAGACATATCGAGCAAAAGTTAGGATTTGATGCCAGCTGTGTTCCTCTGCACAATTAGGACAGTGCCAGCTGGGGTATGCAGGCAAAAGTGTAGAGGGGGAGAAGGGAAGGTTAGAAGTTTTGCTTATACTGAACATAAGCAGGTGGATGGTTGTGGTTGTGCTGACCCAGAGGCTGGAACTGTGTGAAGGCCAAGGCTACTTTTCGATGGTGTAAATTTATTTGGATTTCATAGCTCTTAATTGTAGTTAAGGARTAGTGGGAGTAACTTTCACAGGTATGAGTTACCAAATCTTCTGGTTCCTATGCTGTTCTGTAATTAATTAATTTACATTGGTATAGCAAAATGGAGTCCTTTTAAAAACTTCCAAGCAGCATTTGCTAAAAATAGCTTGCTTGCRGAAGATTACTTTCATAGGATGTGCACCTGCTCATGTATAATTGTGCTGGAAGTGCTATAGAGCTCCTTAACAAAAAATGGCCCTGTTCTCCACTCAGCAAATGCATCTCCCCCCCCGCCCCCAAGCTGTGTTGGACTAGTTCTCTATCTCTAGTCTGCTGTGGATGAGCTGCAAACCAGCTACTGTTAATCAGACTTCGTAGCCTTTACAAGGCCTAGCTGAAGGAAAGAAGAAAGGCAGCTTACACCACACAGCTGCCAGCTTTATGAAAAGGAAAATACAGTAACAACGCCTTCTCGATGACTGTGCTATGAATCTAATGTTCCTTTGTGTTTTCCCTTTGCTTTGTATTAGTTATTCAGACAGTAAGGCTCAACACTTCCATAGATAAAWTTATTGTTCCATTCATGTATATTTCTGAAATGAGTTTTTGCATTGTAATTATACTTTAAAATGATGCTGTTTGCAGCTGGAATTTATATTCSTTTTTAAGGTAAATCAGAACCATCTGCTCATAAAAAGCAGCCAATAAAACTATTGCATCTCTCTCTTGTACTCCATCAATCAGCTAGTCAAATATGCAAGCAGCTAAAGAGGAAAAACGATTCATTTGGGAMAGTTTCTGTGCACATATGTGAGAGAAGTGTTAATATCTTATAAAGTTCATTAGGGAGATTAATCTTAAATGTATTTAGTATATATGGAATTTAGTAAGRTTTCCCCCAAAATAGAGGATAAATGAAGTTGCAGAGAACTAGTTTTACCTTCTTACTTTTTAATAGAAATTGAAAAATATTGTTGGTTTATATTATTCAAAGAAAATATTTTGGATAGTTTCAAGACAAAGTTTTAGGGGTATGGGGTTTTTTGGTTGGATTATGTGGGGTTTTTGTTTTGTTTTTCTCTCTCYACAGAGCAATTTTTTTTCCCCAAAACCTTTGCAGGTTTTATTTTAACCCCCACCACCACCACCTTTTTGGTAACTTCCACTGAACAGTGGCATGCCCGCAACCAAACAGCTCTTCTCATAATGCCAATGTGTTTCTGGGAAGAGACATTTCAGTTGCTTTCATTCCCTGGGTGGCAGTACAGATTCAGAACTATGGATAGATAGAGATGATGTTCCTTCTGTAACTGATCTCTGGGGGGGGATACTTCTGGAGAGGTACAGAGTGTTCCCAGCTATCGGTAACCTTCAGCAGCTCACAGTATTGGTTTAAGCAGAAAAACATTGCTTCAAGGACATTGCCTGCTGGAACCCGTGAACTTTACAGCACCGGAGTAGGGGAAGCCAATGTGCCAGAGCAGTGCAAGTTTGTTCTCAGCACATAGAAAGTCTTATCACACTGAGTCGGAATTTAGGATCCTAAGGGTATGCTTGAACTTCTAAGGTCCAAGATGTACTTCATAGCTGTTGTCATTTTTTTATTTTTTCCTGACTTTGCCCTAGTCTTGTTTCATCTGCCTTTCTGTTTTCAGCAGACTCTAGTTTTATCTCATTTGGAACACTTATATGCTTACAAAAAAGTATAAAATAACTTACTTCTCTCACTCCAAATCCCAATGCAGACCTTCACAGTTAGYTTTTTGAGTAAGCATTGGCCTACATTTGACATTATTGTCTTTGGAATGCAAAGAGTGATAAAGATTGTGTAATGCCTGAGTGTTTATAAGTTGTTGCATAAACAGGTATTCAGTATTAGAGTGGGATCCAGATCCACATCCTCACTAAACTGCTCCCTTAAAAGGGAACTGAAAAATTAAAGTATTTGTACATTGTGTGTGTGTGTTATCTCTTTTTATTAATAGCATCTTAAATGACTGCTGCTAAAAGATTTCAAAAGATGCTTTTCACTGCCTGTACTTTTTCTCCCACTTCTCTCTTGCATACTCCACCAGTTTAGGAAAAATTAAGAGCAATTTAAATGGTATTGGTTTTCTACTTTTTGGTAGTCTTACCTTCAGGATATTCAGACTTGGGTTGAAAACATGACTGAGGAGTGTGTTTATTTTTTAACAATTGTTTCTATTTAATATACAATTTCTGTTAACCCTTACTACGTTATACCATTAAATCCAAACTATTTGCAGCTGAATCTAAGCTGTATTTTAAATCTTGTTGCTGTTATACTGCACTATTGTTGTCTGGATGATAGGTGTATATACMCAATGAATAATCCATTATACAAAAAAAAGAGGAAATGAGATAAGGGAATGGACTAGGTTGCTTCTAACAATCTTTTTTCTCTTATACTGATGTGTCAAAATAATGGAGTGCCAGTTGTGCACAGACTAATGTTTAACCAGCTGAGTTGATCTTTATTAGAAATATATTCTGATCCTTTCTAGGTGCCTTATCAGAAAGGATTTGCTTTAGAACCAAAAATAAAGAAATGCAACTCAAGGGACCTAACCTCCACTTACTGAAGTGCCTAATGGAATTCTCTAATGCGGTGAGGTAACYGATATACAGCTAGTGGACAGCTGAGTCGCCAGTGCGATGCAGTATTGGAAAGACTAATATGAGTTTGGGGTGTGTCATGCAAGATAGTTTAAAGGAAGAAAGGAAGCAGAAGTACTGATAACCACCCAAGAATACCCACAGGAGGGGAGGGGGTGTAAACCTTAATGACAAAAAACTATTTAACTTCAAGGGTAATTCCAGAGTAAATTCCAATGGATGTGAACAACTACTTTGTACATGAAGACTAGAAGTTCTTTAATCATTCTACAGATGATAGAGATGAGTAGTCACAGCTTGATGGAGCTGTGATAAAGCTAATGAAAGGGACTAGATGACAATCACTGAAATGAGAAGGGAATGAGAGGGAATTACTGAAAATAGGAAATTAAGTTTGATGTGAATCATTTGGGTAGTGGATGTGTTGGTAGATCAGGGTGTCAGGTGGAAAGTGTGAAAGGTGATTAGGTTATTTTTTTGTACTGTATTTATATTGTATTAACTCATGCTTAAGAGCTTTTGTTGGTTATCTGCTGGTAACTAGAAAAGATTTTCTCCCTCCCCCTTTGATATGTAACTTGACTTCTGAACTTTATTTTAGGATTTTCATTTGTTTGCTCTATGTTTWTATTTTTCTTTCTGGTATATTGGAGCTAAAGCACAAATGAAGAGTGAATGAAAGTGGGAGGAATTGGTATGTTCTGAGGGAGGTTTTTTGGCCATGTTTGGTCTGCCTCCCACSTGGAGAAAGACATGATTTGCTTTCTAGCATTGTTTAGGAGTTCCAKCAAGCAAGTTCCCAGTGACTGGAAAAAATGCTTCCATCTCATACTATGAAATGCTTTACAGTAGCCAGCAAAAGGGGCTACAACTAATCTAACACTGCCATATTTTGCTATGAGCTCTGTGGTCCTAGACACTTGTTTCACATGCTTGTTTCCTTACCACTTGTGCTTGGGGTCTAATCCTACTTCCTTTCTAACTCATACACCTGTATCTTCAATCCAGGACACTGGAAAAAAAAAAAGTAGTGCATTGTTGTGAATGCTGAATATACCCCTCCTGTGCAGTCCTGGCTCCAATTACCTGCTCAGCACCCATATAACCATTTTTTTGTGCTTGTTGCTTAATTCAGTATAACTTGGTGGACACAGTTTGCGTGTTTAATAGTAGCTTAGGATATCTCAGTCTAGAATTGCCTCAATTGTTCTTGCTGATGGTGAAGTAGCATGAATTGCAAATGTTGTTAAAAAGCACTAAGTATGTGTATGTAATGTATCAGACAAGCTATTTACAGCAGAATGGGAAGCATTAAATWCTATTGTACAAAATACCCAGAGTACTCATCAGTGTTCATTTCCAGTCATACATGTGCAATGGAGGTGAATTCAGATTGCAATAGGTTCAGGGAAGGGCCAGTAGAGTAATTGTAAGACAGCCTTTCCAGTCCTATAATAGAGTGCTAAAAGGACTTGGCTTATTTYACTAAATATACATTTGGAACAGTATGGCTGTTCTATACAGCTATCATGGAGGTAAAAGAATTCTTTAGGCTTCTGAGTGGTGTTTGTATGAAAGCAATGGGTATCATTAGTCCGCAGATATATTTAGTTTAGATATGGAAAGGTATTTCAGAATCACAGCAATAACATTAAACAAAAGCATTCTCTATCTCCTGTTGAAGAGAYCTAGCTTGTTTGTAGGTCACTGTAGGGAAAATTTCCCAGACCTGTGCACTACTTTAAGGAACTTTATTTGCAGTTTTTAGATAACCAGTGACAATAGTTACAACAGGTGGTGCTGAATGTTATTTCAGGCATTCCCATTGTGGTGCAAAGGAGTTGTGTGTGTGTATCAGAGTAAAATTTGTCATTAATAAAGGTGTTTTTTAGTATGTATGGTTTTTCTGCAAGGGAAGGAGGATTTTAAAGGAAGAGAAAGATCTGTACAGTCTTGGGGGCTTAGCCATTAAGTCTCACTCATTTGAATCMTATCTTTCACATTTGATAGGTGCTGTGCCTGCATTGAATGTATGTAGTGTGACAATCTCTCCCCCTTTATGACTATGTGTGCCAGATGTATTTGACCAAATCCATGGTCACTTGCATTTAGCAAATAAAATTTAAAAAAGAGGTAGGGGTGTGGGCGTGTATGGAAAGGCTATATTGCAGATATAAATTATCTTACTAAAGGGACTGCATGGTCATTCTACTAGAAAATGAATTCTCCAGGTACCATCTAGTTCTGTGTGTGTCTGCTCCCTAGGAAAATGCCTTGATTCACCTAAATGTGTGATAATTCCATTTCTCTACCACATGACACAGTTCATTCGGTAACTATCCCATCATATACCAAGTTTTAGCAAAGCTGAGCAGTTCACCAATAATAACTCTGAGGTGGTGTTCGTTTTCTTYAGAAAAGGCTGACAATAGAGGGAAATGTCTTCATTTTAAGATTCTGTATTTAAGTATGCTAACTCCAATAACATATCTATGAGGTTACCTCTCATCAAAGAAGTAGAAGATAGAAATTACTGGCACTATGATGTATACCTAAGGATAATTTAGGACCACTCTACAATCCCATTGAAGTTAATGGAAATTTGCTGTTGACTTCAGTGGGAGTAAGATAAGGGGACCTGTGTAAATTATAGTGTGATTCTTAATGCATTGTTTYCTTTCATCTCAGTGCAATTACATTGATCCAGATATTAGATTTTAGTATGCTCTACTTTTATTAATGAGTAGCTGACCTCAGCAAAGATTTTGGCTGGTTTTTGACTTCAAAAGTGCCATTTTATATGATCTATAATGTATCTGCACTCTCTTGTTCTCTTATGAATGCTCTGGTGTGCTGGAGAAATAAGCAATAATGACCTTTTTTTGCCCTGTGGTTCTTTTCTGTTTAATACTGTTGAATTTGGAAAGAGACAGGACTGTTGCACATTTAGAACTTGAAGCCATAGCCTGTGTCTCTYTTTGATGGTAAGATTGGGTTCTCATTACTGCATCTCTGATATAATTCATAAATAGTTATGATGGTCTTAATACATTCATTTAGGTAGACATGTACTATAGTAATAATGCATCAAACRTACCTTTCTATTCTGACTTGCTAATTGTTAGTGTTGTGCTATTACTCTTACTGGGTTTCTAAGCTGTCCCTGTAATAACACTGGGAAATTGCATAGTGACTAGCTAATAAGTAATTTTCTCCAAGCACCCATGTGTTTTAAAGTAGACTTTATTCAAGGAAGTAGCTTCAAATTATTCTTCAGATTAAGTACCAGGCAAAGGTTTTGTTTAGGTTYACTCTTCCGTTTTTCAGGATATTGATTTAAGGCTTTTATCATGCTTCATTGAGTTAGACATATCACTAATATCTGCATGAGACTGGAGTACCAGTCTTGATAATGGAGTTTATATTTCATTTCTGGAGCCTTAATTTAAACCATTAAATAATACATCACTGGCATGTAATTTTAACAGACCAGTGCAAATGGGTCTTTAAGTCCAAGTATTAACTTATGATGTTAAAGCACAAGATTATTTATAACATTAAAGTGACCTATTGGCATTAGAAAGCCTTAAGTGAAGAAGGAGTACTTAATGTTCATCTGTGCCTAACTCTCATCTGAGTTAATCATGGTAGATAATTCTGTAGTAGAAAATATTTTGTCACGATCACTTTGAAGTATTTGAATCTTGCAGAAAATCATAGTCTGAAAATCAGGTTCTCCAACAGATGGTATTTTTGAGGTGTGTTTGAGGTATGCATRAGGAAAATTGAACAGCAGTGCGTGTGGTGACATGGTTAATTTAGTGGCTGTACGTAGTATGATCTACCTTAGGGTTTTATACTGTTGTCCATCAGCTTAGTRTCTGAATAATCTCTCTGTAAAATTGATTACAAATCCAGTATACATCTTTGGTTTGCCATAAAAATGAAGAACCATTTTATTTTGGAGTTTGTTTTAATTAAAATAGAAATATTCTGGGCAGCTGCATAAATTGTGGCTAAATTCTGTCTGTTGTAAATTGGACATTGCCTGGTTTCAGCCTGATTTCACTTTGCTAGTTTCTCAAGAACTCCTCCCACCCTTTACGAAGGCAAGATCTGAGAAGCCTGGATGGCCAGCTTGTGGTTCCTCAGCAGATACCCTTTCTATGCTAGCAGATGTGAGAGAACTTGTCTGAAGAGCTGCATCAAAGAGAATGCCCACATAGAGCTAGATGAAAAAAGCAGTAACACAGTTTTGTGGAAAAACTGGCAAGGTGAAAAAGAGGAACAGGACAGAAATGTGAGGAAGATAGTTTTGTAAACAAATACATCTGTTAAAACAGCTTCTAACTTTSCATAAGTCTACACCATGTTAACAGATGTTAGTCAGGTATAGTTGAGAGAAACAGAGATCTGGATTACTGCTAACAATCTTGTTGCAACCTGACCTCAGTGAAGGCTTATTTACTTTGTTCAAAAATAGGTTAATATTGTGTGACTTGATTGCTGCCAGTATGTGATACCCAAACCAGRTAACCCATTGCTTGCTGTCCACATACAGTTTTCAGAGAAGCYGTTCCTTGTATCAAGTGCTACCTGCAAACAGTGCATCTGTGTCATCTTCCTCAGATACTTGAGGCTGTCAGTAGGGCTTGTTTCTTTAGATGCCTTCTGGTGCTGCACCTGATATGGTACTGACTCCTGATCAACCTACCTGGGACAAGAGCAGAGCTTGTTCCAGCCTCCCCAAGTAGCCCCAGCTTTCTGCCACTTACCAATTGTTTCCTGCATGTGTCTGATCCCATTCAAAGTTTTATGACTGCAATTTAGATCTATACCTGTTTTAGTAAATGTGGCTGGGGCTAGGATGCGTACCTTGGTATTTCTAAATGTCCTAATGATAGGTCCCCTAAAATATACACATCCACTAAATGAAAACTGACCATAAAAATGCCTCTGAATGACATCCAAGAGTGTAAGTTAAAGGAGCTAAAGTAAGGACATGAGTAAAGACTGGACTATTTGTAGCCTGTTTGTCTAAGTTGAAGGCCTTGGCAGCCTCACCAGAGCCTCTGGTAGTAGCACTTTGACTGATAATGTCCCCATTAAAATCCCTAGCAACTAGCATYGTCTAGTCATAAGTTCTGTGGAACAGACTGAAGTCCGTTTTGGTTATTTGCCCCTAATAGTAAGTAGCCTTCCCTTTGACTAGTTAGGASACTCTTTGAGCTTCTCTTGTGTTCATGTTGTGTAAAAATCTAGGAGTTATGGTATGCATAATCAAACGGGTCAGTGCTTGCCTCTTCAAACTGATCATAGTATACAAAGGTGGTACAACGGTGAGATTATCAACATTTGGTCCATCTGCCAAAACCTGATGGAGATACATTAAAAAAAAAAAAAAAAAAAAAAAAACAGCTCATCCAACAGTTCTGCCTCACTGTCTGTACTATGAAAACTTCCGTTCTGTAGGCTGTGGAAAACACCAGTGACYGTGTGCTAGTTCCTGCCGAGTTCTAGACTTGGTGGGATTTGGGTGCCCCTGTCTCAAACAGGGGCATGGCAATGTTAATCGGCARTATCCGCTCTGAGRGAGCACTTCTCCCAAGCCCTGCTGRGTTTTCACCAGTGCAGTTACAGTCGTCTTTTTCAGTTTAGAGATTATCTGGAACAGCAACCKGATTTGCTACTGATCCCTGGTTCATAACAGTGCATTATTACTTGAGTTTGTGGTATTTTCCCTCCATTTGGCCACCACTTTAACCACTTTTATGACAACCCTGRAATGATTTAATTCTACCTTCTACGCTGTCATGGTGGTTTTCATTAATAATGGTAAGGCCTTGAATCTATTGTCTACTGATTAAAATATCTGCTGGAGATCAGTTTAATTATATCATCTAAAATGTAGTTAAACAGCTGTAGTGAAGCTCATTATTACTGCTGCATATTAGTGTTTCCAGACCTCCCTTTGCATGTGGAAAAGCAGCCAACTTTTGATTGGAGTCCTTCCATTCCAAATGTTTATTTTGCATAGAATTCACTTGTGTGAAGGATTGCTTGGGTGTGACAGATGGCATATTCTGCATGATGTAAAGCAGTTTGGGGCAGAGTTAAGTGTGTGTGGTTTTTTTTGTTTGTTTTTTTTGTTTGTTTTTTTAAGAACAACTTCTATTTTTTTATGTAATTAGCAGTTTATCTGTCCACCATGTTTTCTTCAGAACTTTGATGGTTTTAAAACAATTCTTGGTATTCATTTTTATTCTTCTGCTGGTTAATGCTCAATATCTCTTTTGCCCCTACTGTTGAGTGCAGTACCAGTTTAATTTATGAACAGTCATGATAATTTTGCAGGCTCTATCTATTTTCTGCCCCAAATTAAACATGCACACAAAAATATCAGGGAAACTCAGGTAAAATGGATCTCAAGTTGTAATAAATTCCATTACAGAAATGAACAGCAGTAATTCCAACAGATCTGATGAGGTTGAATGGCCCATCCACCAGTGCAGCACAGGACAAGCAATGCATCTTCATGTCAAATGATTGCCTAGATTGTTCATAAATATGCTAGCAATGGAAATTTCACACCATGAAGGAATCTACTCCATTGCTTCACTGTTCTTCCATTAGGAAACTTTTTCCTACTATCAAACTTAAATCTTTCTTTCTGAAAATCTTAAGTCTATTGTTTTATTCCTATCCATTATAGGAAGGAAGAGGAGATTATTTCCTCCTCCTYTGAAATGGTCTTTTAGTCTTCAGTTTGCATTAGCAAAAGGTTCAGTAGTTAGACTAGATCTGAATTCTTCAGAGCAGCTCCCTCTGTTACCTTCATTCACACAGCACTCATACACAAAGTTATAGCAGCATTAAGTTAAAATAGATTCAGACTTATAAGCAGGCTCTATTCAAGGGCTTCACAGTGTCAAGAAAACTTACAGAGCATGCATCTGTAGGGTAGCAGTGACACCATTTGTTAGACCAACCAAAATCRTTGACAGAAAATATTCAAGTTTTCTGGGTCCGCAGGTTCCCTTCAGGTTTGAAATAAAGCTACAGACTTCAAAGCTAAACACAAAATGAGATAACTGCTTTGTGTCTGACTAGTTAATGTAGCTACTTGAACTAGCTGAAGCAGAAGCTGTTCCTACCTGTGGAGTAGGAAGAGAACCTTGGTTTGAAAAGATATTTCAAGGTGGTCCCCTTCTCTCACAGGAAACAAAGGGAAAGGTAATTTATCACTTGTGGAACATCTTACTAGGAGAAGAGATGATCTGATTAAAATATGATTGAACTCAAATTATTCTGAGCTTTTATTTAATTTTGAAATGTGTATTTCTTATTTCATTTCCTATTTGTAGAAGGACCCAGGTGTGACTGAATGCTTAATTATTCCCTTCCCCCTCCCCACCCAAAAAAAAATCTAATGAAAAAATACTACTCTCTAACCTTGTCTACCTTATATTCTTATCTTCACAGCTATGGTAACACTCTCCTTCAAAGTATCCAAGCTTTTGTCTATTTGAAGATGGTGTCTTGACTCATTTTTCAAATTAGCACTTGCTTTCAAGAAAGTGAGGACTTACCTAATGTGTTTTTATTGATAACACAGCAATCCTTTACAATCTCACCTAATCCTAGCTCAGTTGGTTATTTTTACTGCATTTATGTCCTCCTGGAGAACTTYATATGCCTGAGTGTAGGTTCTCATCTCAAACCTGGTGTAAGTATATCCACTGCATACTTCCATTAATGTTGGCATGTTTGAATGAAAATAGTGATTTGTCCTTTTACTTCAATGCAGGTGACTGCACTCCTATGACCATAGGAAGCAGTAAGCTTATTTCAGCTTATTGTTTATAGCTGCCCTGTTGTTAAATTGTGTGTGACAAATTAAGTCTCAATAAATTATCAAGAGTATTCAGTATTACAGCTCAACCATTAGACTCTCAAACAGGCATATATACCTGTCATAGTTTATAATGAGGTGCTATTTTTAAATGGTTAATTCATGATTAGTAGATATGTTAATAATAAATAAWATTTTTTTCAACAGGGTGCACAGGTCTTCAGTTATAAAAGCCATGGCTGTAGCTCATTCTCATAACTCATTTTAACTCCTGTAGCTGTCCTTGTAAATGTGTGTGTGTAAATATATATGTRTATATATAKAGAGAGAGAAAGCATGCATGCATACTGGCTTTGATAATAACAAAATGGCTTATAACACCTGTTAATCATCTATCAACCACTTAAATGGTTAATTTATTTATTAATCTAAAGAATGACTGATGCATCATCTTCAACAGTTTCTTTATACCATTACTGTTTCTTATTTTCTGTAACATACTTTTCTCTGAATGATTGTAGGAAAGTTGAAGGATTGACTCAGCCTTGTGGGCCTGTTGCAGACTTAGGAATATAATGACTTACATCAGTCTTTGGAGAGTTTACTGTTACTTTCATTGTTCTTTTCTGTAACAGAGCTAGTCTGGGTTGGCTATGGAATTTATTTCTTGAGTTCAAATGCCTTTAAATCAGCTTCTTCACTTGGAAGAAAATATTTTGACTTTAAGATAAAATCCAAGCATTTATTGCTGATATTCAAAACAGACTGCATAGCTGCATGTTTGGGGTGGAGAAATAAAAAGTAAAAACGAAGCACCCTGTCTATGCTTGACTACTTACCCTAAGGTTACATGAGAGAGACCGCTTACTCCGCTGATGTCCTGTTCTCTTCCTGGCAGGATAGCGGTTAGGGTTTCATCTTCCCTGTGTGCCCTCTCTCTCAGAAGCGAAGTGCGGTCAGCCCTCCATGCTGGAGCCAGCCTCTCCTTTCACATCTCGCTGCGTTGGAAGCCTGTCTGGGCTTTACTCCGGAATCTCTGCTGTTCCTTGTTTATGCAGGAGACAGTCTGGACACCCTCCTAGTAACAGTAAAGGTAGTTAAGTAAATAGTACTGTATTGCAGTTATCCTCTCTTGTATTCAAATCTTGCTGTTCTCTGGCATTCATCTGTGAGGATATCATCTTTCACTGCATCTCATGTTCTGTACCACTTTGTACACTTAAAATTATGATACAGATATCTAAACAATTTGGCTGTATGTTGCTTGATTGAGACTAGACATTATGTAAACAGTGTTTTGAAGCAATGCACAGCTGTTCCATCTTTGGCAAAATACAGTGGTTATTTTTCAGTGAAAATTTATTCATAGGAAATAAAAGTATAACCACTCTGAATACTGCCCCAAATGTTGTTAGTAGATGTGTTAGTGACAAAACCTATACTAAGGAAATGTGCAAATAGAAGATGTAGTTTTAATGCTTGTGGTTTTGGAGGACTACTGATGTTTGTTTTCTTCTCATAGTTACCAAGCTCCTTCTGAAACTTGCCTGTCCACTTGTTGATGCTTTCCTTTTCAGTTATCAGAAGTACATTTCTTCACTTAAAGTATCTGTTTGTTGTTTCTCTTGCAGCCATCAGATCACTTGGTTGTGCTCCATCCTTCTCCTGTGAAGTGCTGTCTATAGACTTTATTTAATGTACTTGCCAAAGACACTTTTTCTCATTTTTATTGATAGGGAGGCACTAGGTCAGCCTTCAAAAAGCAGAGGAAGAAATGAAAAAGCTACTTTGTAAACTGGGGGGGGGGGGAAGGACTAGTTGATTTAAAATGAGAATGAGATTTGCTTGTGGTATATATCATCTGTAATGGCTGCCTGGGAGCAATTATACAGTTATTTTCTCCTCTGTGATATTGTATGATTGTGTAGACTAGCCTAGCAACACATTTTGGGATCCTATTTGTGGTACAAGTCCAGTTATTTTTATGCAGTTAAACAGGAAATAATTCAGTCTATTGTTTGCAAAATAACTTTGTTTTTATTGAGGCTGTTGATGTTGTTACCAGGGTGGATACTAGTTGGGAAAGGGGAGGTTTAGAGCTAGTAATGGATGGGAGGGGAGAGGTAGAAATAATCAGATTCAGCTTGGAAATTGCTAGGATCTTGTTTCAGGCAAACACTTCTGCTTCTGGAAAAAGAAAGATAAATGTGCACGGTCTTTCTCTTCAGTCTAAAATGACTCTTGGGAAGAAATACCACTGTAGAGCCAAGGAGTTATGACACAGATGATAAACAGACACTGACTGTGCAGCTTTCATACCATATAGTGAAGTAGTTGGATTTTCAGGTGTGTGTGGGGAAACTGGTGAGGGAACTTTCAGGAGAAATGAAGTGTGATTGTGTGGGAATGTCTTAGTGTTAAATGGCTGCTGTTAAATGGAAGGATTTTAGAGTTTAGGAAGCAAGCAATGATGCTGAGGTATACTTGTATTTCTGGTGGTGATGATAATACTGGGCTGACAAATTGCTTGCAAGAGTAAATTGATTTTCAGGGGAAGTTTAAAACCAGAATTTGTTGAAGACATCACAGTGAGGGCCAAAAGCTTGAGCGTTGATGAGATTTAGCTTAAACTATTTGCATTGTCCTTGAGGCAATCTGAATTTAGCTTGAATCTGGGATGCTGCAAATTTGATCTGCACTTGTGGCAGGGAGAACAGGAGCCTTATAGGAAGGAACACAAGCTGGTTTGTCTCCCTGAGTCTTCATATGGCAGCGCTGCGAGGGCGGATGTTGTATATGGAGAGGAATGAGTGCACACAGGAAGTAGCTATCACAGAATTGGCCTCAAAATTGTTCTAGCGGGGAAGTAATGCACAAAGTTTACAAGCTTATCCTTAAGCCTCTCACTGAGCTTGGTCCTGCAATGGAGTTCAGCCACTGTGCTCCATCCTTGTCCTGGCTGTCGAGCCCTTAGGACTAGCGGCTGAACAGGCGTCTCCACACTAACCTGCCAGCTGGGGGTGCRGGTGTGCCTGGCCCTAGGACTAGGCGAAGCTAGCTTTGTACGGACCAGGAGAGTCAGTGGTGCAGAAGAATGACCTGCTGTGTTGCAGCTTAGTAATGAAGTAAGTAAACTAGTACTGGGAATGAATTAAATTAGTAATGAAGTAAATTAACTTATGTGAGGAGACTGTTCTTTCTCCTCTCCTGAAACAGAAGGCCTAACACTAGGCCCTCTGCGTAACAGTTGGTTCTTCAAGGAAACTAAATGTTACTTATTTTTTCTTTATTACTAAATACAGAAAATATTCTTTAAATATTTTTAGATAATCTCAGATTTTAATAATCATAAAACAGAATATGCACACAAATACAGAAACCATTTTGTTTTAGCTTGTAAAACTACATCACAATTCTGGGCCTGCTTTTCACCAAAATGGGCAAAAAAAAAAAAATCCCAAATCTTTATTGTTGCTGAGCACTGCTCTGCATGTAGATACTGATCCAAAAATCCAATGATGTTCATAAAAATCCTATGAATAAAGATTTCATGTCATTGTGAGGCAGTACAGTACTTGGTTAGCTCGGTTCAAGATAGTGCACAGCTTTACTCAGCACAGTGCAGAACCGAGCTAATGGAGCAATATTGTTTCTGCCCCTGGAGTGTGCTTCACTAGTGCACTAGTTTAGAGATCACTGTGTGGCACAGCATAGGGATGCTTCTCATTCAGCAAGCTGAAATCGGCTTACTTTTAGCACTTGAGATTTAAAGCATTTGTTTCGGTGCTCAATTATTTCAAGATTGAACTAAAAAAAGCATCCTACTTAAGGACTCTGAGCTGAGGCCTTATACTGGTTTCAAAGGTACTGCTCACAAATTATCTTAAGTGTAATGGATTAAGTCTAGGAGTATGGTTCTGAATATTTAGGAAATCCCTCTGCTGGTATGATTAGCATCACCATATAATCTCTTTAATCTATAATGTATCTGCTTTTTGTGCATGATGTATGTTTCTATGTTCTGGTCTTTTTTGTTTTTTGAATGTGAATCTGTACATCACTAGTTTTGTGTATGCTCCACTATGTGAGAGATTCATTTCTGMACTGCAATATTTGAAATATGTTCCCAGCAGACCCTGCATAAACATTGAGCTGAAAGGTGGCCCTAGGGCAAAGAACTGAGATATAATATCAATGTGTTCAGACATTTAGCTGATGAGTGATGAGAGATTTAAAGGCTTTCTATTTCTTTACTGGAAGGTTTGGGGGGGGGGGAATAGATGATGTGCATGGAAACCAAAGTGTATTTTGTCCTCATATCTAGAGAGTGGGGAGAACCTGGTAGGAGTGGAGCCTGTTGAGGAGGAATCTGGGTTCATTTGCAAGACTAGCTGCATTTCTGATGTGTTCATGAACAAGTCAGTCTGCTATTTTGTGCATTTCCATTTCTGAAAAGCAAGGATGCCACCAGCCCCAAGCCTACTGAGGCTGCTGAGTGAACAAGTGACACAATGATGAGAATGACACTTCCCAAAGCAGGGAGAAAAGATCATACGTGGTTGACTTGGTGTTGAAAAGACAATCTTGTCAAAGGTCCCCTTCCCACAAAACACATCAGAGAACAAACCTTTATTTCTCTCTGGCAATCCTGAACTGCCTTTTTCTACCATGTTAATATTTAACAGATCCACTTGTCTTAGGTTGACTCACCTTTGTTTATGCAGCCACCAAGATGATGGCACTTCAGAATAGAAAGCTATGTACTCCCCTGTCAGCCTTTGCTAGCAGTACTGCAGTAAAATGAAGGATTCAGCTGCCTATTCCAGAAAGGTCATAGAAACTAATGGGTTTTTTTCTTTATTGAGCTGATTTGATCTGTGTTGTCCTCACTCTTTTGAGAAAGCTTGGTCAGCCTGAACAATATGACAAGGTAGCAAGTGCTTTCTGCATGTCAACCTCTGTCTCTGAAATCAAAAAACATTTTGTCATGATGATAACATAGCTCAGYCTATTTTCACTGTTATTTCCAACCTGCATTTTCTTTTTAACTTGACTATAAATCATCTTCAGTGCTTACCATACACAGCACACATCAAGACATACAAACTACTGATTATTAAACTGTTTTCTCTGGTCTTCTGCATAAAAGGCTGTGTGCTGTTTCAGATTTACTAAAATATTTTCCAGTAAAAAGGAAATTATTCCGTCTTTTGTATAGAGAGAAGATAAGATTACTTTGTACTTGTGTAATACCATATTCACCTGGGACATTCTATAGCTCATTGAACTTCATGTAGCACAATAATATTTGATGCCATGGAAATAAATCAGCTTCAAACTATTTATCTAAGATAGTGGTATGAGTGGAAAAGAGAATTCCATACATCATGTAAGCTATTGCTGTGTGGTTTTCTTCCAGATCCTCATTACAAATTTTGGAGCAGTAGTCCTAGCTTGCTTATATTCCATATCTTTGCAATGATAGCTTCAACACTGGAGTGATGAAGTGTAGATATTGAGCAGTAATTGGGTTATAAACCATACAAACTATTCACTATGTTTTTCACGTAGTTATTTGTTTTCTTGTCCTCCCTCTCTTTATATTTTTCATACCTGTGTCACTCATGTACCCCTCATTATGAGCTTGCTTTCCTCCTCCTTTGATTCACCAGGAATTTTCACATGCATAAAACCACTGTGTCATTTGTACTCTCCACACAAAATTTCACTTATTTTATTAGAGGAAATTAGCAGAATTCAGCATGATTCACCACTTAAAGCAGCTTCTATAGTTTTCTCCTCTTCCGCTGTTTGCCCTAATGCTCTCTCTGGATGGAGCTACACAGGATTTTTTTTTTTTTTCTCCCCCTAGGTTTTGGCAACTGGTACATGAGCTTTGTCTTCAGGCTTTTGCTTTTCTCCCCCCCACCCCCAGCTGTTCTCAAGGTTGTCCTTTGTTTACCCAAATTGAACTTCTGCAAACTTCTAAACTTGTTACAGATGATCATTCTGTCATTACAGCTAAAATTCATAGCAGATTCTCACTTTTATTTCCTGCAATGTCCTTCCTAGATTTGAGGAATTCAATCTTTCTCTTCTCGTTTCTATTCACATGACAACTCCAAAGAGCATGTTCTGAGGCTGTCATTTTCACTATATCGCTGTTCTCTGCTGCTCTGCAGGCTTTCCTTTCTTGTTGCACTGAGCATGTAGGGCTTGCCTTTACTTTTCCAAGCCCCAGGATTTAGGTCAGTCCCTACATATCATATGTCAGTATTGAGATGTCAGCTTCCATCTTCAGGCAGTTGTTGACTGTCCTCATAAACTGTGTTAGGTTTTCAATAAATTATCTTTTGTTTTTGCGCATGTTGAGGTTTACTCTTTTATTATTTAAAAAAAAAAAAAAAAAAAAAMTTTCTTACATGCACAGGAGGAGTTTGACCTGAGTATCTTYAAAGGCCTGTGGGTGTATAAAAGGAAGGCTAAGCATGATATTCTTGGATGGTGCTAGGTATCTGATTTGGATAATTTGGAGGCTATGCTATCCTCATGCTTGCACACCATTTCTTATGCAAGAAATATCAGAGTATAGTATGAATGAGTATTAATTACACAATTTATTTTATACCCAGTTAATGGTTACATTAGTTGAGTAGCAAAAATTGAAGTCAATTTGTAAACTGACAGAGGGAAGAAGTTTTTCCCATTCATATAAATACCTTTATTAAAATGATACGGAGCTTGTGTTATACACAGGGATAGAACCAAAGATGCTCAACTTCCAGTATAATTTTTCAGTGACATATTATTAACATAGAATACCCTGGGTGCATAATGTAACCCAAGTGGACCTAATAGATTCTTGCAATGTGTATATGCAAATCTGTTTCCTAGATAGTCCAGGTACTTTCTTCTCTCTCAAAGMTGAATTTCCCACTAGTCTTGAATTGCATTTCTTGCATCTTCCTCACATGCAGAGATTTTTCCTTCACTGTCCAGCTTCTCAGTGCTTTTGAGAAGTGGACATAAAGTGAGACTTGTGCTCAGTACACTTGTCATTGTAGTGGGTTTTGCCTAAGAAGGACAAGTTTCTTTGGAAGAGTTACCTTGTGAAAGCTGTTGCAGTCCCCATCAGGTATTTATACACACTTGTAAAATCSCTCCTGAGCCTTCTCCACTCCAGGCTAAAGAGCTACAGTTCTCTTGGTTTTCCAGGTACATCAGACACTCCAGTCTTGTGATCACCACCATGCATTCTTTACTTGCCAGTCTGGTCTGCCATTTGAGGTGGGTGGTCATCTCCCTGCTCTCCTCTACTGCTGTTTCTAGTTTAAAGCTCTGCTCGCCACCCTATTGGCAAMGATACTCGTGCTCTACTTGGTCTGAACTATTGACACTACAGTTCTACTTTATCTAGGTAGTCAGTAACAGTGGTAGGAGTACTTGAGCATTTGAAAATTTTATGTCTTTGAATGGGGCACCAAATACAGTCTGGTAGGTACTTGAAATACAGGAACTTTTTTTTTTTTTTTTTTTTTTCCCTCTCAGGCAAAAGCATTTAAGGGTAATTCTACTACACTGAATTATTGTGTCCTTGCAGTACGTACATGGTACAGTGCAATGCACATCTCGGCTGTACTGATTCTAGGCTATAGTTACCTACATAGAAATGCTTATGGGGGGAGGAGAAAGACTTTCGTTTGGTCTTTCTGCTGGCGGACCTCAGCRAAGTTCTCGCCGTTATCGATGGCGCTGTGTCTTATCGGAATCTTAACTAAGAGGCTGGGACAGTTCTAATCCTCTTTGCAGGTTTTATTCTTGTCTTTTACTGCCTATTTTTTCTATGTTTGTTTCAGTTGTTTCTCCTCTGTTAGAGTTCATTTTTCTGTTCTTCTTTTTCTTCTTTTCATGATTTATTTCTAGAAGCTATTTCCATATAGGTAAGCTCTTCTGTTCTCACACCTTTGCCTTGATTTTCTGCCTCCCTCCCCCCCCAACTGCCACCCTACTCTCTTTTTTTTTTTCTTTTTTTGTCTCTTATTATTGCCAGAAGCAGAAAGCTATGCAGCTTCCTACTACTAGTTTAAATATCTTCTGACCCATCCTGTTTATCTCAAAATGTTGTTTGGATATTTGCATGGAAGTACTGAGTGTTTGTTCTCCGCCCCCCCCCCCCCCCCCCATAGGAAGCCAGAACTTGTTCGTAGGTGACAGGGTTGAAACCAAAAGCCATGCTGACGCTGAAGTACCTCCATCAGAGGGATTAGGAAAATAAAATCGGAGCACAGTAAATCTCCTTCCTGGTGATATCTGTGACACTCCTTGGTTAATTTAACAAAAGCCTACTTCTAGTGAAAAGATTAATGCCACAGCAGTCTCTGCTATGCCTCAGACTTCATAGTGTACGTGTAGGGACACCAAAGCAGTGGTAATGGGACTTAACCGAATCAACTCGGCAGGCAGGACAGAGAAGCGCTTGACACTTTAAAGAATGCCTGCAATTAGTTTGAATTATGATGCCTCCACCTCTGACGTTATCTTGCAGCTGATTCAAAAATGTCAATGCAAAGACCATAATTGAGTTTAGAAATACTTTAACATTACAAAATGAAATTACTTATATTTTTGTGATGAAAATTTGGGTATGTGATCCAAGGTTTTTCCTTTTTTAAAGTAGACCTTTTTTTAGCTGTTTTTTTTTTTCATTTTCTGAATTCTTTTTTCTCATGGCTGAGATGGTGATGGGACAAAGTTGAATTAGAACAGTGTGGCAGATATTTCCTAACACAAAYTAAAAGGAGATTTTTGCGATAGTTTCTATCCTTTTTTTTTTTCTCTCTGTAACATATCACAGAGTAGTTAACAAAGTTCTTATCTTCTGTGGCACCAAAAGAAGAATTTTTTTTTTCCACCTAATAGATTTCAAGTATTTCAGTCACTGGAAAGGTCTTAATCTTACATTTCACTTTAATGTTGTCAGCTATGGAATGAGAAGGCATCTTCCATTGACTTTATTGGGGTGGAGCGTGTGTGTGGCAGGGTGAGAAGGGGGCGTAATTTCTCAAACACCTTAGAATTGATACGCAGTGATATTTCCCTTCTCTCACAGCCATTCGCTACATCTTCYTCTGTGCCAGCACAAGCTTTGTGGGATTGCGTGGTGAGCTGGACTGGAGACTTAATGCCAGTGAAAACTACCCTTGAAAAATGGTAGTTAATTTTAACCTAGATCAGTTTTATTCCATGACTAAGCAAATGCTTGTGCTGGCACAGAGTGGGAGTAGCAGCGAGGGAGCAGTGCCTCGTGTTGGGGAAGGGCTTGTTTACACCAGCTTTAGCCGTTCATAGGACTATGCAATAGGGTGGTGGTGTTTTTTCCACACTCTTTTTTTTAACTCAGAAATTATCTAGCTTGCAATGAGTAGCAAGCAACACTGTTGTATTTGCAGAAGAACAGATTGTGATGAAATTTAGGCTGCTTTGAAGAGCTAGGACACTAAATGACTTTTAAAAAGGCAAATACTTGGTAGATTTCRTGTTAGTTTAGCAGAAAACTTCATGCTATCTCAGGCTGGTTTGAACTGTTTTGTGTAAATTATATGCAAAGTAATTTTTTTGACAATAGGTCCAGAGTTACTGATCGCATTCACTTAGTCATTTACCRCTGATGAAACTCCATTGACCTAAGCAGCCTGTTATTTGCTTTCTTAGATGTAAAAGGAGTATCAAGATCAGCAGATGTACCTGTCCTGTGCATGTGTACACACACTGCACCTCTATCAGCCACCAAGCTGAAGAGCTCATCTGCGTATAAGCTCATTCCACACTTTGTAATCATAAGGAGAAAAATAGTGTTGAGACCACTGTTAAGATTGATGTTGTGAACGTTTGTAGTGTTCTTCTCTTGAAGCATCTGGTAAGAGTTCAGTCTAGAGCTCTGAAGGCGTAAGGGGCTTATTCTTGGAGGTCTTTATATGCCATGGTCTTGCTTCATCTCACTTGTACCACTGTAAGAATAATACTGAAAAAGTGAAGAAAAGATTCAGTCTGCAAGATGCTAATTTACATTTTCAATTTCGGAGCAAAGTACAGAGGTACTCTTCCAGGCAATGTTAATAAACTTTTGGTCTTTACAAATCTGAATAATCTATTGAGGTTCTACACATTTGTCACTTTTTAGAAGAGTAAACATTAAAAACTCCGCAATATAAAATAACCCCAAAACAATAAAAGYTGATTCAACAGTGAATAAAATGTATATTTTGAGCATAAAAATTAATTAAAATTAATAAGTAATTATTAAACATAAATCATAGAATCAGTAAGGTTGGAAGGGACCTCTGGAGATCATCTAGTCCAACCCCCCTGCTCAGTAGGGTTGCCTATCAAAACATGAAAGATATTTTCCATTACTATTTAATAAAAAAGGCAGCTTCAAGTGATTGACTCTGATTACTTAACTTTCTGCTAAATCATGCTTTTAGTTGCCAACAATATTGAGAGATATAATGGATGGTAGAATTTGGTCTGTTATTTTCAGGAAAATTCGTTGAATGGAGCATCTCCAAAAGTTCTATCTGCAGTGAAATGAGTCATCCTGGTATTTTAATGTTTGAGTTGTTATAATGTGATTTATTCTCGATGTGTTGTTTTTTAAGTGAGGAGGACAGAGGAGAAGTGGGAACACATCTCTTGTAGAAGTAATGTTATGTAGAAGTAAAATCAGGCTTTTCAGTATGCTAAAATCTGATGCTGTGTGTGCTAGAATGTTTGGACTTTTTTTTAAAAAAAAAAAAAAAAGCTAGTTGGTGGTGTGAGGAAAAAAAACTAGCTTAATTGGATGCTCCTGTTCCTGTTTGCATCTTGTAAAACCTTCTATTAGCTGTGGTATGGTGCAGTTCTACAATTCTGTGCTATCTCCAAAAAAAAATCAAATTATTTTAAGTAATATATAAACACARTGTATTTGAAGCATAATTGAAGCTTACAGATTGGAGCTATAAAAGCTAGGGAAATACAGCCATTGTATCAAAATATTCCAGTGGTTCAAAATCATGGCTTTGATTTAATTTACTAGGTCTGTGAGTGCTTATGAAGTTAGTACTACAYATCATGCTTAGTTTGCAATAAAGCTTAATATTTTTCTGTTTATTTCAACAAAAGCCTGATTGTTTGCTTTAAATACCTGTGAGTATTACCAGGTCCAGTAAGGCACTCATAAATCTTAGCATAGCTTTTATAAAATGGGAGAGAAATGCAGAAAAACAAATATTCAGTAAAAATGAAATACTACTTTAGACACAGTTATATATTGTTAATTATGAATGAACACGTTTCCATGATTGATTTAAAAAAAAATCAGGATGTTCCATGTAACACAGAATGACACAATTCTTTTTCTGCAAAATATTTAAACTATCAACCAAAGATAAATCTGATAATTTTTCTTATTTTGCTTACAAATGTAAACTCAAACAAGTCACTAAAAGTGGCACAAAATGTTGGGTGTGTGATTTTTTTTTTTTTTTTTTTTTTCTGTAGGCTTTTCTATTCTGTAGGTTTTTCTATTCAATATTGAATAGTAAGATAAGGCCAGGAAGTAGACTTATGGAAGAAAAATTTCCTTTTGCAAGATTCATTGCAAGATCTTCTGTATGACTTGTTTTTTTTTAATCTCCATCAATACAGAGAAATAGCATCTTTAATTTAGTCAAATGAAAGCTGCAGTTCTAATTAGACTTTAGCTGGCTCTTCACTGCAGTGCTCTGGCAGAATGCCAGACTAGCAAATACCTAGCCAGTGAACCATCATTTGCCTGAGGAAGAATGATCTAGTGTTAAATTGTACGCTCAGGACTTACTGGACTTAATCTAGTTTYACTTTTGACATTTGGAGCTTCACTCTAATTTGAAGGAGTTTTTCTCTAAAATTTCTTTTTAAATCCTTAAATTCAGTAGAAATTTTTTTCTAAAAGTCTGGAATTCTTTTTTTTGTTGTTGTTGAAATTAGATATTGTTAGATTACTTGGAGCATTAACTACTCATAGAAATAATTTTTCATTCATGACTCTCCAAACAAGTCTGTTTTGAGGTCTGCTGTCTTAGCTGTTTTTTTCCTAGGTTTAGTTTATTGCATTAAAGGCAATATGCTAATCTAAATGTCACATGATACTGATCATACCTGTAAATATGTCCCCAAAAAAGCCTGTTTAGCAAGACAAACCTTGATATATATATATATATATATATATATATATATATATATATATAAAATGCGCTAAATGGGTTTAATTATATTTTAGCTTCTAATTCATTGCTGAGTTTGTTTTTACAAGCATATGCCTTTTTTCTGTTACTTTAAGGAATAAGCTTTTTAGGGAAATATCTACGTATCTAGACATTAAACTGAWTATATTTCACAAAGCTGCCTTTTACAAAGCTGTCTTTTGTGTTTTCAACACTAMTTCCATATTTTTAATAACTTTCCTTTTGATAAAAATCTATAAAAAAAATGCAGCAGTGTTTTACAGATGGAATATCTAGAGATGACATTTCATTTTAAGTCTGAGTACTTTAATTTAGCTTTGATCTTGATATGTCAGCATAAGAGTAATTTTATTCCTAAACATCACTATGAGTTTAATTATGTGATTCATTAAAGCTTTACATTTTTTCTACTCTAGTATGCTGAATATAATACAGTAAATTGTTTAGCTTTAAATGACAAGTCTTTTCTAATGAACTGAATGTGCAGTCCCTATGTAGATTATGATTACAAATGTGTATATTTCTATTTTGCCAGTAAAACATAAATAATTTGTGTTTTATATGAGCTAGAAACCTTATTTAACATGCATRTTGTCTCAGAGAAGCTCTGTAGACGTCATGCATAACCTCGCTGTGACAATATTTTCCCTTTACGCTGAAAGAATAAAACCGTGCCATGTGGTACGTACATTGTGAATGTATTATTTTACTTCTCTGGTGTAGGCACCTGCCCCCTGCTTTTCTAGTGGCTGGTTTCCTTTTGGGTAAGTTTGTTGCTTCTGTGGAGTAACCAGTCAATACCAAGAACAGCACCTTGAAATTTAGATAAACCCTAGTTTCATATTTTACACAGGCACATAAGTTACTTATCCTCAAGTAACGTTGTAGTCAGCCTGTGAATTCACATCATATATATTGTCATGTCTCTTACCTAAATCAAACAAAAACTGAAATAAAACACAGATGTCAGTAGGAATGCGATTAGTATTGGGCGTATCCTGAGGTACGGAGAGAAGTGCAGGTGCTGGTGGCGTTAACAACCAGCCACCCCAGCTTCTGATAACCAGCGTTTTCTGCAGCACGGGGCAGGAGCTGGRTGGGGTATGAACCACGACAGTCACCGGGTGGCAATCTGTGTTAGAGGAAAGCAGCATAACGCCGTATACCATGGCTTACTGTCTGCCCCCGAATAGTCTGGCAGCCTACCTTGAAAAGGAGGAGTCTTTCTACGATCTTTGGAGTAAGCAACTTGCGCAAATATTAAAAAAAAAAAAAAGACTCTAGTGATCTAGTACCCTTCTGAAATGGTTTAGAAAAAGTGRCAGCCTTTTTGTGTTTCTTCTGTAAAGCACGTCTCAAAAGTCACTCATGTATTATGCCTTCTTTCCTTTTCTTTATCTATCACTTCTGCTATTTTCCCATCTGTAAATATTTACAAATGCCTGACAGAAGCATAATTGATCAAAGTTATTTGGGATTCAGTTGCTTCTAAATACTAAGACCTTTCTAACTTCTTGTTGATGCAGAATTAATGGCATTCTTATCTTACAGTAATGGGCAAATTTTAGTCCCTGTTGATAACTAGTTCAAAGAGTTGCAAGAAAACTATTAACTGTTCCTATTTTCTCTCCTTTCCTCTGTGGATTCTTGGCATTATTAAGTTTGGATCAGTATCTTTGAATGTCTTATCTGCAGAACAAACACAACGTGCTGTTAGTGTGCAAGACTCTCCATGGTACCTTGCCGAGACGGAGTAGCCCAGAGAGAGGGGTCCTGGCTCCAGCTTTGGTCTCAGACTTAGGCTGGGTTCTGACCCTGCACAGCTCTTACAGGCTTGTGCTAACAGCCTCAAGCTTACATGTAAGCAAGGTCTAGCTGTCTTACAGCTTCACCCATAATGTTAACTGATCTTCAGTGCTTTATGGGTTGGAGCTGTCATTCACGTAGTGGTGGTTTTGTGATAAGAGCGTATTTTAAGAGGGCTGAAATAACTTGAATTGTTTCATATTGTTTCTTTACTCTAGGTAATCACAGATTTTACAATGTATTAAACATATCACTTCATGTTCACTTAGAGGTATATACTATTTAGGTAACTTTTTTTTTAAGAAAAAAAAAGGGTTATTGAACCATATAAGATCAGAAGAAACATTTTCCCTTGTGGAAATGAAGCAAATGSTGAAAATAGAGAGTTGCTCTTAAAAATCACATTTATACATGTATCTGTCAGTTATATCAGTATTTCTGTATATACACATATGAGATGATCGCAGTCTTGGGAAGTGGACACAATCAAGCTCCTTAAGGAAGCCAGTTTTGGACATGAATATTAAAGGATGCGAGGCTGTGCTAGCACTCTGCCTCTGAGTGTTGCATGGAGCGCAGCAGAAGTGTAACAGGAGGAAATTTACTTCCATGTGGATTTGGAAGAATCTGATGTCGAGGAACACATCCAATGTTTATTAAACATAGTATGATTTTATTTGGGTCTATTTATATCTATATAACTAAACTATGTAGGGAAAGATAAGTAAATGCTTTGGACATATCCYACTTCTAATATGGATTTAAAAACTTTTTGGGGGTTATTTTTAGGTAAAATGTCTAAAAGAAAATTTGAGAGGCTGCTTCATTCTCAATTTAGTKCAAGTTCAGAGAATGTTAAGTCTTCAAATTTATTACTGTGTCTTATCTTCAAAAATCAGAGTTCAGTTACCTTCACCTTTGTTCACACCACGAAGTCTTATGAATACTGATATCATGTTATCAAATAACTTAAGTTTTCAGACTGAGAGGCAAAATGCTGTCTTTTGATTTCTGACATTTCAGATGAAGTTTGTGCAGGTTTAATTTGGTGAATTTATAGACCATTATTCTGTCAAGGATTCAGTGTGTTACAATATTCAGTGAAATTTAGCTTCCAGACCAGTTTTCCTTTTAATGAATGGTAGCTATGAGGTTGAAAAATAAGCAGTGTAATGTTTTCTTCAGATATGAAGCAGTTATGCATAACTGCAGCAAAGCCTGAAACATGTCTCTTCCCAAAAGATGGTAACAGTTTCATTTAACTTTTCAAATATTAGTCTACTTCATGCTTTCCAAAGGTCTATTGACCTTACCTGGAAATATTTAATAAAAGACTTKTTCAGGTACTTCAGAAACAGAAGATACTGGATACCTAAGAAAGATATTGGATTGATTAGCAACATGGTATTTCTTAAATTCCTGAATACAGGAATTCTCCTATACCATTCTTGTTGTCACAAAAGAAGGATTGCTCAGAAGTAAAATAAATAAATAAATAAATTTAGGTATCAGATTTGATCTCAGCACCTCTGCACTCTTCTTGTACAAAGTATGTCTGTGTTTGACTTATGCTGCTTTTCTCTTTTTAGTGAAACCTCTTTGGAGACTTCTTGGACCATTTAAGCTCATACCATTTGGTTTCATTCCAAATAATAGGTTAAAGAGTTAGAGAAAAGCAATTGCATATGTGTATGCAATATGAAGCAACAAACAGACCATGCTATTCCCTTGGTACTGAACTCCAGGTTAATGCTTTTCACCGCAATGGGGAACGATGCAAGAGATCTTTTACTCTTCTGGCTTCAAAGGCTTGAGGGATCAAGCCGTCTTTTTCTTTCTTCTACTTTTTGTTACTGGAATGTGTTGCCACCCTTGGCGAAAAGAAGTGTTATATCCACTGCTTGTAAGCCAGTAGAGAATGTGCGTTGATCTTGCACAGCCTGTTTAGAGTGAGTTCACAGTTTTCTAGTTAGCAGTGATCATGCCAGTCTCAGCTTATCTCTGTACAAATCTGATACCTAACACTTTTAGAGTGTGAATTCAATCTTTAGGTAAATCTGGCAGGGGGCAGGGAGGGACATTATGGRCTGTGACCCAGTCCATTCAATGTGGGCCTCAAATGAGGAAAAGGAAGAGATTCCTCTTCAGTAGCTTTGTGAGACCACACATGTATTTCTAATAACACTTTGAGAAAAATTTTGCCTTCTCTTTCAGATTCCAACCTGGTTACTGTGATCAATGCATTAGTGACCTCTGTGCTCTATTACTGTCATTCATTATACTCAGGAAAGAAATTATAAGCTGTGAAAAAGGTGTAGTGGTTACAAAATCATTGGATTTTGCTTTGTACAGTTCCAGAGCTGATGCTAGGCAAGTAACTTTCTTACAATCARTCCTGCAAGAGATTGCCTAGGGATGCCTTGTTATGCTGGGATAAATCACAGCCTCAGCTTTCTGTTGCTCTGACTGGTTCAGGTACTGCCAGTTCATCTATCTGTACAATCTGAGCTCCATAACCAAAGCTTGCCTCCTCAATCAGTGGTAACGGCCCCACTGGCAAGTAAACACACTTTTTAAGAAACCCATGTCTGATGGGTGGACAAGGAKAGTTGTTTCAACCTTGGGCTGCTTCCATATTTATTTTAAGAGCAGAATGGCAGTCCTGCCTAACTTGCTCTTAGCTCTCTGCTTTTTCCTATCAATGGCTTTGGTTGTCCTCCAAAACACCTGAGCTTGTCACCTCTAAGAGCTAGCTGTCTGCTGTCTTTCCACACTGTCTGTTTCCTTTTGCCACAACTCATTGCGGACAGGTAGGTATAAAGACTATACCAGGTAGAAAGTTATTCAGCTAAATTCAAGGTTCATCCATGAAAGATTTTTTTTTTTCCAAAAACAAGTTAGTTTTGCCATGTCTTGGTTGTTTTCCAAACAAAATGTCTATCATTTCTTCATGTTAGCTTAGTAGCTTCACTGAAAAACAAGAAAAAAGTGGGATAAAATAAGAAACTAAAAACTTAGACTCAAAGGGCTTTGCCCCCTGAAGAATATTCTTTATGAAAAATACATGTATGATCTTCCCAATGGAAGAACAGCAACAAAGGAGGAGGAAACAGCAGAGCTGTACAAAAACAAAATAGAATGAGAAAATAGTGTTTTTTCAGAGAGGAAAAGAAATATTAGATTTGCCCTCCTTCCCCTACTATCCCCCAAAATCTTTTATGGATATACAGACAGGTTGCAAACAGTTCTTCCACAGCACTGCTCTGCGAGCCACGCTGGCGTGTGCCCTCTGCCAGGTGTCGTGCCGCCTGCACGTGCTGGGGCTGGGCCCGGCTTCCCTCGCGTGCGAGGGAGAAAAGAGGGAATCCATGTCTTCGTCCTGCAAATGCGACTTTGAACGAGGTTCTGAGCACTTTGATCCAAGCAAAATAAAAATTATGGGTTATTTTTAACTGCTGGTAGCAAACRTACATTGCCTCAAACAGGCCCTGGTTATTTCTATTTACGTGTTGCCTTTTGCTGAGGTGCAGGCTCTCACGTGAGTGAGCTCGTGCGGTCTTTTCTCGGATGGAGCTGACATTAGTGGTATAAGGAACATCCTCTTGCTTTCTAGTGTCACCTGCCCCTTTGCAGTCTTCTGTTTCTTCAACCATTTAATGTTCATGAAGAGTTTGTTTCTGTAACACTGCCAAAGGCAGTGCTCGCATGGGTTGTCTGCGCTGTAATTGCTAGTCACAGAAAGTTAARGCTGTTTGGGCTAGTGTTCTCTGGCGCTTCACATTTTATTTATTTATTTTTTTTAAACCGCTTTGTTGTATGTGTGAATAGTGATGAGGCAAATGTATTTCTGAACACGGGGGTGGTTTTGTGGCCTATCGCTTTTTGTTATGATGGGCTAGATTCCACTTAGCCTCTGTCTCATTGGAGTGAAACAACGTATGTATTCTGTGATAACATAACAYGACAGAAATTTTACAGCTCAGAGGGGCAGAAAAACAATGAGCCCATTTGCAAATCTTATGGGTTTGGTGTCAGTCCTAAAAATCTTATTTCATAATACTATGCAAAATATGCAAGTTTGGGTTCTGATTTTGGCAGATTTTTGCAGGTATAGTCCCCAGAAGTTTTGAGAATTCTGTTTATTTGCTGCAGCAAACACATGAGCCCTTCTGGAAATGGTTTGGGTTGTGTGGTGTGTGGGTTTGTGGCTTTTTTATTAAAGTCTTCTGGAAAGATCCATTCCCCCCACCATCCTTTTTTTAAAAAAAAATAATTCTAATTAAATTGCAACTGTGTGCTTTATTTATTTTTTTTTTGGTATATATAGTATTTATGTAGTCTATCTATTAGTATAAGAGTTGGTGAGAAATGCCTAAGGCATTTTAGTGGCTGTAGAGTTTGATGATTTGCACCATTAAAGATTTTTTGCYGAAGGTTGTCCCTCCTTGTAAATGAAGGCTTGTATATTTAGGCTGAGAAGTAGGAGGTGGCTGAATGTGGCTACTAGGTGTGTTGTTTCATTGTTTGCTATTGGATACAGAAGCTAAATTACTTATGCAATGTGAGTCCAGTGGACTTTGCAGCAAAGTTGAACAGTTCGTTCACTCTTGATTGGTGCCTTCTTTCATTGCACTGACAAGCATACGTAAGTGTAGATATGGTTCCAGCTTTTGGGATCATGTCTGGACACTTAGCAGTGATGTACCTGTGCAGACAGGTCATGGTTGAGCTCAAGATACATCTGGTTCAGAGGTCTAACATTAAAGTCCCTTTTAATACATACATTGCTTTAAATGAGTTGTTGAGTTTTCTGGATTGATGTTGCCAATTACATGAGAGCATTAATATAAGGCTGATGTTCTTTACTGTGAATGAAGAATTCTTGTTCCTTGCAAAAACTCTTTTATTTAGATCAGTTTTGACCAGCAAGCAGAAATTTCTCTTAAAAGTAGAAATAGCAACTTTCCCCAAGTTGGTATTTGCTTGTCAGAATAGATCAACAAACTGCACAGACTTCTCCAAGGTTAAATGTGTGTTTTGTTTTTCATATGAATAGTGTACAGTCAGTGTATTCTGTCATGTGGCAGCCAACATGAAATAAAAATGGATTGGTATGTGCATTTATTCACTTATGATTAGTATTATGGATCAGGCTGTATTTTTAAAGTAGAGCAGCTGTACAAGGTTAACTGAATTATTTTAATGATTGAGTGATATCTGCCCCCATAGTCTAGTCTCAGCTAAAAATATTTATCTAAAATCTTCCTTCTATTGTCAACATTTGGTTATGCAAAGCTTGATTTCTTTTTTTTTTCTTTCTTTTTTTTTTTTTTTTTAAGTGATTCAATGTAATAGATGTCTATCAAAAACAGACTTCAGGAAAAATGCATGCATCAGTAATATTTAATTTTATAATTTTACCAGGAGCACAAGATCTACTTTTCATGCAGCATATCTAAATGAAGAAACCTCTGCCATAAGAAAGCACAAATGAGTGTGTCATTCTGTACACATTGCTTTGCAACTGAATGCTAGATAATTCTCAGCTTAAGGCTTGGTCCTTTTTAATTCTATCATTCTATATATTTACAAATGTAAATATATTGTGTGTCAGTGCAAGGAAGAGGAAAGTAATAGTTGTTTCTGAAAGCTATTTTCCAATCACACATCAAATTCATCTCAGTAAAATTAAACTACAGAAGCTGTTTTTGAGAGTAGATTATTCTCTTAGTTCGTTAGCAGTCTATTTGTTGTAGGAGCTGAAGGCCCAGTTTGGATATAGTTCAACAGGAGGAGGGGGAATGGCAGCTTTTAAATATTGAGCATCTTGCAGTTTGGTATACTCTTATCTGTTTGAACTCCTGGCCTCAATAAGAGCCAAATTCCTAGGGCTGTGTTGTTATTTTTACCATCACTGGGTTAAGAGTAAGTCTACTCTTTCTATTCTTACTCTAACCCTGCACAAGTGGCCCTAATCCAAGTCATCCCCAAAATGGGGAGACTTTTGAATGTCCCTTTCTTTCTTCCTTCTGACATACTGCTCCTGATATGACAAGGTGTGATAAAGTGACCAGAGCTTAGCTGTTACACTGCAAGATGCACTCTGCTCTAAGCAAGCTGCAGACCTCCGTCACCGTTAGGTACCCATTGGTATCAGCTGAATCCAGTGGAAAACGATGATATCAGAACCCTTTTCTAGAGTCCGCTATAAAACAAGCAAACTTAGAATAGCTACCAGGTAAATACTTCACGTGCTTTGGGAGCAGGGAGGAAATGAGCAATGTTGTTTTTGTATGCAGTATCAAGTATAGCAATCTATATTCCATGTTTCTTATCTTTTAAATTGTGATGAGCATATGAACATACAAACTGCTAGTTATTGACAGAGATAAAAAAGATCTTTAACAGTTTGTCTAGGACTTGAATACTGTACTATTCTGCTGCAGAACAGAGATCTTTCATGGAGGGGAAGAAAGCAGAGCACTCCGGGGGTGGGGGGGGGACTGCACGGTCCATTGCAGTGATCTAACAGTGTTTGGGAAACTGAGATGGTTCCTATCTTGTGTCGATGTCTTTCATCAGAACTCCTTCACCATTTAAATAGTTAAACTCACTGTGCCAGAGAGCAGGAGAGAAGCACTGATTTTACAGCTCAGTGATTACGGTACTCCTGTGGGCTATGGAAAACTTCTGTTTCTCTGCTGCAATTAATATTTATTCATATCAAGTTAAATGAGCCCAGTAGAAGAGGTTGGGAGTGACCAGTCCCAAAGCAGCTGATGGCTCATGGAGGGAAACTTGCCTGGCTGAGCGGGGCTGGGATCTGCCCGTGGCCTTCCTGCTGTTTAAGTGAGTCTTTTGACTAATAGATTATTGGTTATCTTAAGGCTGCTGCTTCTCCAATTTTGATGACCATTTGAGGACATCAGAAGTCTTTTTCAGTTGAGTTGCTTTTAAAGCTATTTTCTTCAGGAGAAGAAAATTACTTTAGGTAAAATAGTGCTTTCCACTAAGTAACACTTCATCCTCCCCCCCAAAAAATCAACTTTTTCTTTTTTTTTTTTTCTTGGCAGCCATGAAGTTTTGTAGTGTTTAGTGGGCAGATGCTGAGCTGATGTGTGATGAATATTTGAACAACAGAGAGCAAAGATGTGTGTGCTTATCAGATATATTCAGGAAGACATGCAAAATCTGCAATCTGGGATTGTTCTGTTAAGGATGATATACTTGAACTGTGTTACAAAATGAGAAAATCGGTGGTACTGTGTCTTAGAGTCAGATGTAAAACTACAAACTCACAACCTAGCTCTGCAAATCCAAATTTCTGAGGATAAGTGGTATAAACATTTCCTCTGGATGAGAGAGAAGATTATATTTAGCTGAAGTGATTATTGTGCCCCAAACAACTGCTAATACTGACAATACTGTCAGTCTGGTGCATGAATCATCATAGCATTAAACACATTTAAAAACTTACCAAACACAAACCTACTAAAATTGGCCAGTGATARATTAATTGTCATTCTGTAATCATAATAAAGCTGTAAAATTATCTCGCTATTTATTGAAGTAACAATCCTAGCTTCTCTATCTTTTCATTTGTTTTATATTTCCTGCCACACTGTTAGAGATATTCATAAATAAAATGATAAAACGATATTCATAAATAAAAAGATATAAAAAGAAACTTGTATATTAAATATATAAATGTGCCAAGAATTGCAGTCTGACATGGTAATCATTCATTTAATAATTTGCTCTTTGGCAATAATGAAATTCATAAATAGTCAGGAATAGTAATACTAAAATGTGCCAGAAACATGATGTTGAAGTTAATCAGGTGYTGAAAGTCCTGATTGTCAGCTCCAGAGGAAAAACAGTTCTTGTAGCTGAGGAAGACCAGGTGGATGGCAAACCAATGTGTTCTGCAAATGATCTTTAACCCTTAAATGATGTAATAACATGTACTTTAAGAAAGGGGAGTGAGTGTCAGATCAAGTAGCTTGGCAGCTGAGTGCCTCTGAGAATTAATATATTTTTGAATAAAGACTAGATCACTTTTCCTAGTTGAAATTTTTCAAACCCTAGCTTCTAGTGAAAGTAGATATACAATTAAGAAATACAATGTTAAGGTTCCTCACTTTGAAAGGTATGTCTTGATGCTGAAACCCTCAAAATGTTGAGGTTGCTCTTTACTTCAGATATCCACTCTTGAATTATGCATGTGACACTTAATTACATGTATACTCTTGGTTATAGACAAACTCGTGTTATTTATTTCAGAATTTTGTACAGGAATGTGGATGAAGATCTTTGGAAGACATTATATAGAACAGCCCGTGGGAGAGTCCACAACTGGATCTGTAAGTTGCATTTTTGTTTCCTAATTGGCCAAATTAAAAACATGTATTAAATATTATACAGACATAATCCAAAATCTTGATGCAGAGATTTTGTATTGATATGTCATCAGAAAATGCAAATGCACCAAGTCTAACAACAGTGCCAGAGGCATGCCTCTGCTTGAGTTGTAAGTCATGTTGAACAAYGTGTTGGGGTTAGTGTGTGAGAATCTTAACAGGAGCACAGATGTCAAAGATGACAATTTTATATCAGCTTTGTAAAATGGGTTCTTCATTGTTTCGGTGTCTCCTGCCACACTCAGATCCCATTTTGGTTCTGTGTTGATTAATAGGAGTGGTATCATCTAAAGAATGTTCAGTTTTAACCTCATGAGGTACACTATTTTTCAAAGTCTCTGATGGACAATGATTTTGTGTTTTGAGATCAATAAATCATTAATAATGAGACTACCTTTGGGACTAACATGGTTCTGATGACTGTTACACTCTTATCCTTTCTGCTCTGCAGATGCTAGACTTAATGTTGCAAACCTAATAATRCCTATTCGGGTGCATTGCAAACACAGATGATGCATTATGCACATTCAGATGTTTATTTGCAAAATTATTCACAAGACCTAAGTCCCCAAAAGGGGAAAATATTATTTAACCTAGAGCATGAATCTTTCCTTTTCTGTTTGTGAAATATGCAGCCAAGTCCACTTAATATTTTCACCCCTAGGGACTCTTATTGCAAAGATGCTYGTCTTGGAGGCTTACCTCTGATGAGGGCACACATACAGGCAGTAAGACATGAATGTGATTCCTAAGCACTGAATTCCAGAAAGATCAAATAGGTATAGGGGARGGGGGGAAAGAAGCGAGAGAAAAGATTAAATTGTTCTTACTTTATCCAAGTTTGATAATTACCTTTTTGGATTAATTTTGTTTAATCCATGTAGCTATTGATTTGGCAATAATTTGTGTAACATCACATAATTAGCCATGCTTTACCACCTCTTTCTTCACTTTTGAATTATAGTTCTGAAGGCTTTCTGGACTAAAACATTGCTGAGTGCATATAAATTAGAATAATTAGTACCTCAAAATTTTAGCAGTAGATGGCACTGTAAAGTGTTATCTTAATTTATATGATTTTCACCTAAGATTTGAATTCTGTTTAGCATTAAGAATGGAAAATATATTATTACTGCAACTTTCCGCTTATAGGCACATGTATTAATAGAAGTACTTTTTTGGGGGAGGGGGTATATTTTTGTTTTTGATTATGCTTTTGGAAAAATAGGGCTGTGTGCCTATTTCATTTGCAGGTATAACAATTTGGTTGATTTGGGTTTTTTTGTTTGTTTTTTGGAGAGTGGTTCCTTGTTTTTAAATTAAACAATTTGCATTTGGAATTAATTGCTTCTGTTACTGATTCCAAGCATTTATCCAAACAAATGGATGGAGCAACTGCGTGAAGAATCTAGAAGTTGAATAGCTGTGTTCACCAGTAGAATAAATTGCTCAAGGGCAATATTCTAAAATTAGTATTTTCTGTCTTAACTGATTAGCAAAATAGTAGTTACCAGTGAAAAAGCTAATTTTTTGCAATAGTTGTCATTGTTTGTATTTCACAATTCATCAGTTGTTACTATAGTGCAAAAAATAATTGCTAAATAACCGATGTTGTGAGGAAAAGCTGATTTGTTGTGATGTTGTGAGAGCCTCTTTTGAAAACTTATTTTGGTGATAATTGGGTAACTATGAGTGTGAACTTAACCACATGTAATAATCAGTGATTTGTACAATTAAATCTGTGAAACTGAGAAGTTATTTGTATGAACATCCATAGGATAATGGGAACTGCAGCCTGATCTCTTGCAGCCTGGASAATCTGAGATGAATTTATGTGGAAATATAAGATGTTAACAATTGTATTTCATTATGTTGGTATGGTCACAGAGGTATAGTTTTAATGTTGAATGAGCAGACTTCACTAATCACTTTTATGTTTAAATTTGTCAGATTGTAAATCACAGAACTTTTTGTTGCTCATGGTTGCTTTGTTGTTAGAGCTGTTCAAAATAATCTGTTACAAGTATTGAGATTCTTAGCTTGTTTAATTTAACTGGTGACAAATAGGACTGYTTTCTAGAGAAAAATAGATTTGCATTTGTTCTCATAGTATGAGARTTCAGTCATTACTTTTTTATCCTTTTTAATATAATTTGTTGTTTGCATTGTTGCCATTTTTGCCAAGTCAAATTCTCCCTTATACTACATGAATTCAAGGAAAATTTAGTTTCTTCAACAGATTTTGATGGAAACATCTTGTTCTGTGCTGCACTTCCAAAATACTAGTATCACTGCTTTAGCAATCAAATCTCTATGAATGTCCCTTCCATAAGTAACTGTATCCTATCTGACTGTGGTTCTTTCATGTTTTYAGAATTCACTAAAGCCCCAAAATATAAAAGATAAATTGCCAACCAAATTAAAAAAAAATGCATACAAAAGAAGAAAAACTATTGAGGAACCTCAACATATGTGGAGTTTTGTTTCTCGGATACAGACATGCAATCGATTTCAGCTGAAAAGAGGAGGAAATCAAGCCCTTCTGATTTTAGCAGCAATAACCTAACAAGTGATGACAGGCTTTCCTTTATTTCAAGGGACTTTGAAACAAACCTTATGAGTTAAGTAACAAATCAGAACCTGTGGGGTTTTTTTTTTGTTTGTTTGTTTGTTTGTTTTACTTTATTGTCAATTATAACTGAAAACAGGATATGAAAAACAGCACTTATTTCTGTGATAGTCGTAACTCATTTGATTAACTGACATTAGAAGTTTGCTTTGACAGAGACTTTAGGGAACCATTACTGCCCATGATTGCTCACAGTAAATTATGCCAGTGATGCCCCCTTCAGCAGAAGGGAATAATCCTTCTAAGAATTATTTCAAGTTGTGTTTAGCAAACTAAAAAAAATAATCCTCGATGATTCATTTAAACTTTTAGTTTTCCTACTATTCCATGTTCAAGTTGTTCCATACTTCTCCTCACACCTTAGTGCAAGCTGTTGTATTGAGCAATGTCTTGTTGATGAGAGCAAGAAGTGTTTTTCTGTAAGCCTGAGAAGATTTAGGAAAATGTTTGATTTTTATACTCGAGAGTATATCTTTTCGATAGGACAATTCTAGTGAGTGAAGTTCAGCATATATGTGTTTGCAAGATAAGGACTTTGAGATACTTGGGTCTACCTGTCTCTCACTTCTCAGGTTTTAAATCCTCTGGTGAGGGATCATTCTAGCACAGGCCGAAATAAAGACTTCTGGGAGCAATAGATCGTAAATAATGACAGCTCTCTGTTAAAAAGATGATAATTTTAGGTAAATATGGAAATGTAATTTTTACAAACTCTCATTAGTGGTTTGGAGGATGATGAGTAATAGTTTTAAATGTCATTTATCTGGCAAAGTTAAGGRTTGTGAAATTGATTTCTTAGTAAAGCTAACTTTATTTCCTTTCAACTTCGTACCCATGGACCCGTACTCTTAATTCCAAATGTTGCAGTTCATGTGCAGAATAAAAATCACAGCAGGTAGGTTTTTAACCAATTTTCAAGTTCAGAGTTTCTTCGTTTCAGGATTTTTACCTATTTGGTCCATGGAGCAATGCATACTGTGAACTAGTCAAATATGAGTGCAGAAATCTTCAATACATTTCCRCTTTTCCAATATAAAATTAGGCAAGTATCAATGTTTTTACCTTTTTTTCCCCTATACAAATCAGAAATTAACAATACACTGTATCCATCATTTGGAAAAAGTGACTGTTTATGTACTATGATGTTGAACTCTGAGTAAATTACTGTTGCACATCAATGTAGATTGCTATGTTTACCTCAGAATAGGAATAATATTGCCAATATATAGTTTTTCCTTGCAGAATTTTCACTCTTGGAATATACTGTCTTTTATTGCTGTTACCATAGTAGTGCTTTATTTCTTTGCACAATGGGTTTTCTGAAATAAAAGATGCAGCTACCTGACACAAGAGTGCAAGGTTTTAATCTTTGTTCTCATATTCTGATTTTTTTCATTTGTAGAAGTGATTTTTAGAGAATAAACAAAGTACTGATTTTTGCACGAGAACTGTTTTTTTTTTTTGTTTGTTTTSAATGGCTACTCTACAGCCATGCATCCAAATAACTATTCATCATTTTATTTCTGCTGTTAAATAAGAGATGGCAGTTAATACCCAGACAGCACTGATGAATTAGCTGTAGGTAATCCTTTCACTGTTTTATGGTTTTGCTTTCTCTCAGTTTCAGTGTTCAGCCATAATAATTTTTTACCTTTCTCTTTCATTAAACATGACCCTAGATGTCCCTCTTTCTTCACTTGAGTAATGATTTGTGTCAGGAAGTTAAACTGTCTGTACCGTAGGTAACTGTTGTAACAGRAGGTTGGATAGGGAGATAATGAAGCATCTTCAGAGGAACATACTGAGGTGCTGATGTGATAACTGATTTCAGTTGAGGGTTGAGTCTGTGCCGATATGTAACTCGTTCTGGCCTCGTTGTTTTAATGTGTTAAACATTTTCCCATACGTACATACAAGTCTGTCTGTCTGTCTTCTACATCTCATCCAAAGCTTGTCCAGGAGTGTTGCCAATTCTGTTAGCTTTTTCTGTGTCTGTTTCTGTGTTCTTGTAACCTGGTTTATCTCTTGATGCGTCACAAATAGACAGGGAATTGTTCTGCTTTTAGATCTCAGGCTATGCTCCCCGTGACCAGGGCTCTTGGTTCCCATAGCAAAAGCACTGAACTGGATCACACAAGTGTTCTCAGTACTTTCATAGGCGACCCTTGTTTGACTACTAAGATGTAATTGTGGAAGTGGTGTCAAAGCAGAGATGCCTTTCTCAAACATCAGGAGAAACAGTATTGTGTCCCCCTGCCTCCAACCCTCCCCCCAAAGCCCCCAATTCGCAACTTATGTAACATAAAGAAATTGTAAACAGGATTCCACCTACACAAGAGACATCTGATACTTTTGCAAACAATGCTTGGTTTGCTCTGCTTTGACTTTGCTATCAAATTCAATTTGGGGAATTTCAGTTCTTTTATTCCCCTATTTTAGATTTCTTTAGGCTGGAAAATATCATATGATGAGTTAGTTCCTATTGGTTTTTAAAATATCTGAACTGAATGCCTGACTCTGTAARGGGCGGATAGACTTCTTCATAACAGATTGGCAGTCTTCCTGGAACAGCTCACTGGTTTGATTGTGCTCACCTGCATTCACCAGGAGACGGTGTGAATAGCATGTGTTCCCTAGGGGAGAGGAAGTTGGCCTGGACTGTCCAGTCCATGGTCAGACAAACACCTCTGAAACCCACACCATGTTTGCTTGCCTTCCACTTGAACGAGTTGGCTAATTGTTTATAACAAACACCCTTTCCCTGCTGGTACCCCACGCTTTACTGTGTCTTCTGTATCTTATTTGTAGTTTCTCTAACACAGCAGTTTATTAATAAAGACTCAAAATTAGACTAAAAGAATCAGTTATGATGAAGGCAGCACTAAACCTATATAATTTAGCCTTCTGTGTAAAGAAAACAAAAATTGTTACAGTTGAACTTCAGGTGCAAATAAAAATACATCCTCTTTCTTCAGTAGTTCTTCTGAACAAAACCCTCTTATACAAATATTAATGCACTGGGACAAGACTGTCTTGTACAACTTCTAATGTCTGCTTCAAGATATTGTACATAAATATATACAAGCACATACATGTATACATGTTTATGTGATTGCTTCAGAATTCTGTAAGATTGAATATGCTGTGTGTTACTGTTGGCTGCTTTGAAGCAGAAAAAGCATTGCTTGTTCCAGTAATGATTTCCTTTTTWAAAAAATAAAAAATTCTAAAGTCTCCCTTATAGAAGAGAGAGTTTAGCTGCCATCTTTTAACTGTTCTTAATCGAACAGTCAAATTTCAGAACTAAATCTGTATCAGTGGGTGGCAAGAAGACAGTTGCTGTAATAATAATAATAAAAAAATAATGAAAGGGAGTAAATTACATTGCATTTCAATGTGTGCTCTGGTAAGTGTAACAATAAAAAGCTTAGATGCTCTCTGAATCTGGCATGCATGTGAACATACCCCCATACAAACAAAAGCTGGTAACTTACAGATGAAACTGCATCAATTTTGCTTTCTATTTTCACCAGAGAAGATTTCAGAAACTCAGTGTGAAATAATGAGGAGATTATATTTAAACTTCAGAGGACTCATACTGACTTATTCACATGCTTCATCCTTTAATGATGGTATCTTCAAAGGAGCCCAGTGGCACTGGAGATGGAGCAGCTTTATGAGGTCCCTTTTTAAGGAGCACTTGCTGATTTTGATACACTGGTCAAGCAGTGATTCAAAACGCTTTCATTTGAGATTACAAGCATCATATCAGACCATTTTGAAAGTGTTCTCCTTGTTGTCAAGGAGTTTTGGATCAAGCCATTTATGAGGCATTCTTCCTTCATCCTTAAATCATATTTCTGACCTTCTAGACTTTGCACTGTTCTGTTCCTGTATCTTTTTCTTTTGCTCCATATCTGCCTTTTTCTCATGTGCGTTCATGCTCGCTCTGTCTGTCTCTCTCTCCTGCAGCCTCTTGCTGCTCCAGGCACCTCTACTTATTTCGGGTTGTCTCTGGAAGACAYATCTTCCATGTTGCCAGCATTCTTAGTCTTTCAGATAGCTAAGGCAACAAGCTTTGAGCCTGATCTTTCAGCAGTACRTGAGTCAGCATGCTGCTTATTGCTGCACATTGCTGTATTGAGCTGATGACTTAACTTTGATAATATAACAAGGACCACACAGATGCAATGTCTATGATGCAGCTTTGGACTGGGACAGTAGATGTCAAACTCTGCTGTATAATCAATTTTGTTTTCAGTGTATTTTTCTGAAACTCAAGTGCTCCCTGCTCTCAACAGATAATGCAAAGTGATTGCTATTGCTCTGGCGTAGAATGTTTTGCAAGGAATCAGTGTCACGAAGAGGTTCTGTTATGTAGACCTAGCAGTGCTTTTCAGGCTTCTGCATGTGCGTAGTTATGAATATAGGTATGTATGTACTTACTATGCCTCACAAGTACTTCAGCACAGGGATAGGCTGAAAGTACCATATGGGTGTGTAAAGTATCCCTAAGAAAAAGTGAAAAAAAACTATTACTGTTCTATAGCAGTCCATTTTCTCCTCACTTACTATAGCCCCAAAATAACTAATTCAAGACACTCTTTACTTTGGCAAAAGAGTGGTTTTTTTTTTGGTGGGGGAAGGTTCAAAAAACCTCACACTGTCTTTCTCAAATAGAAACACTGGGTAGAAATAAAACTGTTACTTTTGATTCTATTTAATCTTTGAAAGTAAAACTAGTTCCCCCTTCTAAACCTATCTTTAAATTTRTTTTGTTAGGCAAACAGTTTGAGATACTCTGACACAATTTAAAAATATATCTGGGAAGCAGGTCTGTTAGATGTGATACAAAACACAAAAATATGCCTATTTATAAGATGATTTACTTGTGAAACAAGAAAAATATTTAAGACTGATAGTATGTTAATGTTCAATCCTGGAGCATTAATACAAGTGAATATCACAAATAATTACACTAATTTGGTTACTAAAGAGGTGTAGCAGTATGAAGTGCTATGGACATGTTTGGTCTCTGCTTAGAGATTCCAGCACAGCAAATGCAATCTTTTCTAGTTGCAYCATTTAGCTAGATACCACTTATCTTTTCTCTGTTTTGATTTGTATTTGTGGGATACATATCAGGATTTTTGGAAAAGAACGTGTAGAAACTATGAGACTGAAATGCATTTGAGTTCTGGAGGACATCTGAGTTCTGTGAAGTCTCCATCCATATATTCACAATATTTCATGGAATTAAAGTGTTTTTCACCTTGACAGAAAGAAAGATAAGACTTATTAATGCATGGATAGATTATAGTGATCAAGTTGCCATGAATCAACKGTCACCTCACCACTCCTCAGCAAATTTCCATGTGCAATTTTTTCTTGTATGTTGAGAATATAAACTTCTCTCCATAATGCAGTTCTATTTCTTTGGGCTTACTTTCTGAAGCACACTAATATCATAGTAATTAATATATATAGAGAGAGCAGATACTGAATAATGGCATTGTGTGCTGTGACAACTGTATATATAATGTGTGTAGTAATCTAGAGTCATAGAGAATTTTCTTGTTATAAATTTCAAAAATGTGGAGAATATTGATTCTGCTCAATATTATGGCCTTAGCTCCTAAAAGGAGTGTGAAGTTTACCTCTACAACTTAACAAAGAACATATTACTGTAATGTTTAATTTGGAGCAGAAAACCCATTCTCACTGTGCATTCAACCASTCATCTAAACAAATTGTTGAATGTTCCTGCGCTGCTGGGCAAATGAATGAACTTGCAGCAGATGATGTGTGTCAAGACAATTAATACTGTATTTTGCTCTTGTTTAATTAAGACAAAACTAAGGAAGTGAAGCAGATGTTAAGTCTACTTAGGTTAGGAATACTATGTAGCCAGTTTCAGAGAGTATGAGTAGATTCTTATTTGGGATGAAATTCTGGGTGGGTTCGTGTTTACTGAAGCTTGACAACAGACTTACTAGAAAATATTTCATTCATTCTGATTAGTGTCTGTGCTTGGGTGATTTTCATGTATACAAGTGAGAAGTTTTCTATTCCCTTCCTCCAAAATGGAAATTAACATGTGTTATGCTGTTTACACTGGTTACAAGTGGTACGTTGATAATATTGGTGCCCAGGCAAACCTGGGCTTTTTATTGCTATTTACTATTTACTGCTGTTTTCTTAAAGAAGTAAAACAAATGAGATGTTTGTTTGAAAATTTCATGAAGAAGAAATTTCACAGCCCAAGATTTACATCGTAATGAAAAAGGCTGGAGGAAATAGGAACAAGGATAGGATACACTGCAGGATAATGTAAGCATGGTACAACCCTACTGAGGATTGGGACCAGTTTTGGCTAAAGTGAATAGGTAAGGTGACAGTAATGTGTCACTTAATAAATATGTCCTTAGCCTACTACTAGTTTCTTATTTTATTCTGGTACSTACTCCTGAGACTCTTGATCACAGCTCAAACTTCAGGATTCTGCAACTGAGGAAGAAGTACACATCTGAACTGAGGGTGCAGATTCACTATCAATGTGTTTGGGGGCTCCACTGAAGGTTCAAATATTCATGCAGATTTGGTAAAACTTGTGAGCTTAATGTAGGCTAGTACTTTATTTCTGTTAGGAACTGTGGGAAGTACAGTTGCTTTACAGATTTTCTGCAGCTTATTTTGAAGACAGTAGTGGCTGACTTTATGTGAAAAGCATAGTGGAAAAGGGAATGAGTCACCCAATGTCCCCTAACTGTTGAGATCTACAAAACTCAAATCCCCAGGCTAAATGTCAGGATCCTAGCTGTCTCTGCAAGCAGATGTTCCTGAATAAATTTGTCATTGACTACAAAAAAAAAAAAAAAAAAAAAGTGATTTTGAATCTAGAAAAATGGATGAATATATGAAAGCTATATAGCTGTGGGGAATGCTTTTATTTTCTGAGAATAGAAGCCCTATTAATGCGTTCCTGAGCTTATCCTGAGATAATAGAAATATAAACAGGACCATAAAAGGAAACTTATTCATTACAAGTTTTGGTGAGAAAGGAAAATAGTGTATGCAAGACTTTAGGAAGATGTTAACAGTACCTAAATATTAATTTTTAATCTGGTAGTTAAAAAGTATTTGAGCAAGATGAACAGGTTTGGATTGTTCACTGAAAATACTTCCCTCTAATTAATCATGGAATTAATTAGAATGTGTAGAAGTCTTAATTTTGACCATAAATGCTTCAGATTTAAAAATAAAGCAAAACACACTCTTCTTGGTGCAAAGATGTGCATTTCAGTGCTGTGTTTGGTGCTTATAAATTGAGGTCATGGCTTGGGGGAGGAAAGGAAGGCAGAGAGGGGAAAGAGGAAGGGAGTGGGAAGCTATATTTGTTTCTTAAAGCACTCTGATGTGAAAAGAACTACATTTCAGTGGATTGATGAGACTTGACCAGAGAGATCAACAACAGCTGAAAGCACTCRTTCTGGTCTTAGTCAAAGTGACTGGATGCCAGCATTCAAAAGTAATTTCTTTCTCTTGACATAGAGAAGTAGGTATGTGGCAATATGTCAATAGAAAGCCTGTGGAAAGCAAATAGTCTAGGCTGGTATATATTATCACAAAAGAGTATGTTTAATAATAATAATAAAAAAAGCRTGAAGTTGCAAAACACAAATTAACACTTTATCCTGTTGTTTTTAGCAGGTCATGTAAAACAATCCAGAGTATCTGACGATATCAGTTTTTCTTGTCTGTTAGAATGCTCCATATAATCTTTTCAATCTAAATACAAAAAGATACTCTTTGCAGCTTATATGGGAAAATGAAATCATGAGGACTGTTTTACTGGTGAATGGAATATTCTGTGCCGTGCGCTAAGTGGCAGTAGTGTGTGCAGCAGTGGGAGAGGAGACAAGGATGGGGAAAAAAATTGCATGCTTCACTATCCAGTTTTATCTTGAACTTTCTATAAGAAATAGTGGCTACTGGAAGGATTAGACCTTCTGAAAAAAACAAAGATGAGGTTCTGTTTTCTCTGAGGAATGCTAAAAGGTAACATGCAAAACAAAATACTATGTATGTTGCAATAAATGCTGATACACTGTAATAAAGAAGACATATTGCTAACGTTTATATCAGCCGAGGGAGTTTTAAACCTCACAAGCAGCGTCATACTTGTATTGGTTCATTAATGTGTTCTAGTGCCATCTAGTCTACCTCCATGGAAAGCTGCATCTTCTTATTGGCAGTAGAAAGCATTAAATCATATGAGAGATAATATGAAAGGCAGATTATGTTATTTTCTTATGCTAAAGCATTCTCACCTTCTTCTGAAGCATCTGGACACATACAGGATGCAAGGCTAGAGGGTCTGATGCAGCTGGATGATTCTGCTATTATATGGGCCTTGCAGAGCAGCGCAGATGGGAGGGGRGCACAGGGAACAATCCTGAAGATCCCCACAGGTGCGCTGCGGCAGGAGTTGTACCTAACTTCTCAGTTCACAGATGGGCTACCAYGACTTCCGTGTTGGCTGCAAGAGCATGGGACAGCCAGGGAGAAATAGGACTTTTGTCTACAATCAGGAAAAATATATATGATCTTTGAGTGTATTTTTTTGTTGTTTTTTGTTTGTTTGTTTTTTTTWATCAAAGACTTAAGTTGTAACAAAAAGGAGGGGGAGATGGTTAATTGGGGAGCATGAGGAAGAGTGGCAGCCTGTCCAAATCTGCAAGCTATCCTCCATAGTRTCTTTGAAAACCAATCCTCTGTGCYTCTTCCTGAAGCAGTTACTTCAGTTAGTATAGGTGCTAACTACTATGTTTAACTGATTGATTTTTGCATTTGTAGAAATCTGAAGGTATACTTAAAGATGGATGGCAAAAAGACCATTTTCAGGGTGCTTCAGGACAATTTAAGATGATGGTAGAAATGTGGAAATAAAGAGGGAGAGAGGGACAAGGAGAGAGAATGAAAGTTTGACACTGAAAGAGTTGTCAGGCTATTATAGWAGAATTGAAAGTCTGATCTAAGAAAAGTTGTATTATAAGTTATGCATTTCAAAACGAAGGATAGAAGATAAACTGTTCTGATAGCTACATTATAACTTACTGATACCAACTACTGTTGATAGTACTAATGACTTACTATTGCTGATAACTCATGAAATAAGGTCAAATTAAAGAAAATATAAACATTTTTTAAAAARTCTGAATAGCAGCAGAATTCTGAAACAGCATCTTAAAAGAAAATTGAACAAATTCTTTCAAATTGTTCCCACCATTTGTTGATTCAGATGCAGAATGAAAGCAAATTTTTAAAAATCTCAAATATTTTTTTGAAAAACAATCTTTGATGCAAAGCCAGCAAGTCTTGCATCTTTTGTAAGACAACTGACTCTTTAATAGCTGAAATTAATGAAATACTTTCAAAATATATTCTTGTAACAACAGATGGAGGTGATTAAATGGTGGCTTATTATTCAGTCCCCTTACACCAAATATCATTGTTTGATTTCCGTTTAGTAATATTGGGACTGTTGTGTTTGTATGTGTTCAAATTTTAATTACAATCATTTCCCATGTCTGATATTTTCTTTCATTTTTAATACATCTGATAAGTGCTTCAGGGCCTCCTACATCACTTTCACCATGGAAATAAAGCTAAAATTCTTCAAGGRTTGCAGTATTCATTTTTTGATTGTTTAGGGAGTTGGTTCTTTTTTCAGTGCATTCATTAACGTTTATTACTTTAAATCTTTATTGAACATCTTTCTTCTGTACGATAGCGAAGGGTACACRGGTCCAAACTCTGTGCAAGGCTACATATTGTCTGTTTCAGAGCTCTGGTTTAGCAAATATTTGCTTTTCAGTATCTAAGTTGCTGACTTACAAGCTAATAGGTGACTAATAGCTAGGATTTCTAAAGCTTAATGTTCTGGATGCCTCTTTCTAGATGCATTTCTGTGTTACATTGTATGGCATGTAGATTTTCAAAAAAATCTACACTCTTTGAAAATCAAGCTGCAAGGGTATAATTTGAAAGGGATGATTTGGAGTTTCATGTTCATAACCTGATGTATTAAGTGATATGGTCATTAATTTTAGCAGCATCAGTACATGGGCCCATCACTGTCATGGCTTGAAGAGATGTATTACGTGTTCTGGAGCTTCCAAGGAAAACCTCTAGCAGAGGACAAGCAAACAGTTGTCCAGAGGCTAATCCYTTGGCAATCTCTAAAGTCAACTAAGTGACTAAAAGTAATTGGGCTCTCCAAACACATGTATCACTAATCACTTACGAAAATTTTGGGTGTGTTACTTTTATAGTTAGTGTTTATGTGTCTTTCCATATGTCTCTGAATTTGTCCTGTACATCTCAGGAGAGGTCAATGCTTTGGGGCTATGTTTAGAGCCAAATATTACCTGTACGTTTGTCTCAGGCATTGGTCCTTGGACTTAACATTGGAAGGGGAAACTCAGGCTTTGGTGACTTAGCCTATTCAGTATATCTCCATATTCTGCTTTCCCAGGATGTAGCTGTGTGAACCTGGATCATTACTGGTCCTGTTATTTCAGGTCTCTGAATGTTGAACAGTTCTACTCTAMTCTTTCCAGAAAATGGATTTTGCAATCTTTTCCTGTCTCAAACTGAATCTATGAGTACTAGAGAGATTCTTCAGATAATGCTTGTAATTTGATATACTTATCCAATTAGGTAGATTCTGGTCAAACAACTTTTTTCTATTGAAAGACATTAGAAAGAACCAAGGAAACTCATATTACTATCAATTTTGAAAGTGTTAAGTAACCCATTTTTAAGCCGATTTTTAATTGTTGCAGTGAAGAGTAGCGAAGTAAGGTAGTAGCAAACTGAGGCTACAATTTTGTCAACAGGTTTTATTTGAGCACACTACTTGGTGTATAGTTAGTACTAAAAATTCAGAACAATGGTAACGAAATAAAAAAGACAACTTTGAGTATTGTAAGTTATAACCTTCCAATAAAAATGGCCAGAATCACTATACCAGTGTGGATAAAACTGGTTAAAATGAAAAAAGTATGTCTACTCTTTATCAGGAATCTGTTCAACAGAATACTTTTCAACTTAACCCCATCCCTCTGCCCCCAAGTCCCATCAAATGAATATGTTATCTGGTAGCCCTCTGTTGAGCAAATATCTGATGAAAAGCACTGATCAGGAACAGTTTATTCTAAAAAGCTAGGAAACATTGCTTACACTTCTCCTTGTGGAGGCTGTCAGTTACCATAAATCAGGAAGACATATCATGAGCTGAAAAAAGTCCTCTAGCACATATCTTATGAATTGAATCAGGGACAAAGAAATGCCCTCTTTATGCATCCTTTCACTGCAGAGCATGTCAGCAGCTGGAAAAATGCCGAGTTTGTGGATAAAATCCCAAACCCAAAGAAACAAATTTTCAGTAAAGAACCAAGGCACAGGGATATGAAGCGCAGAGATATATAGTATAGGGAGACAGTAAATTAAAGTAGAAATTTGTCCAAATTAAGGTATTCTAATTTTCTATTTTACATTCCCTTCTTCAGTACTGTGGAGTGTAACTCCCTATCCCTCCCACTCCCCCTGTCCTTTTATTTTATTTTTATTTATTTATTTATTTATTTGCTATTTAGTTTTGCTTTCTATGTAAATGGAATGAAGGTCACTTTCAAATCAGATCTTCTATGCTATGTCAAAGTGCTAGAAAATCATAAAAGACCCTTTCAAGCTGGTAGGGGATTTTGTACTGATACATGCATTGTAATATAGTTGGCTGTAAAACAACACCCAGAGATTCCTGCCTAAATCAGAGTCTAGAAACAGAGCTGAAAGCAAATCTTAAAGTGGGAAAAGTAAACCTAAGGCAAGACCATAGCATACAGACTTAAGAAAGCCACTCTGGTATAATCAGGTGAGCGAAAAATTAGTTTGAGTTGATTTCAGTCATGTTTACTGTAGGTGTTGGTTTTCTGCTGGATCATACCTCACACTTGTTGATGTTCTGTTTCTTAAAGATGATATTTTTAAAACCCTAAGGCTGGATGATTTGAGTACATAGCACCTGAAATTAGAATCAGGTTTTCCAGTAAATCTTTAAGGCAAAAAATGAAAGAGTCAAGCTTTGAAAAAGTGTTCAATGCTTAATGACAACATACTGAGCTTCCTTGATAATCTGCTGAGTTATTTAGGTGCTAAAAGAAGAGCTAAATTCCTTTGAAAATCTGGCCCTAATACCAGAACTGAGAGCTACTTATTTAAAAAGGCTTAAAAGTCTAAGAATAGAGAGTTGGAAATTCTTTTGGAGGAAAGTGGTAGAAACCGTGTTACTTGTCTCTTTGGGTGATGTGCTGTGCTTAGCTCTAAAGGGAGGGGGAAATGGCTGTATACACAGGAACTTAAGTGTTTGTGCAATGTCCATGCCACGGTGGGCTGTCTCCCTGGGCTCCTCTTCAGGTCAATGTTAGGATTTTCTTCTTCATAGGATTAGACCTGTGCTACCACACCTGATTCAATATTTATAGTGCTTATGCTTTTGGTGGAMCATTTAGCACTAGAGAATGTGTTATTTGCTGGTTTGCTTCAATGAAGTTGTTCAGATTGTTGTAAAGCTGCTGAAATGTCTTCTGGTTAGTYGTACCTGCTTCTTTCCTGGGGTAATTACATTGCAGTTAAACTTGATGAAGAGTGAAAGAGGTTTCAATAAGAAATTCCATATAATTCCTCTTTTAAGTAAGAAGTCATCTAAGGCCTTTGTCTATCAAATATCTGTACACAGATTCATTAAAAAAAATCCTTGTGAATATTKTCAGCTAGATTATCATTTAAGTCTGATGTTGTTTCATAGTGTTCATTTAGCATCTGTACTGAGAGGCAAATCTAGCAATTGTCATAGTTGTCTCAGCTACACCTGCAGGAACAGTGATGCTGCCTTCTGAATGTGGTATGTATTTAGTATATCTSGTAAGGCCTCTCTGCAGAAACCTGCCTTGTAGATGCCCTCACCCCCCGGTTTACTAAAACCTGTGCTATAGTAGAACAAAATATGTACTAATTGGTAGTCTAAGCCAAAATTGTCCTCTGCAAAGACAGCACTTCAAATGTGAGAATGTACTCATACCTTCTTGACCACAAAGTGCATTGAAAGCAGAGTGGAGAGGGGGGAGAGCATGTGCTCATTTTTGAACTTTAACTCATCTTTACAAAAGAAGGAAAATAGATATTGGGCAGAGTTGACTGAAGAACAATAGTTCTGATTTCAAAAATCTCAAAATATTTCACAAATATACTTGCTTTGAGTCACCCAAGTATTTTGAAACTCTGGGCCAGGARATGCTGTTCTGATTTGCAGCTGTTTAGCTGGCAGCCTGCCTGGGAACTGTGGGTGTCTGGTGCACTGTGCTTAGTGTTCCAGGGCATCAAGGCTTTCAGCCCACCAGGTGAGCTGCCAGGAGCTAAACAAGCAAGCTAGTGAGAAGACAGGATGCTTTCTCACAGAAACATGGTTTGGCAGGTGAATCTGGAAACCTTGCCTTGGTTCCATTGAATGTTGTCAAGATTGAATTGTTTCCTATGGCATTTCAGCTCAAATGAGTCAACAAATGCCAAGGAATCACCTTTATTTTGCAGCCCTCAATTTTGCACTGAGGAGGAGTGTAGTGAGACTGCAGTGACAGTACTGATGCAGCCACAAGATCTGGAAAGAGTTGCTTTAGGTTTATGGATTAGCTTTATTTGTTGTAGGAGTGGCTCRTGTAATGTATTTGCTATTTATACATTGTGCTTTGTGCAGTGTAGTAAATAATTCTTCATGTGTATGTTGTTTGATGCATCTTAATTTTTACAACAAAACTATCTCTGGTAGTACTGAGTTCAAAATAATTGGTACAGACATGTGGAAGAAAAGACCATGATTCTCTTTGTTAGGTGATGCTCAARACTTCAAACTCATTAATTACTGAAAGGAAAGCTGAAACTTGGAACTGAATGTTAGGAGCTGAAGACCTTTTACCTCTCATGCAACCTCTTCTAGATGAACTTTTGAAATCTTCTACTCAGCTGGTGAGCAGATGCTTTAAAAGCTGATGAGATAATGGGGGAARAAAATGAGACAAAAGCAGGCCAGAGGAAACCAACTACAGTGGTGATATTACTGGAGATCAGTTGAATTATAAAGACAACTGGGAGTTTGCTTATTCAGAAATACTTGCTTTAAAACTTCAAGAGTCGAAGAAGTTGTGTCAGAGGGAATAAAAATGATTAATTCAGTGTGATACGGTCAAATGCAAATGAACAGAGAAGTAAATGATCAAATTATACATGTTAGCTCCATACCCCTTGTTATTACTGTTATTACCGAATCTGAATGTATATTTTGCATTGCAATAGCTCATTAATGAGTAGCTAGATGGCACAGCATGGATTTGGAGAGGACAGTGAGGCATTCAGTGCAATCCAGCCTGCATTCCTAGGCATTATAACCAGGTATTTCTTTAGACTGCTGGGCAAACATTCAAAATACAGATCATGAGAAGAATATGTGGGTCTTGCAGTCCCCAGTATGTCTTTCAGTAAGCTAAGCCTGAAAAATAGATGAGCAGTAGAGATGGAGGAATTTTATTTATTACCAGATACYCAGATTTGGGAGTTTTTATAAAGCATTGATAGGGCTGTGCTGATGGTGAYTGCATTCAGTAAATAAAGGAAAAAATTATTCACTCAGCTGTTTCAAGACCCTTTGCTAATACTAGAATATATTTACACATTTTAGAAAGATTAAAGCTATAAAAAGAAAGTTAATCAGTTTCTATTAATCATAGAGAGAAACTCCGCTGACAATTTTAAGAATGAAAATCCAGCATTGCAGTCCATAATTGGTATGGTTTAACTTACTTTACAGGGTCTGCCTTTGATTTAATGTATCAGTTAATTAGGTAAAATAATTACAGTTTTATGTTAAATAGATATTCTAGACATATGGTAGATATGAAGATGAGTGACATGCTGCAGGCAATACTGCTGCTCAATGCTGCTACGAGATAGGATGTTAGTCAGTTGCTTCACTTTACTGGCCCCCTGTGTACGGTCGTTATTCAATCAGTTTTTCCCTTCAAGCCTGTAGAAATTTGTCTCATCAGCTGCTACCAGAGCATACAATGCACTTTTTTCTCAACAATATAAAAGTGAATATGCAAGAACAAAGCTACAGTCAAGTATATAAAAAGAGTAATTTTTTTGTTTGGGTCTTAATAACATTAGTTGGTTAAACAGGAACAGACTTTTGGAAAAATGCAGATTTGTTAACATCACCACATAGTACACATGATAGCATAGGGAAGGAACCGCATTAGGAATATATCCTCTTGGTCTGCCTAGGTTTGAATGTAGAAAATTAGAGGAGCACATACCTGCAAGATTTAGACTTGCATCAACTCYTGATGTCACGTTTCCATACGGTGGCAAAAGGAAAGCTTTGCTTTCCTTTAAAGCTTTCTTTGCTGCCTAAGCCTCCTTGAATAGTATCAGGATCTAATTTTCCTACAATAAAATCCTAGACCTGTTGGTGTTAATTGTGAAACAACCACTCCTTGGAAGGGCTATTGCTGCTTCTCCCCAAAATTTCAGCAGCATTAAGATTAATATATCATTTCTATAGCATCTCCCAAGCCATTTCAATATCAGAAACATTTGCTTCCAGTTTGTACGTGGTACAGCACAAAGGGGCAGTGCAGCCTTCAGCTGAAGTTTGCTGATGCAGGGGTGACTGCTCCGGGAGGTATGCCAGCCCCACTTTGCCATCATGTTTYCTGTTGGGACACACTTCTCCTGTTGCTTCTTTTCATTTTCAGCAGAGTTGCTCGTCTCTCTTATCTCAGTGCCCTGTGTGGTGTTGTCATATGCCTCATTCTTGGTGTTTCCTTCACATTCCCAGAGCAATTGGGAGTGGATTTGTGTCTGGGCAAAAGATCCCTTTACCTCATAAAAAAAAAAAAAAAAAAAAAAAAAAAAAATCTCCTTATACTTGTAACTCTTTAGTGCTGAAGAAAATGAGTACAGCCTATGTGAATGTGACAGGAGTTGGTAGTTGGAAAGCTTGGTTCTTTGTAATGAGCAGTTGGCTTTATAGTACCGATCAGAATGTATTTAATACAGTCATACTTCTCACACTTTTTTTAATGTGTGCTGCGGGTTATATATTTAACAAGCTTGCATTAGTCTGTCTAGTTTTAGTCCCCTCTTTTCTGATCAAGAGCAACATCTGCATAGGGCATTATTTTTAAGATGAATTCTGTCCCCCAAGACATCAGTATGCTACTTCTGTAGATCTTATAACTTCTCAACCTGTCAAGCTCTTTGCAAACACTTTGAATTTAAATCTGATAAGCACACCAGGAAAGCTCATACTTTTATATGGAGCCTAGAAGTGTTTATTTCAACAGGGAAAATGTACATCTTTGGCTTTATGCTAATAGTACAAGACATCTGGGCACACTGTGTAGATTTACTAACCCAAAGGTCTTGAGAGCTGAATCCTCCAGTGTATTCGGGTGTCTACTGTAATAATCTTTATCTACATTACTGCACAGATGTGCTTTGCRTAGAACAGTAGGTGACTTTTTGCTATATGAATAGAGGTAAAGGCAAGTATATTTCAGTCCCGCTAAGGAAGTCCTTTGTTTGGAATCTCTTCCAAGGCAGCAGCACTCATTAGTTATTTTAAGAGAGCTGATTCATGGAATAGCTCAATAGATTAACAATTTTATTAGTATGGGAAATTGTAGTGATATCAGGAAAGTGTGCTTTATTTCAGATACATATGACAAATATAAAATTTTGTGCTTTCTTAATTTAACATTTTTAGTAAAAGAATCTCAAAGCATGTAAGGAAAAAATCAGTGTAATTGGCGTGGTAATAAGGCTGGAAATTTATTTTATTATAAATTAGAAGACTACTTTCTGTATTGTCAGTACTTTATGAGCTTCTCTTTGACAGACTTTCCTTTTGCTTTCTTCCCCAGTTGAATCTTAAATATGTTTAATATCTTTAAAATGTCTTTCTTCATTGCCTAGTAATTATTACTGGTGATAACTGCTTAAAATAAAAATAACTGATCAAAAATACAGATTAAAGTCTCTATTCTACATAGAAGGGTTCATGTTTTTAGTACTTTTTCTTCATGATTATGAGGACAAAGGCTTTTTATTAATAAAAGTGAAATATGAGCATTTTGTCACAATTGCATAATTTCAAGAGCTAGGACTTAAAAGAATATCAATTAGTGCAAGATTTGATAAAATTGAGAGTGTTGAGAAATGTGTATTGGATTCTTACTGCATTGTCTAGCACAATCTGGATTTGTCTGTTCAAATTTGGTACCTTGCAAAATGCCAGCACAGCCTGGTAAACTACAAAGAATTATTCCATGTGAAGCTTTATTGTCATGATTCATCACAAGAAATTCATATTTTTGAATGCACTTTTAGCCTTCAATTGTTCTGCATTATAAGATAATGAAATTCTAAGGTTTCCCCCTCCCTTAGTAGAAAGTGTGGTTTCTGCATGGGGGGAGGAGCTAAACCAAAAAATCTGCTTTTCCTCTTGATGAAATGTAAACAGTGCATTATTTTGGATAACACCATCTCAAATGAAGCAATTCATTGAGCTAAATCAAGGCATATTTAATAATGGATCTGCATGATGCTAATTGGGGCCTGTCTAATGAGCAGGCACCAAATAGCCTCGTGGGCGTTGTTTAGGTGCGTCATGTCCTCCTTTTTCCTGCTTTTCCTGGCTGCCCTATATTACTTGTGTGTGGTGGAGTCTCCCGCGTGGCTAAGCGCAGTAGGAGATGAGGAAAGCTCCCCTTCTGGTGCAGGCCCCCAAGCAAGCAGATCGCTGCAGAAGGAGCTCAGCGGAGCGCTGGCCGTAGACAGCAGCGCGTTGGGGAAGCCAGTGTTCAGGCTCGAGAAAGCAKAATTTTAAATTCACTTCCTTTTGGAGCCTAAGTTCTAGTTTTTGATTCAGGCTTGGTGTGAACTCTCCCATTGCATGCAAGAGCGGTTGTGAGGCTGTTGCAGTTATGTGCTTAATTAAAACAGTGACTGGCTGGGTGAATTAACATATGCCTCACTATAGCTCTGATCTTGCTTGCCRTGTTTTAACTAGCAAGAAGTTCTGGTTTTGATGCGTTTACTTCTTGACCTCACAGGACCAAACGTTGAACCTGTGATCCTGTTTTTGCATCCTCATTTTGAACAGTTAAGCCTTGACTACCTTGGGGTGAGGGAAATGTTTAGATTTTTTTTCCTGTTTCTTTATAGGCTTTGCAGCTTTACATTTATGATTAAATTTACTACTTTAGAGACTCTGAAAACTTACAGGGTGTGTGGGGRGGAGAGCTCTGTTGGTTTTCCTCTTTGCAGAGGGTTGCTTCAGTTCCACATCTGAGGTGGCAGCTGAAAGTTAACATATTTTTGTAGGCCTTGAAGTGTGCTGAGTGGAAGTCTCCATATGGGCAACAGGAACTGTTTTGCTCCATTTGATTTAAGTTTTAGTTGTGCTGCTTCCAACAGCAGATAAACAGTGGTTTACTCTGTGGCAAAGGAGGAAGTGTTGAACTGAAATCTGATTATAGCAGCAGTATTTGTTTTCATATTGATGAGGGGATCAAGAACGACTTGAAACCTACCATTATAAAGTGTCTCGATGCTTTGAATGCTCGTGACTGGGAGGAATGCCAGTTTTCAAAGCTTTAAATCTGTTCTTTCCCCCACTACACCCCTTTTTAATTTGTTTTCTCAACTTAGAAGACTATAGCAAAGATAATCACTATATGTCTAATCAAACAAAGGACAGGAAAGTGTGATGAGAAGCATGTGCCAGATTATTTGATGTGCAAGGAGATCTAGTGGCCAGATGGGAATGTTTAAATAATAAATGACTTAGGTGAAGCAGAAGAGAAGCAGATAAACTGTTTAGATATTTATCAGTGGTGAATAGATTGTAGTATTGCAGGATTAAAATTATTCATTTGAGTCATTTCATTGAGTAGCTGGAGGTGGTATCCTGAAAATGATGATATATGTATTACACAYGTGGAATTTTTTTCAGACAATTATGTCAGTATTGCAAAGCTGCCAGGAAAATTTATCAGCCAAATCACAAAATATGCCCAGCTGTTCTTTGCCAACTTGACTAGCAGGAAGAAAACACAGGTGTTTCAGTCATGTACCAGAAATAAATATTAAATGCTTACTCCCTACATTGGTGGGCAAGACAAAACGTACAAAAAACCTTCAGTGTGAAGGTTAGTGACAGTGCTAGTTCTTTTTTTTAGTTGTTGGKTTTTTTTTCTCTCTCTGTGCAGTAACTTCTGATTCTCCATATAGTTTATAGTTTGAGTCCTGGGAAAATAAAATACAATAAATAACAATAGTCTTTGTGAGTAAATATTAGAACTAAAAAAATATTTTGGAGAAAAGGCATCTGTCCACAATTCTTAGAATTTTTAAGTAGCTTTGCTGGATTATGCTTGTATTCTTCTGGTTCACTTGCAGAAGGGTCATGTTTTCATAGAGGGGGTATATTCAGAGGTGAATTTCAAGGTTATTTGAACAAATGTGTCCAAGTTTGGCACAGAAGTGCTATCTTCAGTGTGAAGATGAAATAGCACCATCTCTGTAGTCATGCTTGAATGAGCAACTGTGAACACATTTAGGAACTAGCTGTASCTAAATTGGACTCAAAATTAGAAAACATCTACTTTTTAGATTTTCTCAATGAYGTGGATCTGAATTTGTTGAATTTCTTGGGTAAGTTTCTGTAGAATCCTATATTTCTGAGTCTTAATTTTTCATGCATCAGAACTGAAATTCATCCACTCTAAAAATTAGAAAGTAGAAATAAATTTTGGGGATTCCTCTTAAGCATAATGTGGCAGTTAACAAATGTTCCTTCATCAGTGAGCTTCAATGTATCTAGCAACCACAAAATCTAAGGTACTAGTTAAGTTCATAATAATTAACAAGATGCAACTCATCTGAAGASCAAAATTTAAGTGCTCTCTTTAGTKTATCCTAGAGGCTTTAAAAGATGGAGACAAATCCGAAGCACTCTGATGTAAACAAAACAATATCCCCCCMAAAAAAAATGGATCCTCGTGTAAATTTTTTTTCTTTTCATTGTTTTAAACACTAAATATCTTATTTAACTTATGTTCAGAGAACAGTGCTAATAACAGAAGAACATATAGCAGCCACATGTGAGGTCAAAGAACAGTATATTTAAATGAATCTTTATCTGAGTTTGCTTTTTTACATACCGGATTTCCTTTTCCTTCCCCTCCCCTCCTCAGAACCTCGCAGGGAATTTCAGCAATTAATGCTCTTTGAAAAGATGTCTGCAACACTGCTTCCCTGCTGTCCAGGGCAGATTGCTCAAGTGAGATTAAAGATGATGATTTGGGAAAATATCTACATCATCGAGGCCAATCATCAGCAGAAACTGCCTGGGTTGCTTAGCACAGTTTCAACTTTTTCAACCATTGAACTGACAAGATAAAAATTGCTCCTGGCTTAGATCAAGATTCACTAATCCTAAATAGATAAAATGCTAGTGTTTTAGAGAAAATATCAAGGAGCCAGATCTGTTATTCAGATTTGTTGTGTGGTGACTGTTAGCGCTTTTTCTTACGATGGCCACAACGCCGGTTGTCACTAATATTGCAGYGCTTACGAGCCTGACTTGGTGAATGTGATTGTCCTGATACTTGAAGTCCTTAATGTTATTAGAAGGATTTCTCTGATTTACAATCCCTTTTTTTTCTTCTGATATTAATAGATTTTCCTCTGTGTTATGATGATTTGTTGCTATATTTCAGGTTTTCTACGTGCTTTTATATCTTAGTAAACTTGTGCAGTGGGTATATTTAAAGAAAGCACACAGATTCAATAAAACTACTTATTTTAAGCTGTATATTTTAATGTGTCAGGTGAATTGGCTTCCTAGGAGTGTAAAAGCTTGTCCTTCTCCAAATGAAAAAAGATTCAGACACTAGATTTTTAGTAATTTAGGAGCTTTCTATAGCTAAAACTGTGAAAGGAGCTTTCTATAGATAAAATTTCCCAGAGAACGTTGTTCCCTCAGACATTAGACGACCAAAATTGGAAACTCCGAGTATATAAAGATAATGACAGGGATAATAATGTGGTAGTGGTGAATTTAAATGAAGACATATGAAAACAAGATAGTGAAGAGAAAYCACTGTAATACTGACAAAATATTTCTTCAAAATCTTACTAAAAATAAGGAAAAAATATGTGAATATCTTGGATAAGCAACACTTTTTGGAAAGACCAAACGTTTGCATTGTGGACACTATGAAAGGAGACTTAAAGATCTGAGACCAGTAAGCTCAGGCCATAATATAAATTAATGAGATAAGAGATTAAGGGGTGATCATACAAAGAAGAATAGAGTTTGTAACTAGGCCAAATACTCACATTAGGATATTTAAACTATGGACCAGTTTTGAAGCTCAGAGTAGCTGCAAGAAGTGTAGGAAAGATATTCTAATAGTATAGGGACTCATCTCTCACCTGGGACATTTTTGTTTCCAAACTAGTTTGGTTAAAATTTATAGGAGACTGTCTTGAGACATGTAAAGTATTACAGACATCCACTTGATGTGCATGGAGAATAGCATTGTTAAYCATTTCAAAAGTAATCTTTGCAGTATATTAAATATAGTATTTTCCAAACTAGTTGGAAAAATCCTTGACTGAAGGATTTTCAATCAAGATCTTGATTTCTATATAATTAAATGTTTSCTGTTCTTTGGAACAGATATTCCTTATTTTGATTTAAACTTGAGAAGMTGGAAGATATGAAATAAGGTGAAAGAAATTTTCTCTTTTGGGATAGAAAATGTGTCTCAATTAGAGAAAAATAACTAGGAAAAGTCTGTTGTCTCTTTATAGTCATTAAAATTTATTTTAATTTCATCGACAGGTCTCTGATGGCCAGTGCCAGCCAACAGCAATAAAACAGTAAGAATGAGAAATATGTCTAAATGGAAATAAAGTTCATGGGAATTGAAAAAATATGTTAATAGAGACCTGCAAGAGAGAGGAGTGAAATAAAAGGGATGTTGTGTGACCCTTCACTTTGAAGTGAAAGCAGTAGGCTTTTTTTTAATCACTAGGTTGCTGTTCTGCTATTGACATCATTTTAATAACGAACTTATACCAACAGTTTTCTGTTCAAGTATCTTCAGGATTTTTTCTCTCTGCTGATGAACAAAATGCCAYGATAAAATGAGTACACCTCTAAATTCCTGCCATTCCTGGGTTTTGTAATCACTATTTCTWCCTTGTCTAACTGAGAGTCCTTTTGTTGCATGCAAATTAGATCAGAACAAGAAATATGCRGTAGAATTAAAACAAGTGGCTGGAGGAAAATGTGTTATAAAAGAATGAGTGGTGAAAAGATAGATCAAAAAAATTAGCTACGATAAGGATCCAAGGAAAAACCTACTGAAGCAGTTCTCTTCGAGGAAAGCAAAAGGAGACRTTTATATGAAGATGAAAATTGCCCATGAGTAAGTTTTGTGCCTTGGAATTAGTGATGAAAGGAGGGCAAGGAACGCTGCTTGGTATGCAATAACAGTTCAAACAGTCTTCTACATTAATCTCCTGTGTCAGCTAGTTTCCTGACACCACATCTCTAGAGCTCTTCTCTGCAGTGTGAAGATATATACACAGAAGGAAAACTSCAACATAGAAAGGAAAAGATCAGAGGAGAGAAGGCACTAAAAATCCAAAACCCCAAAATATCCATGTGATAAAAGTAAATGAGGCAGAAAGTAATGAAAAGGAAAACTGGACCTTTCTTTGATTTTGAAAAATACTTTYTCTTACTATCTGAGTGTTTCCACAAAGTCTGAAGGAAAAAAACTAATAGATATAAGATCAATATTTAATTTCATGGGAGGATGTACACAGGTACAGGAAGTCTCTTTTCTTTTAAGTCAGTCATGTAAATACTATAACTACTAGCGCACAGAACGGATTGAGACAGCTGATGATAACCTTATAAATTGTATCCTTGCTCTGAACCAATCTGCGTTAGGGGACATATTTGAGCGATGATCTGACATGTCTCATAAGAATGTCCCCTGGCCACTGGCCGAATTCCCTTTTCTTTTTTGTTTCCATCAATGAATATTTGTTAAGCACTTGCTATGCTGCTATATGTAACAATAATATAATCTCTCCCCTCCTCCATTTTTCATTTTATCTTTTGAAATTTGAGATGATCCTGCTTTTTAAATTCTTAGTTCAGAGGCATGTTGAAAAATCAATTATTAACGTGCTAAGTCCTAACCAGCAAAGTATAATTAGTTGTGGTACTATGACTGAGATTGTACTGTGAGTACAAAAAACCCCAAATTATTAGTATTCTCTTTGTAGAAGATAATCTGTCATAGCTCCACTGGAGAGAGAGAGGGAAAAAAAAAAAAAAAAAAAAAAAAAAAAAGGATGTTTGAACTAATCTGCACCTCAGGAATTTTGCTGAAATTCAAAGAACATCTTGGGAGCTCCTGGAAGTCACAACTGTTGGTTGAAAGGTGCTGAACTGCTGCGTGATTCTTGAGCTAGGCTGAGCCTTGTTCAGCTACATGGCAGGATACATGTGCTAAAACTGTGCATCCAGTACTTGCCATCTGGCAACCTCTGCTTGGGTCTTGCAGAACTGGGCGTTTCTTTAAGCAGAAGAAATACAACTCAACATACCATATTCTATTTTTCATCCATTCCTTCTGGAACTGGAAGAAAAATCTTCTGTAGTCATTGGCATCTTGTAGGACTCAGCCTTGAATGCAGAATTTATCTGTAATGTCTTAAATCTTGTGGAATGTGAGCTTGATAAATATGCTCAACTGGTTAACTGTATATCTACTGAAGCATATCCTGAATACTCCCAAAAATGTCATTTATAAATAGACTTGTATTAAAATATTACAGACATCTGGTTCTGTAGATGATCATTGTACCCCTCTGGTTTCTTGCATGTTAAAAAGTCAATTATTGCAATGTATCACTGTAGTTTCTGGATCATTACTCATTTTTCCTTGAGCAAAAATATCCTTGTTCAGAGATCACTTAATATATAATCCAGAGACTTTACACTCGTAATGCTTTCCTGAGGTTTGGAGTATCTGTTACCATAACATTAATTATTATTACTCTACCATAAATTGCCTTTTTTATTGCCTTTGATATCTGATAATGATGATGAGTCTATCATAAGGACTTCACTAAAGAGGACACTGAGCTTGTGTACAGACCTTAACCGTCAAAACCGTAGTTGAAAAACAAGGTGATTAGTGCGATGTCAGACTCCATGTAGGATAGAAACATTCTTTAAGATCATGGCATTTGTGGAGGACTTTATTGAAAAGTTAAGTGCTACAGCCTAATTTTCCCAAGGGATGCTGAGCATTTTCCCCTCGATTGTTGCAGGATGAGCTTTTTGCAGGTGAACTATAACAGCAGGCTTAAGAAATAGAGCTGTTATCTTGGAAAGGATGTTTGTTTTCTCCATATTTTGAAGAATGAGGTAATTTCTAAAATGCTTTTATATTTCTGTTGGAAAAATATTTTGCTCTCCTGACATGTAACCTTCAATTACAGCTATTGTCAAATGAAATAAACCTACTGAGAAGAATAGTTAGTAAACCAAATAGGTTTCAACTGTAGATGGTGTTCTTTTTGGAGCTCATTTTCAAATAGTTGGTGGTGTTTGTAACTGTGTAAATATAAATAGTGATTACTGCATTTAATAAATTCAATGTACAGATAATAAGCAAACACAGTGAATATTCGCTGACTGCATAACTATCAGATAATTAGAACTAAAGCTCATATCTACCTATCTACTACTTAAAGAATGTATTTTACTCAGACATGTTGATCTGAGCTGATATTTCATTTCTCCTCAAAATTTTGTAGAACATGCGCATTTCAAATCTTCTCCTTTAACATCTGCCTAACTTATTTGTAGTAATATGATATAGCTTATTTTTTTCTCCTTGTTTGTCAGTGGTGTGTGGTGTGTTTTTCTTTAGTAATTCATGGATTGATTTTCTCTTGTTTTCATAGCAAACGCATTAGTATGACAAGCTTTTTGATTCCCTATTTGTGATTCCTTCTGTCAATCATATTTTGCTGTTACATGACTGGGAAAATTTGTGAGGCTGAGGCATTGCAAGGCCCTTCAGAGGAAGGAATTCACCCTCCTTCGCTGCTGTTTGCACATAAGATTTAACAAGTCTTAGAGCTAATTTGAGCAAAGGTATGGGAGGGGGTTATCTTACTTTCCTTTTTCTTTCTTCTGGCTTACCAGTTGTTCTCCTAAATAAATGAAGTTAGTTTTAGCAGAATTGCTTTCATGACATGAGGTACRTATTTGTGTGTTTAGCTGAATCCAGGCCATGATCTGATTCCCAGTGGAAATGTTCATGAAAGAACATTTTTTCTTTTTCTTTTTTTCTTTTTCAGTCCAGTGAAAAGCAAGCCCTAGATATTGGTATCTATGACAAACCTTGACAGAAAAGTTGTTCACAGAAAGTAGCACAAAGGGAAAGCAAAGGCAGGTGAAGATAATTCKCTCAAAATAAGAGTGGTATTCAAAGTAGTATTTTGTATTACCAGTCAGACATGAATGTTAATAACGCATTTTCATATTGAGACAATAAAGACACAGAAATAATGGAACTGTATCCTGTTCCTGTATTACTGTTYCTACAGATAGGAACTGTAATAAAGGAGAGACTGTCCAAACCTTTAACTGTAGTGTATCAGAAGAGATCGTGTTAACTTCATAGTTCCTCCAGTACCTTTTGAATAATATTTTATATTTGYTTTTAGAAGAATTTTGATTTCAAACTTTTAAGAAAACTAGCATTAATGAAGCATATACRTGCTTTCTGTGGATGGTTTTTGCTGCTCTAGTTTGTCATTATTTAGTGAACATGAAGAGAAAATACCTGCTGGAGTGCAAATGCCAGATGTACTTTTAATTCCTGTTTGTCTTCATCTCTTTGCACCTTAGTTTTCCTTTTGTCAGAGTGGAAACAAATTAATTGTTTGTGAAGTGCCTTATGAAATACAGATGACAAAWATTACTGAAGTGATTAATACTACTATCATTATTATTGATACGGTTTTCCCTTGTTTCTGTTAGCAAAGAGAACATTTAATTCTGTTTCCATGTTTAGCACTGAAGGCTGAATTATGGTGTTTTCCAAAATGGACAGTCACCTCCATCTACAAGCTATAGCTCCTCTCCCAAAAGTTATTTGGTATACAGTGTGCTTCTACTTTTTCTGCTCCTTGCGCCACTTTATAGTGGATGTTAATTCTCAGTTTCTGAGCTTCTTTCAGTCACCCACATACTTCTGATATATCCACCTACTGCTAATGAATATGAATGAAACAAAAAGAAATCACTCATAACTTAATTATTGTAGTGTCTGATAGAAATGGGCAGGTTTATGTAAAACACTGTAAAGTATATTTTTAAGAACCCTCCCTGTAATTTTCTTTGAAGAACAGATGTCAAAATGAGCTGCAGTAATTTCTCTGAGAAAGGAAAATATATTAAATTAGAGGCATAAAAATCACACAAGAAGCAAATACTTAAAATCTTAAATTTTATACTGTACTGTGCATATGAATAGAGCTGCTTGAATTATTCATTGTGTATAACACACTGGCCAAATTTAAGCCTTTTATGTTGAGGCACATCCTGATTTTGATAGCTTTATTTGTTGATTATTTATAGAAGTTCAATGAGGACTTTGTAAGAACAAATCTACAATGCATCTTTGCTCTAAAATACTACTTGGCCAAAACTGTGATATGGAAATCTGTGGTGTGTTTTTAAAACTGTTTGTTAATCTCCTTTTTYTGAAAATAAGAAATTCTTTTTTTTTCCCTTTCATACATATCATAATCACTAATGGAAAATTTTGTATACTGAAAAATAGCACACTTGCATCTACTCGGAGGTACAAAAAAAACATTCAGGTGTGAGAACAATTTTCAGAGGGAGGTAAAATGCAGAGCAAAAATGAGCAGTGTAATTAACTGGTTTTGAAAAGAACAAAATGATAGTGGATTCCCAATGGTGGATAAGACAGCTACTTTTTGCCTTTTGCTSTTCCATGTAAGAAAATTACTGTAGAAAAATGAAAAAATGTGGTGTTGCAAGTGTGAATGTATAAGGCCAATGCGATTGTAAAAAGCAAATCTTTATTAAAATACTGTCAACACTGTAAATCTATGTGCGAACACAACATAGGATCTGTTTCTCTAAAGTTTTACCTTGTCCTGGTGAAGGTAGATGGAAAATACAAATATATCCCTTTTAATGATGTTTATGCTACTTGTCTGCTTTAGTGATAATGTCTCATTCTTTTCTCAGCAGCGTATGTAATAGAYATGCACATATAAATAATAATCTAGTAAAATATAATGAAAATAATCCTCACTGTTGCAAGTGTCCCCGATTTCGTATACTTAAACAACTCTTCAATTTTGAAGTCTAGTTACTTCATTTAGGTTAATGACTTTCCGTACTGAGGCTTAGCAATAATTAGTTCCCCAAATTGTTGTCTCTAACATTCCTAGCCTATGTCTAGACCAAAGGGCATAGACCAAAAGACCCAAATCCTGAGAAACGAAACTATACCAACTTGTGAAAATTGTGGTGCCTATGTACTGTATAATATATATAGTGTATAATACTCCACGGTGCGTGGAGATTATGCTAATGAGGTCCGTGAAGGCGCCCCAGGGAACCGCGATGCTTCGTAATAAAGTGCGGATAGAGGTTTCCCAGGAAGTATTTTTCCGTCGTCATTGTGATAGCAGTAAGACAGCGCCAGTGTGTTACAGGGCTGACGCTTTGGTGTCCGCGCCTGTCACCCGTTCAATATTTCAATACACTCTTAGATGCTAGAAGTAAATACTGGACGGTGCCTGAGGCTTGAAATGTTCCTTTGAGTCAGTGCTGGACAGAGACGAAGCTGAAGCTCAGTTTTCACTGCACGTGTGGAAATCCAGCGTTTGCTCTGTCACTTGAAACGAAGTGTCGAGTAATTGGGATGGTTGCTGCGGTGCTGACCCATCCTCAGGGCGGAGGAGGGAAACACAGCTCAGCAGCAGAGTAACTGATCGTGGGTCGCCGTGGCTGGGGTCGGGACTTTAATCACAGCCGGCTGACACGATGACCGTGTGCGTGCCTTTGGTCTCTGCTGGAGTTTCGTTCGCTATTATGGCAGCTCTGCTGACAACTGGCAGTCTAGGAACACGCTGACTTTCTGGCAAATAGAGAAATTCTTGTATAGGAACGGGAATTGCTGGTGCTCGGTTACTGCCATGCTCTTAGGTAGCAGCTCTAGACAACTTGGGATCGGAAATGTAATTCCAGTGAGCCTGTAATGTAACAACAAGCAAATTTACAAGTACGTGCAGGAAAGGAAGCGTGTTTATGTGTCTGTCTTCCTAAGTGTGTAACATTGCTTTATCCTAAACAAAGTATTGCTGCGGCTCAGACATTTTAAAAGGCCAGTTACCCTTGTAAGTACTATTAAATTTCAGCCCCTTTCCTCTTGGGCATGAAGGAAAAGCATATGTTTTTGTATGGACCCATTAAATAAATACCTTCTTTACAGTGAGGTCCTGTAGGTTTACTGCACTAGCAGAAGTGGACAGATGGTCAAATGTAAGGCTTTTTTCTTGCTATTGCTGTTGTGGTTAGTGATCTTTTTCTGAGAGACTAAAAAAAATTACTGTTACAGAAAAGAAAGTTGAGCCCTCCTCGAGGGAGGATGTCACTTAGTCTCTGCAGTGCCTGGCATCCCAAATGTCTCCGGAGTGAACTGACTTCCTGCAGATGGGAATCAGAGTTACTGCCTGAGGGGYGTAAGGCATGTGTCATTAAGAGGTACTTTAACTGTTTTTCTATTATAATCAGACATCTTTGCCAGCTTCACAATCTTTCTCTATCTGTTCCCCAGCAGATTTGCGTCAGGCATCTTTTCCTTGCTGTTGCAGAGTCTCTTAGGTTTGCCCTATTGCCAGAAAGTTGCTGCTTGTCAGTTCTGTTTTGTGTCTCATTTTTGCAGCTTTTCTATATCCTCACTGAGATCTCAGTGGATGGTGTCCTTCTCGCTCTTTTTCTCTTGTGATCTCTTTTGTGTACACTTGCTTTTGCCGTCTCCTGATGGTAAAAGCCTCGATCATAAAGATATTTCAATACATAAATAACAGTTCAGAAAGTAAGCCGTCCTGCAATCAGAAGACTGTTGTGCTGCTGATCAGACTAAACCATGCCAACAACTAGGCAGCAAGAATGTGTGTCCCAGGTAAACACAAGCTGGAGCTGGGTGAAAAGCCCTTCCCAGTGCTTTTGCGACGTGATGACAGTACTTCGTTTTTGCAAAGCTCATTTGGAAGTCTTGCTATGGACTTTGCTGTCTCTGTGCTTTTTAAATGCAAACACTGCTTCAAGATGAGTGATAAACAGACTCTGAATTAGCAGATATTTTGGAATTTTATCTGATTTGTTCTTYCTGTTAGGAATGCACACATACAATAGTGTCTTCTTGTTCTTTTAATTCAAGTTTAAGGGCCTGTGGCCCTCTRCTGTTCTCGTAGAAGTGGATTTGCAAGCTGACTGTAGACAGGGTAGGATAAAACTATGGGTGTATGATTTTTCTCTTTATCAGTAATGTTTTAACAAAATACTATTAACTAAGTCACTGTAGAGTAATTAAAACCACCTCCATGATGCAGCGATACATGGCAGTAAGAAAAAAATATGTAAGAGAATGCCTGAGGAAAAGATGAMGTTTACTACAATATGTAAGAGAATGTTTATTGAGAAGAGTTGTTGTATTAAGTCTGCAGTATTCCTGCAATATTTATATATTCTTAGCCCATATTTCTTCAGGGCATTTCTTGACTCTCATGATACTGTTTCTCTTCGTCATACTTTCTGTGAACAACAGATGTAACTATTCTTTTAAAAATACTTTTAGATTCAATTAAATTTAATTTTAACCTGAATGTAGCCAGTGAGGCATTAAGACTTTTTTTCTTTTCTAAGAAAAAGGGGAGACTGGAAAAAAAATGCTTTAACCTTTATATAGTTTGTTCCAGAATTAAACACTCTAAATACTGAGAGAACGTAAGAGCTTTTACTTGAAACAAAGACCCCCCACTCAAAAAAAAAAAAAAAAAAAAAAAAAAAAAAAAAAAAAAAAAAAAAAAAAAGGAGAGGGAAGAAACAAGAAAGAAATGGCTCCAGACAGAGGGGAGCTTCACCTGCTTATTAGTTGGCCTAAAGGAGGAAGGAGGAAACTAACCTTTGGATCAAGCTGGTCTGTGCAGCTCTTATGGGTATTGACAGATTAGTAGAAGATTTTTAACTTTAGATTCACTAATAGCCATCTCTGCTCTCAGTTTGTTATCAGTTTCTATTTAAGCTCCTCTAATTCATGAAAATGCTCAGGATTGTCATTTTTCACGATAGTATTTCAGTCCAAATTTATTTCTCTTTCAGCATGTTTCACAAAAGAAATTTGTAGTATCTCTCTTCGCAAGGCATCTTTGTTATTTTGCTTTGCATAGAAGAGCAGAGCTATGGCTGGCTTTGGAGGTCAGGCAAAATACTCGGTGTGCAGGAAAGCAGAGGCAAGACAATTCCACAGTTACTGTGACATGTGGGAAAATATGAACAACTAAAAGCAGTCAGATTCAGGACCATGTTGTTTTAAGTACTGCATGAGCACAGACCATGAATCTGTCACAATGAGCTTAAAGGATGACAAAAAAAGGTGTAGAAAGAAATAATATATGGTTATGGTAGAAATCAAAAATAAATGTATTTGTTTTGTGTGTATTGCGTGGAGTTTTATCTATCTATTTATTTATTTATTAGCTTTGAGTAGAATAGGCTGTAGAAACAAATATAAATGTTGTTTACTGTTCGATAGGCCTTTGTTGGGTGGAGGAGTTTGGTGACACTACGTGACCCTGGTGAGCCATGTCCAGGCTTTTTGCTTTGTTGCAAGAAGCCCACAGCTGTGCCAGGAACTGAGAAAATTTTGATGTAGTTTTGTTCAATAAAAGAAAAAAAAATTCCACTGATTGCTAGTCTTCCAGTGTGCTTCTGTACCACACTTGAACCCAGGAATCCTCCAGAATCCTCATAGTCATGTACTCTATAATTCACCTTGGAGACTAGCACCTTTCACTCCTTTTTTTTAGTGGTAATATGAGCAATAACATTCAAAATGGAATGCATAATAATTGTACAAAATTAGTTTTCATTTGAAATAGCTTAGGAGATCCCAGAAAATTCAAGATGGTAGACTTGGAAATGGGCACTGACGTGTGGGACCTTTTTGTGGAAATATTTTGAAATTTTGATTCAGCAAACGCTTATGAATTAATCTAAGGTCTATGGTATTTCCTTTGAAACCAACAGTGCTACTTTAACTAGCCACTTAGCAAAAAATCTTAATAAATCTTGGGCTAAGCTTTATTATTATTTTATTCCAGCAGTGGTAACTGTAGCTAAACTTGTTACTAAATTGAACAGAAAAGGAAGAGTTTCTGAAGGAGGATTTTTTGGGGGAGTCTTCATAGATTTAATATGGTTTCTTTCTTTTCTTCCTGTCGTTAATTCCATGTTGAAGCATTTTTAGTGGTTCCTTTCACTATAAATACATTTCACTTTGTGAGTCATGTTCTGATTTTAATTTGCACTTAAAGTGATAGCTTATATAAGTTACTGTATATTTTTATTAACATAGAATTACCGTACTGTTATATCCAGAATAAATAGCATCTATATTTTGATAGTGTTGTTAAATGTTAATTATTTTAGACTCGAGTTTGTTGTTTTACATTTACCAATMCATTAATTTAGGTCAGCTGATATACATTAAAATTAAATCCTTGTGAAACCTACTTGTTGAAAAACCTCATTTCAGTATTTTGGAGTCTATCATTGGAAGTTTAATTAGTTTATGTAACTGACTTAAGTCCTACCTAAGTAATACATGCAGTTGCTCTTTCTCATCTGTTGAATGAGTCTCCAGTACAAATAGCAATAGGAACATTTTAAAAATGACAAAAAGCTACTGTACTTAACTAGTTTCCTCTTTTGGGAAATGTATACTATGTGATTTAAAAAAAAAAAAAAAAAAAAAAAAAAAAAAAAAAAAGTGAGCTTGCCTACCCAGAGCTTTTCCTTCAGTGCTGTTGAATTGAGAGAAGCATCTCTGAAAGCTTTTTTGTTTCCACACGAGAGAATGGAGGTGCTCTTCCGGGGGGCAGAGAGACCCCTAGTACTGTTGCCCAAAGCTGGGAAATTTTTCTTGTCTACGTTATAAAAACTTTCCTCTCTGACAGCAGCCTTAGTCTGAGTACTTTGTTTCAAGTAAAAGCCTGAATGCGTGTGGGTCGTGCAGCACCTTGCTAGTTCAGCATCAGGTTCCCAAGAAATCTCCTTTCTGCCTTTTGTTACTGTTTTCTCCACACAAATTAATGGGATTTGAAGCTATTGAGTTGTATGGYTGTGCATTTGTCTTTTAGAGATCTTTTCCAGAGATGTTCAGAAATTTTTTTAAAGATTAATGCATAACACAAAGGCTTTAAAAGAAATAATGACAGTAACACACAGTCTTCTAAAGATAATCAAGAGTTATTGGACAAYGAAACTCCTTTCATCAGATAGTGCCACTGTATCAAAAAAAAATATCTCTACTTCCTTATTTCATGTTTTTAAAGCTTTTTTCCACTTTCAGAACAAAAAGTAGAATAATCAATTTCAATCAGTTCAAAGTAATACTTTCAAATGAAAGGTAAGCATAGCCTATTTAAAAAAAAAAAAAATCAAAATCAAAACAAAGCAATTAAACCTGAACCAGAATGGCTTGATTTTGCTACTGAAAAGATTTTAAGACTTTTCTTTCTCAACTTGTTAGGGGACAAAGTTTATGAAAATCTTTAGACTGCTACTTCCAAGGGAAAATTCGTCTCTGCTGTTTGGATAGTTGACACATTTTATACTACAATCTCCTTCCAGAATGTAGTGCATTAAACAGTCACTTTTTTTGTATTATACTTTGGGGAGCACTTTGAATAAAATTGTTTGCCTGGAGAAAATTGGGTAAACAATTTGCTGGGTGCACATTTCCACTTCCCTGCTACTTTTTAAATTATTTTCACTCCATCCAGGATTTCCCCTCTTCCTTGCTTGTTAGATATTTGGTCATGAGCAGTGTGGTACTGAGAGCTGAAGAAGCTGAAACAAACCTCAGTAAGTCACTGATTTTTCCAGCTTTCCTGATTGCTTGTCCCCAGTAAAACTCAGTGTGAATTGAAAATGCATTTTTTTAATCTGTTAGGAACATGTTATTTACAGCTAAGAARAAAATGCCTTCTACTTACTCAAGCCAAAATAATTTCTGCAATTTGCCAAGAATTCTCCTTTTGGATCCTTACAGGTTTTATCTGTAAAGAATAAGCTGTTACTCTGTTTGGATGCCATGTACTTTAACAAACTCTGCGTGTGTAGTTCTTTGGTAGAAACTGAATAGTAATCTGGGAGTACGTGTCCAGACCACCAGTCCTGCTGTGTCTTTTATTATGTGTGAGACTTAGATGGGGGAAGGCAAGTCAGGAGGCAGAGGAGCTGGAGGGAAAAGAGGACTTAAGGGGGTAGAAGCAAGCAAAGGCGAGTGCCCGCCTGGAAGGGCACACAGCTGGGGCAGGGGGGCAGAAGGAGCACTATATTTCAGCCATAATGTTTCTGACATTTGAATTGACAAAAATCACAGCACTGAGTTTATCTGTAGTTTGGGGACTTCCAACTCGTAACGATGAGAAATGGTAGCAAAGGGACAGAGGAGATGGAAGAGGTTGCAAAGCGTATTACTGCTTCTTGAGGAGCAGCAGAGGAAATGTAAATGAAAGCACAGGATTAAAATTTGACAGAAAGTGGCTGGACCCCTCTAGATTACAAAGTGAACCAATGGATCTTACAAGTATATGTAATTACTTGGGGAAATCCACAACTGAAATGAAACAGAGGAGAAATGCTGTGGTTAGTAAAGAAATGGGTCATTAGAAAGCTCGCTTTCTCAGTATGTCGTGTGGCACCGCGGAAGTGCAAGGCAGAAGTTTAGTCCAGGGCGGTGAGGACTGGCAGCAGCCCTGGACACGGGGATGTGGGCTCGTAGAGGGCCCATCTCCTGCACTGCTGGAGGCAGCTTTCAGACCACTGCGATTGCGCGGCTGCCTGCTCCTGGCAGCGATGCTGCACAGCCCTTCTGACCTCTCTCCAGCACGTTTGGGACCCCTCAGGTCAACATCAGGACTCCTGATGCCTGACTGTTTCACCTTTTCATTAATAATGGTGATAACACGGGAGCATGGGGGATGAAAATGTTTGGGGGCATGCAGGACAGTTTAAATGGTAGAGTTTTGGAGTCAGAGAACCAGGTTTCTCTAGCAGTTTCACTAGTGGGCAGTTTTCTAATGTTAGTTGTATTTCTGTTGACTTTGACATTATCTGTGTRTAACTGAAGGTATGTGTTAAAAACATTACAAGATTTCAAAAGACTTTAGACACTCTAAAAGTGAACCTGCAATGGGATTTTTCTTGAGTAAGCACGGCAGGATAGCTTCAGATAATTATAATATATATTTAATTTATGAATTAGGCTATGAGTTGGCAGAGCTATACAGCCCCACATGWTCCTCCTAGCAGCAATGAAAGAGTGACATTTCCTTAAGAAAACTTAAGAATTGCTTTCTAATTTCTTCTTAGGCTGTATCTCTCCCTTCTTTCCTCAAGCAGTGGATGATTCCTTAAAAAAAAAAAAAAAAAAGTGTTTTTGAAGGATTATTGTTTTATTTTCTTTCTAAGATACATTAACATTGCAGTAAAGCCAAAATAACTGCTTTAGCTCCATGTCCATGTCTAGGCAGACAGTGCTCTGGGGCCCCTCTAAACTGTGGTCCCATCTCCTGGGACTTGTGATGAGAATGAAATGAGCTTCACTGAATCCCTGTTACTGTGGAGCGTTACTTTCAGTAGTTTACATAGCTTCCTTGCTGTATGTTTCTTGGGGGACAGAGATTTTTTTTTTTTTTTTTTTTTTAATGGTCCTTTGCTCATTTGTGCATGGCAAGGGGGCAGAGGAGCAGTTTTATTATTATTCTGTTGGTCAAACTCCTCCTCAACAAGTAAGATGCATTTATTTATATAACTTCCATGTTTCTCTTTAATAGTGATCTACTTCTAGTCACTATCTTCGTTAGTTGCTATTTATGACAGTGAAAGCATGAATATTTTCAATGTTTCCTACATAAATTCCTATTTTATAAATTTATAAACTAGATTAAAAAAGCTTAACAAAAAACTGTGCCAGCCTAGTAACAGACATAGAAGTTGGGGAAAAAGGGATTTTGGAAACACCGTAGGTGTTCTGTTTTTACATTACAAAAAAACCCAACAAAATATGAGCTAAGAAGCCTAAATCTTAATTGCCTCTCAGAACAGTTGTGGGAATAATAGACTTATTTTAAAATAATTACTGTTCATATTTAATACTAATATACAGAGTCTTTCTTGTAAGAGTGCTACTGTGCCAGAAGTAATTCTTCCAGAAAAATGTTGTGAGCAATATTTTACAATAGCATCAAGACCTGATAGCTTATGGATTCCTTATGCAAAGGTATATAGGAAGGTATATAGAAATTTTGGATTTTATATTTTGATATTGGTTTAGTATTATTTAGTATCTCTTTAATGACTTACGTAGCAATTTCATGAAAGCATATCAGAATGACTCCTGGAGGCCGTTTTTCTTACAGAGAGGCTGAGGGTCAGAGAGGTGAAGATTGTGTAACATTCTGGCTATTTTGGCCGGGGCCAAAACCAGCTGTAGAGTTTGCTACTAGCACAGCCCTTAGTGCRTGGCGGTGCCGCACCTTGGAAGAGGAACGTGTAGAAGAGGGATGAGTAAACAAGCAGGGAAAGAGCCGGAGGGAGTGCAGTGTTGTGTTTCAGGATGCTTCGAAGTGAACTGTTTCAAAGCAGTCAGTAATGTAACACCTCCATCCCAGTGGGGTATATAGCCCTGTCTGTAGCTAGTCCAACAGTTGTGATTTTATGACTGCCACTGCTACAAAAAGAGACTTCACAGTTTAATCTGTAGAGACCCGGTCCTTCAGCTCTGGAGGCCTATGAATCAATCCCCTCTGTGGTGACCAAGAGAGCGTTATCAGAGTGATGATAATCACAACTTGCCATCAGTTGAGAATTAATAATGATGTTAACGATATTTTTTAAAAAAGTACACACCAGCTGTGAGGGTTGCAGAGCGGGGCCAGGCACAGATCTTCCCTTTCATCCCTCTGCAGCTGCAGGTGATCCAGCAAGGATCTTGTTACATTTATTAATCAGTACAAGTGTGGTGCACTGTAAGTTCATCTAACCGGAATTTAAATGATATAGCAGATTTGCTTGATGGARATAAAACTAGAGAAAACAATGGCAGGTAGAATAATTGAGCCTTAAAGGAATACATTATTGCTAAGCCCTATGGCATATAGTAGTTTAAGATAACTTTACTAATGCACCTTGTACCGGCCTATAGATTTTTTGTAATGAGGATGTGATGACCATTTACAAAACCGGTGCTCAGAGAAGCTTGTCTGTTTTCCACGGCTTTGCTGCTTGTAAATTCTTTATTTGCCATAGCAAGCTGTGATGTTGCAAAATCATAAAAGCTGGGAGAGTCTTTGTAGGAATGCTCTTCAGTGCAGCTGAAAGATTCCTCTCTGACCTCTTAAGACTAAGCAAGTATARCAGAATATTTTATGCATTCATTGAATATGATTTTTTATCCTTTTGTTAAACACCCCCTGGGGAGTGGATAACAGTTACAGTTACTTACTGTAATGTTCCTTTATTTTTTCCCCAAATCTAGATGAAATCTCTATGCTATTTCAGAACTGAAGAAATGCCCAAGCAATTATTCCATATCATGAGGTTGAAGATAATTGATAGAATTTGATAATTTGACTTGTAAATAGTGATGAAATTCTATATTAATGACATCAGTTAATTTCTCTGTGAATTTCTCCTTCATGTGTAATTAATTCATAAGGTGGACTAAATTTCTTAAAGAGCACTTTTGTTGTTTCATGAATTCAATATAAAACATGTAGAATCAGCCATAAAATTCATCAGAGACGAGGTAAATATATGATCAAGATAAGCTTTATGTAGATCTCCTAAACCACTTCTAACATTTACGCTAGCCTAAGATCATGGTGTGTTCCCTCTCTCCCCCACCCCCCCTCCCATTTCTGGACCTGATCTGGAGCTTACAGAAGTAAATGAAAAGATCCTGCTGACTTATGAAGGCTTTTCCATCAGGCATCCTTTTCACTGGTTTGTCTCTCTCCAAATCTGACTATACAGYTTCCAACAGTTTTGGGTTTGTTGCTTGCTTTTTAGGAAGGCAAAGATGTGAGACTAGAGTTCTCATCAGCACCAGCTTATCTGGCTGATATCAAGATATCAACGGTGCAAATCAGAGTTGCAAGGCAGAACGGGGCTTTTTGGTACGTTTTAGTAYGGAGGAATGTGATCTCAGACATGCCCTGCTAGGGTCATAGCTGTTACCTCATTACATTGATCCAAGGGGATGCTTTCCTCTGCCGTTGCCAGCAATGTCACGTGGTAGCTGCTGACTGCAGAATCCAGCCCAGGACATGCAAGGTGCTAATGATGATGGTGCCAGTTTCATAAGTGTTATAAAACTAGAATATTGTGAACTTAATTTGTCACTCCTGAAGACCACAAGTGAGCTTTAATAGGTATTTTTGAAGTGTCTCTAGAGCAGAAATACAATTTGAATRACCTACCAGATTTTAATACTCATGTTAATCTGGCAGGTAACAGTCAAGTACTCAAATACCAATATCACATTTCAGAAAAAGGTGATTTTCATTAATTGTAAGCAGATTCATTGCTGGGAGGCTGTCACTYCTCTTCCATATCCAAACAGATATAGTTACTGGAGGATATAAATATTGGTGTGTCAATTTTATAAAAAGTTTTTAAATTCATACCTTCAGTTAGCTGATGCGCTAGAGTGAGTTTCCTAAGGCTTTATAAGAAGCAAAAGGTTAATTTCCTGTCTCATAATATTGTCTTATTAATTCCTTGGACAGTTTGTTCGGTGAATGAATACTACACAAAGCAGCAGATTGAAGGAAAAAAATCCTTGCAAAATGGGTTCTCTGTCAACATCAATAATTATCTCTTCAGAAAGTGCAACGTTATACAAAGTCTGTTTCCACAGAACTCACTTAGCAAACGTTTCTGAAACATTATGTTTCAATTCTGTAATTGTCACCCTACTTCCATACCTCACTCTTGTCCGTTGCTTTCCCTGTGTATCTCCAGAAATCTTCCTGCAGAAGAAGATTAAAAGGTGCCAAAACGGTCCAACTTTACTCTGAGCCATTCAATTTAAAATGTCTTTCCTGGTAGGGACTAGTAAAGTAGTAAAATTCTAGTGGCTTCAGCGGGTTCATTCATCCTTCCCAWATATTTCATCTTTTTTATTAGACTATTTATAACTTTACGTAATTACTGCTATTACTACAGTATTTGTGTGTTTGACATACTTTACATAGATTTATTCTTTTTTATCATTTGAGAAATATTATGAACACGCAATTTCTATTTAAATAAGAAGGATTTTTGTTGCTTAAGAAGAAAAGCCTTAAAGTCAGTTTRTTTATGGACTTAAAACGAGAATTCATCTCACTTCATACTATTTCTTCACGATATGATTTGAGTTCCTCTAGTCAGCAACAAATCTTTTGCTTAGCCTAGTAGTAAAATGTTAAGTGTTCACACGTTAACAGGTTCCTACCAGCAATGTGCTTACCTACTATATGCAGAATGGAGTGTATTTAAAAAAGTAAGCACCTCGATCATGAGCCTAGGAAATTAGGAAACTAGTGTACACTATGCTTTTGCAAATAACTACGCTTGTGCTTTACTCAACATACACAGGSTTTAACTCATCACCATGACTGCCTTCATGGCTAGTATGACCATGAGTAGAGTGGCCTTATGTATCATTATAATACATAATAATGTGTTATAATCTTTTGCAGATTTTTGTTGTGCCATAGAATAATTTATTTCAGATGTTATTCTGTTCTRTATGAGCAATTGAAAGAAATTCCTGGAGGTAGAAAATTAAGTTTCTATTTGAGTTTGTGGTTTGCTGCTRTCTCCGAGGAGGGGAGCTGAGAAGAATCTGAATCGCTGCTTGTTTGCATCACTATTACAGAATATTAATAATAATTATGTGCTTGCAGGCCAGGGAGGATTTATTTTCCACTGTGCTATATGATTTGTTGTCTAAAAAAAAAAGAAAAGAAAAAAGAAAGAAAGAAAAAAAAGAGAGAGAGAGCTGCTTCACTGGCAGTGAATCGACTATAAGTAGCAGGAGGAGGCTGATATTAGAATCTATCACCCCATTTGTATGTTTTTCTTATGAATTTGAGGTTAAATCAGATTTAGGATCAAGAAGAAATTTGCCTCAAATTTTTTTGCCCCCTGCCTCCCTTTTTGGTTTATTGTGTCATTCCCTTTTGAAGATCAGATGGAAATGCTGCTTGACAAATTGTAGACTATCAGAATGACCAAAGTCTTGGATATTTTTGATCCTTCCTGTTTTATTTCAGTGGCAGATTAGTTCTGACTTCTGTGATTCCRCTGGGTCTGAAGTATCTGAAAAGGTGGTAGAGCTGTCTGGAGGCTTTGGTGGGTGAAGTAAATTCTTTGCAAACCATCTGGACAGTTGCAGTTTCATACAGTTGTGGAGGATTAGCCAGTGCTCATTTCCACTCCACTAGGCTTTTGTATGAAGTAAGGGAATTTAYTTATACCTGAGACAAAAGTAATGCTTCTCAGTTGGTACTTGTCCTTGCACCCGAGCACTGCCCAGCATTCAGGAGCATGCAGACCAAACTACTGGACAGGAAGATAACAKGTGCTGTAACTTTCATTTAAGAATCCTTTGCAGGAATAAATCATTTAAAATAAAATCAAATTAAGCATCATATTCAGTTTATGAAGACTTCAATCACAGTAGATCTGGGGTCAAATAAAGTTCATTTTGAAAGAGATTAAGGAAAAAAGATTAAATCAGCCTTAAAGAAGGGTCAGAGACTAAGCATGGAATTATTTGAAGGACAATACAGCTAATTTATTTACTAAAGAGGAAAAAAAAGGGAGGGAAGAATAAAATGTCTTTACAATTGATGCATGCTTTATGGGCAGAGTTGGACTGGTGCAATTGTTTCATTAAATGTCAGTATTTTTCTAGTTTAAGCCATTGAAAACAATGCCTCTAATTTCATAAGTGAAGCAAGATTTGGCTTTGTGAGAGAATTAATGCCACACAAAAGAGACTGGCTGTAGATTTAATAAAGGAATATATTTACAGTATATATCTAAAGTGATCTAACAAACTATTCTAAAAATAATAAAGTTCCAACCTGGAACAGGGAAAACTGGATTAATGTTAATGGGCCTTATTTAACCTCTCAGAAAGCCACAAGAGRGTTTTACCATCCTTCATCCAGCATGGAGGATGGTCAAATACAACAGGAATAGATAGAGAGATCTAATATTTGTTGAGATAAACGGTGTTCTTTTTTTTTTTCTTTTTAAGACATTCTAAAGGGAAGCATATTAATTTAGTACTCACGAAGCTTTTTAGTTACAGCAAATAAATGTTGATACAGTTTTGCAAATCAGGCTACGTTCCATACACTGGATAAAAACAGTAGATCTGTCTTTTTTTAGGACATTTGTCCATCCATTTCCCTCTTTGGAAGACTTTTATTTCTTAGTGGAAGTTACCTATGTTTTAGCCATTCTCTTCCAAACATTCTGTGTGTGGGATGAGTCCTAACTAAGCAAATGTAATCAAGGAAGTTGGATGTCAATTAATGACTAGAATACCTCAGAACAAGAAAGAAAAAAGTAGTGTAGGCTGTTCTGAAAGATGTTGTCAACCGTGGGAATCATCTGCAGAAGCATAAAAAGACCCATAGAATCACTGAGATTGAAACATACTCTGAGTTAAGAATAAATACCACTATTATACTCATGGAAAATCAAAATTTTCATAGGTTTTTGACCTAGGCAACTCAACTGATCATCTTTTCTTTGGGRTTGTTTTTTTCCTTTGGTCCAAGTTCAAAAGAAAAGGATGTTAGATGGCTTGGGATCACTACAGAAAAGGATCAAGCAGAAGTTTCAGACCCTTACCCTAAACTGGCTGCTAGTCATCCATCCATGAAGAAGCCAGTTCTGTATCAATTTCTTTGGAGCCACATGCCTTTAATTGYGCTAATGCTGTGGGCTTGCTGAACTGAACAAGACCTTCCAGTCACCTAAGTCTAAAAGACAGCCCAAAAGCCTGAGCTGTGAGTAGAAAACCTAAATATTCTTATTGTGACTGTTGCATACACACAAGCCTTTGACAAATCATTTAAACTTTAGCTCTACTTTTTTGCWTTTCGAAACAAGAATAATTACACAGAATTCAGAGAAAATAATTCCTTYGTAATTGTACGGTTGTTATGAAAGAAGGTTATAGGTTCATATGCATTATTGTAAATAAAAATGTCCTAAGATGCTATTTTTATTGAAATCAATTTTCCAGTAATATTATGAATTTAATGTAGGACTCATTCATTAGACTGCCTCTATAGAATCTTTTTTTCTAGATGAAGGCATATCAGATAAAAGAAGAAAAAAAGCTTTTAAAGAAACACAGAAGCAAAGAACTGCGCTTCTGCCACTGCAGCAGAAGCGTTACTGTGAAAGGCAATTGTATGAATGAGTTGGTTGTTCTGTACTTACATTACAAGTTTTCTAAAGGACAATCTTTAGAGTCCCCTGCTGTGTATTGTAAAACCTGATGTTCTGTTCTTTGGGAACAAGTGCAATTAAGATGTAGAACAAGCAAAACATTTCTGGTTTCATAGCCATTAAAAATGATCTGTGTGGCCATGTCATGGTACTGCTGGGAAGGTTCATGGCACCAGAAAGCAAGCATTGCTGTATTTCTCAGCAGCTGCTGGAGAGTTGTAAGGTACTGCTGGTCTCTCCAAATTTTCTCCTCCTTATTGAGGAGACAGAAATATAGGAAGCACGATATTTATTATTGTTGATAGTCTTATCTTTATTTGAATTTTATCCTATTCTTTTTAATTTTAGATGATTTAAAATTATCAGAATCTTAAAATTGTCTTCTGTGACTTAATTATGTTAATGCATATCTTGGGCAAAGCACTGAAATGACCTAAATGTTTTTAATGTAGTCTGGCACCTGTATGTTTCACAGACTTTATCTTTTATTGGAAGTCTTATCTGTAACAGAAGTTTATGTAAAAAGTTCTTGTCATTGTAAATACACTTCAAAATGTATCCAAAAGTTAATTTGGTGCTTTTACTTCGTATTTTTGGATGAAAGTGAGGGGTTTTTTTTTGTTTTACTTGCTAATAGATTTAGGGCACAATGTGAACTCTGACCTTTTTTACTAGAAGGGATGTCTAAGAAAAATAGAGGTTAAAGTCAGTCTGGGATTTACATTATGTTATGGTTACACCTGTGAGACCACAGAGCAGATGATGGTAATTCTAGCTGGCATTTTCAAAGGAGCTTTACAGACTGCAAAAGTATCCTGTGCCATTTTACTACCCTGAGCACCCCCATCTGATGGAGGATCTTGGTACAGTAGAGTGGATATTCACACACACTAGCAGATGTATGGCATCTAACATGTTTCTCAAGCAGGTGTGGATATAGTAAAAAGTCATCTGATTTCACAAAGAACTATGCTCAATGTCAATTGACTATGTACTAGTCAATATACATAGATTAGAAATTAGTGATAGTAAATTTTAAACTTATTCTGCTGTGTTATTTTCCTACTGAGCATAGGTAGCCACTATTCAGTACTCTTTTTTGATTTGGTGCTGCTTATGTGATGTGCACAATGTTCAACTCTTTCACTAAAAGTGCTTCACTAAAATGGAAGGATAAATAAAAGAAGAAAATACCCGGTGTAAAAATGGAGACAAACACAGTATCTGTTTTCCAAAGTTGAAAACGTTTATATACYGAATCTCTGATATCTGACAGTCTTTCCTATCTGTCTGAAGCAGTCCTTTCTGTATCATCAGATTTGCAAGCAGCTAAATGGAAGTCTACTTCTCCCTGGTAACCAGCAATTTCATGAKATAACTTATTCCATTAGCTTACTATTTTCTATTGGCAATTACTTGGGGGGGGAGGGGAAAAAAGCAAATAAACTCAAAGCTGAGAGTTGGAAAATTTGATACAAAATTTAGGACATAATGAAAGAACCAGGAAGACTTCCACAGTATCGAAGAACAACATGTTTCATTACTTTTTTGCCTTATTTAGACAGACCATGAAGCTTTTTACACTTACATGATGAAAATGATTTAGCATCAAGTCTTGAAATAATTTGTTGCATTATGCACACTGGAACAGCGACAGGGTTGTAGTGGCCGTGTCACTACGGAAGTCACTTGAGACAGATTTCACAGGTGTCAGACATCTCTGCTGAGCAAATGAGTGCTCAGTGAGGAGCTCAAGGGGACTCAGAAGTGTACWGAGGCTTATGAGTAAGATTAAATTGTATGATGTTTTTGGTAGAGCAATAGATTGCTCTTGAGGAGACGTAGCGCTGTCGTGAAGTGTTTGTATAACCAGCTTTCTACAAACTATAGACACTTTTTTCTATGTTTCATGAGCTCCCTTTGGCATCCAGGGCACCCATGATTCACTGAGAAGTGGGGCTTTGTGAACTGAGCCTTCATCGTGTCCTGCCCATGTTGGGCCGCTTTGTTCAAAACTATCAAAGCAGTGAGAGCCAAGGACTACAGTCCTGCAGCTCCTCAAATAGGAACAACTKTTTTTTTAGTTCCATCTCTGGCCTTATAAATAACCCAGTCAGGAAGCTGACAAAATATCCCCAGATTGCATTACCCCTTGGTAAACAGAGGAATTTGAATCAAGTCATTCACTCATCTGTAGTGTAGACATAACTACAAATTGCTATAACCAAAAAAGATGTCAGATACTTCAAAAATTAAAATCTTAATGATGAAGAGATGAGATACACCAGATGAAGAACTTCCTTTTAAAATTTCTCTTCCAGTTATATTCAGTGATAAAACTACCTGTTTAATAGGCTGTTTTCCAGGGTAAATGTTCATTTTTTGATGTATAGACTTATGGTCAGACATCTGGGAGTCTGTTAGCATGTTTGGATTTTTGTCAGTCGTATACTGTAAATCTATATTATCACAGATAGAGTTGACTCTTGTATAACTGAAGAGTTTAATTTATGTTTAAAAAGCTAGTCAAAACCTGTTGGAACAGGAGTAATTGTTTTTCATTTGAAGTTGATGAAACCAAAAGGACAGCAAAAAATATTACATGGTTATACTGAAAGTGTAATAGTGCAGGGGAAAAATTGCCTAGCTAGCTACAAAGCAAGAGATATAATAGTTCATGTCCCAAAGGTATTTTGACAAATAGATCTACAATTCTAACAGACAGTTCATCAAAAGTTTCTATGATGAGTTTATTCACCCTTTAAGTTCCCCTAAAAGGAGTTGTCATAGGTTTTCATCTGCACACTTAGAACAACAATGGCAGGTTATTTCATAATCACCTTTAAATAAAAGATTTTATTACTTTACCTCTACAATATTGACATGTTTAGTCACCTTAATGTAGAATCCCTTCTTCTGAACAGAGCGCTTGACGTACTGAGTGCGACATTGTAAACTCATTCCTAGAAATGTTCCGGATAAGGTACTGCTTCTGGGAATGAAAAGGCAGTCAGTGAATTAGTTTTCTGCTGTTTTCCAATATGATTCCTACAGGAGTTATCATCCTGGGCTTGGACTTGCAGGACTGAAACGTATGCTGATGCCATAGGTAATTAGCAGTGCGGATGTGATACTAGCCTGTTGGTATAGTATAGAAATTCTAAACAGCTGTTTGTCTGGCCCGTATGCTTCTCCCCTCCTTGGCTTCTGTGTTTCATTACTGTCATATTGCTGCTCTTCTCTGTGCACTAGGCAGCTTTGTCTTCCACTAATTCTTCTGAAACTGGACCACAGTGCTTTTTTTTTTTTCTTTTTTTTTAATCTAGCTATTTTGACTGCTGTAAAAGATTAAAATCAGAGCCCCTTGTTTTTCCTCTTCAAGTCTGTATTGTGCCCGAACATTACTGCTGTTTTTTTGCAACTCTTTTCTTTGGGTGCTCTGTCTTCCTTTCGTCTCCTGTTTGGCTGCTGACACCTTCTTCTCAACTTTCCTTCCTAAAATTCTCATTCCCTCTCTCTGTTTCTGCCAACAGAAATCACAAGCCTGATTCCTCCTCAGATGTCTCTTTAGCTCTGCTTAACATGCTTCATCAAGGTCGTCATCTCATGCCTTTTGCTTTCCTATGCAGATTTCATGCATCTTCACAAATTTTGCACTTAATTGACCTCTGCCACCACAAATACTGCCTGCTTCTTTCTTCCCCTTCATCTTCAAGTAGTTTTATGAAGTGCAGAATAATTTTCCTAGCCCAGCTTGGCTAATCATGTTTCTAAAAACCTGTCTTGCACAAGAAATGAGAGAATTACAAGACAAGACTACAAATAATGGGATGAGCCATATTGCATAGTCATCACAAAAAATTTCAAGACRGCCTATTCCTAAACTGTACCCTGGATTTCCCAGCGCTGCCTGCATGTTGTGTGTCTCTGCTGTTGCGCTGCTAACACTTCAGGGACTTGCTGCGCTGTACAAGGGCGCTGGAGTGACCCAGGTACCTGCCTGCAGCGGCCGTGAGCTGCTCTCCGCRGTCGCGTGGGCCTGTGCCCGTAGCCTCTGCACGCAGCTGCACACTCTGTGTTTCTCGGTGTTATTGGATGCTCACCCACTGTGCTGCGCTCCAGGAGAAGACCCTGTAGGTAGGTGAAGCAGGTGTTGCTGTTCATTTGCAATTGTGTATATACTTTTTCATCTAAAACCTGCATTTCAAATCCACTTGCTAATGAGCAGTGCCTATTTTGGTTGAATCTGTATTCTTTCTGACCCCCATTGTGTCTCTTTTGCTGAGTGCAAAGTTGTATAAAAACAACACTGCTAGACATGCTGTCACTCATCGTTACAAGGGCCTGTGAGAATGAGACAGTTTTCTTCCCAACAAAAATGTATACTAATGGTCAAACAATACCTGCAAACATAATCCAGTGCTCATTAAAGTTAATGGGAATCAGGTTACAGACTTGCCTGACTACTGACAAGGCATCACTTTGAAAGAAAGCAATACARGAGGAAAAAAAAAGTCAATATCAGTTGTAAGACACTTGAAATATTTTTTTAGTCTTTCTATTTCCTCTGTCCTTGACCAAAACTCATTAAAAAGGGGGAATTCTTAAAATGCAGTGTTTGAAGAATTCTCCTTCCCAAGGAGAAGGTATTCCTTCCCTCTCCCCGTTCCCTAGAAACATTGTCCTGAGATTTTACTGGGAATCATACTGCAGTTGATTTTTGAAATAGAAAGATCTGTTTCAGCAGTTCATCACAACATTTTGTATAAGAAAATGCTCTAAAATAAAAGGCTGACTTTTTTTGGTTAGTTTTCATAGCTCTGGTGTAAAAGATACTATAATACTTCCATAATATTTTTCCTTTTTTTGGATTGTTTGTTGTTTCTTAGTTATGTCCAGTTCACCACTAAGTAGGCAATGCTATTAAATTCTAATCACTTGGTTGAACAAAAGCCTGCTTCATAAATCATTCTTTAATAGCCTGTCTAAAATTTCTTTAGGGTGTTGCAGCTGCATTGCAATGTTGCTCAGCCAGTCAGACTCTAATTATAGAAATTATGCATCCAGCAGTTTAACCAGTAAACAAACCCACTCAGATTGGTGTGATAATCCTGTGTCAGTTAGGATCCTTCACGTTGCTTCTAGATTCCTGTCATCCCCTAATCCTATTGTGCCCTGAAGCACCTGCAATTGCATGTTGTTGCTGTAATACTTAGGCTGCCTGTAGAGAGCTGTTTTAACTATTGCTTATAGACTGTCTTGCTAGATTGCTGCCTTGGAAGTGCACATAAATGATTTAGCAATTAACTTGAAAAAAAAAAATAAAAATACTCTGCAGCAAGTGGCAGAACCATTGAATATAGTGTAGGGAAAGAGAAATAATGATAGTTGCATAATATTTTCTGTGATATCAGTCTCCTGCTTAAGTTAGGTAAAAGCTGAATAATACAAGAAATGCTATTAGCACTGCTGTTTTAGAATTTAGAGATTTGTAGCTATAATGTTCTCGTCAGAAATTTAGTTTTCCTCTCTTCTGGAATCTTTTTAATGCCTGTATTATCATTTGTTCTTTATGATATTGTTTGTGTCGTGACCTGCAAGCTGGACAAAATTTTAGTTTCAATCCGTCRGTTATATCCTGCCTGCAATAAACCCAGATGCTACCAGTTTTATGGGAGGCAAAAGTTATCTTAAGGAACGTGAGGAGATGGCTGGCAGACCTGTGGTACGTTCTGTCTTGTATAGAGACCAGCATGTTTTGAGGCAACTATTYCCAAGGTATTGAATTAATAATTTGACTCGGAATATATATTTGTGGGCTGATAAATGCGATAGCTTTCTGTCACATTCTCYAAGATCTTAAAACAAAAATGTAGGTAGGCTGTTTTCTCAGTAATTTGTTGAACAACCCAAAGTTATGCTTCTGTCTCTATGGAGACAAGGTTACTGTGTGGTATTTTGTAGGATCAAGAACCTTCATGTTTTCTTTCAACACTTCCATGTACTCCTTTAGCACAAAGGTTGTAATTAAGTTTGTCTTAACGTTTGTCACAACCCAAAATTTCTTATGCTCTCATGTTTATAGCTAAACAGGCTCGATTTGAATGAATCAAAGAGAAGGTAGTCTTCAAATGRAAGACAAAGCAATGAAATATTTCCCAGTGACAATCCAGTATTGTTGATGGGTGCTAGTATTGAACAGTCCACTGACTCAAGACTGCTTTTGGACAGCCRTAAGGCTAAAACAAAGTTTTAACGTCCAGGACTCTTTTATAAAAAGGCCAAAGAACCAYCTATATTTTTGTTTAAACTATTGGGTTAGGAGAAAAGTCTTTTTCTGAGCCTCATTCCTGCACCAACAGCTCCCGTGCAACCACGTGCCTCCCCTGGCCCTCAGGCATCGTAGCGGGTCCCCACGCGGCTGCTGTTGCTGTCGCCTGCATGGCAGGAGAGCGCAGAGCCGGCGGCCGAGGCCACCCCGGGCAGCGCGCGCGCCTTGGGCCATCGGGGGCACGCTGGGGCTGCCACTGCGGGCAAAACGCGTGCTGCTTTCGCCCCGCGGGCTGCTCATCCGGATTTAAGTCCTTACCAATGAGAAAGTGCTAACTGCTCATGTTTATGGCGGTGTAATCAAGTAAAAGCTGTTTGAGGGGTAATAGCTGGAACTATAGCTAAGAAACTGTCAAAGAAGCAGTTCGAGAAAAGTAAAGGCAACACTAATTATTTTACAAGTGATTTCCACAAACATGAGGCTGTGGAAAAGCAGCATGGTTAGCAGTCATCTAATTCCTCCCCAAACTGGGGCCAGTCCTGTTTGTGCTGTTCTGTGAATTTGTTTACTACATGTTCTTTCACTGCTTGATAGTTCTTTCATTCAAAACTTATTTGCGTTTTTTAACTCCCTTTGAAAACTTAACTTCTTAACTTAATAAAACTTAATAAACTTCTTAACTTTTATGAAGCCACTTAGGAAATTCACTAAGTTCTGAAAATAATTAAGGATACCATCCCCTGCTTATTAGTAATATGAGCTTTTCTAGGCAAGGAATTGCTCCATCTTACAGGCACGTCTTTGTTAGGGCCCCTAGGCACTGCTGCAGTGTGAGTAAAACAGGTGCTTAGAGTCGCTGAAGTCATGTCACTTCTGTGGATTCGAATTTATTCCTAAATGGAGATTTCTTGTAAGGAGTTAGTGCAATGTTCACAAAGTTGTTTAATTCAGCCCAAGTTATGTAATTCAAACAGTAGTAAAAAGTCAAATGTTTACTAGAATTTCATAGAATCTTTTTTCCTAATACTTGTGTTATTAAAGACTTGTCCTCACTATGAACTCCAGCGTAGGCTCCTCATTACTCTTCTCCTCGAGATGTCGGGAGAAATATGTCTTATTCTCATAAGTTGCATCACAAGAAGCTCCAAGTCAGAGGTTAAGAATTTCAGTCATACAACTGAAATGCTGTGAGACTTTGGTAACTTTTTTGCTTTAGTTTACTGTTAGTGAAAAGAGGACTTATTACTAAAATCAGAATAGCTTCAAGATTTGCAGATGAAATGGCTACAGAAGGAAAATTTTACTATCGCTGCCATTCTTTCTGTCAAATTCTATCACAGGTGGGTAGAGAAAGGGACAGCAACCATCGTTGTGAACTTTCCAGATCACTCAGAAAACATAATTCAAGTATCCTCAGTAAAAAGGAGGAGCTTTCATAAAATTGGTCCTTCTGCCTTGCTTTGGAAGTCTTTGCATTGGTTTGCTGATGACTTGCAAGCTGTAAATTCTTGGGTTGTATTGACATAAATGCAAATTTTTGTATTTGTATTCATTCTAAATATTTATATAAGAGTCTACCTTTTCCTGCAAAGTTCTATCTGGATCGGTGTTGTGACAAGTTTAGCTGAAGTTATCAAGTTGATCTGATGAGCTTAAGGCACCTGAGTACTTTTAAATAACAATATAACATTCAATCAGATTTCTTTACTATTCTCTGTTCCAGGTAAACTGAAACAGATACTCGCATAAAGTCTAATATATTCCAGTTGAGTGAGCATTTGCTGCTTATTATGTGTTTTAGCAAATGCTGTGTTGTTACATTTCGGCTGAAACGTAACCTTGGCAGAACAGGCAGCATTTCATAAAAATCCTAAAAGTCTCTATTAGATATACAGAAATCAACTTTATTTTTTCCCCCCAGCTTGAGCTATTTAACAAACATAGTTAATACCATAAACATTACAATTATTTCTGTAATGAGAAATTAGCCATAAACCAGTATTTTGTGTCAGAAGGGCTGCGAGAGCATCGCGCGCGAGAGCTGGGCCAGCAGCAGTCTCTCCCTTGGGCGGACCCACGTCCGGCCCCTGGCTCACCAGGGCTGCTCGGGGGACCCAGGGGTCCCTGCTCCCGGCGTTTCTGGCAGCCGCTCGCGCTCCACTTCCATGCACGGCTCAGGTCTGTATTCAGCTGAGAAGACGGATCAGGGGTGTTGCGCTATGACACAGAAACGGCTCTGCGTTTTTCTGGGAGCTACTGTTGAGGTGCGTGTTTTCTGTTCCTCCCCTTYTCCCCGCCGTGCTCCAGGGGAGAAGCTGCAACGTAAGGCAGAGGCTGCAGCCACCGAGGAGCGGACGCTGTGAGAGTGTGTCATTAATTACCCGTTGCAGGAGACTTTCCCGCTTGGTGGCTCATTGCCTTTCAGAAATTGTGCACCAGTGCTGTTGCCACCTCTGCTTTTAGTGCCAAGAAGTATAATTTTGCTTGCAGCTCGGCTCTGTTTGTGCTGTGGAAATCTGCGAGAGAATTTCTTCCTCCTGGTGCTCACTGACCAGCTAGGAATTAGCAAGTGCTGAGAGGTTTGCTGTAGGTAGATGAAAGCAAACAGCATGAAAAGCAGTAGATTTTCTTTCTGCTGCTACTCCAGCAAAGCAACTTCAGTCCTGCAGACTCTACAATCCAGCTTTCACACTGTGGACTGGAGCAATCCATCTAACATGTTTAAAGTATAAATAAATAGCTGCTTAAAAATCTGGCCAGAAGTACTTTCATCAGTGTTTAAGTGTATTTGGCCAGCTTTCTCAGATCATCTCCAGTATTTTCACTTGTCTCCATAAGGCCTTATTTCTCTGACCTTTGTAGGTACTGTGGTATTTTAGTATTTGACAGATGCTTGTGTATTAAAAGCAAAATGAGGGGGAAAGAAAAGAATATTGATTTGTCTAATAAGTCAGTTACAYATAATATGTGCTCTTCCTCAGGTGACTATGAAAGGATAATAAATCCTAATTTGAGAGATGAATTCAACTTTCTTCTATGAAGTCATTTTCTGTATGTAAAGTGGCTGTAAACTGATCTAATAACAATTCACACACACTCCTTGCACACTGGAAGTGCTGGTGCTAGCTACATTGAACAAAAGTTACTTTTAAATATTTAATTGTTTTAATGAATATGGCTGCATTTACATAAAGAAACAAATACRTAGTAACTCAAATTTTTGCCATTTTGTGTTTACAGCTGCATATATACACAAGCACTTTACAGGAACGCTAAAAATGGTGTCTCTTCTTTGTATATGTAGTTATATGCATTAACTACATCCACTGAATAAAAGAGGAAGTCAGCGTTGGATGAAGAGATGAAAGGTGTATTTGGAGTAATGTGATCTATTAGAAATAGAATTTTAAAAAGGGATATGATAAAYGTTCATGTAATTGCAAACACGTATAGATTGAGTGGATGCATGGTAGGAACATATAAATGGCATACCATCATTTTTCACTTACTTTCTAATGTGTGATTCTATTGGAAAATGTTGGTTAATTAGTTGCAAAAGCTACAGGCTGAATAGTTTTAGTGGRATTGGTTTGTTTCATTCTAAGAAAAGCAGCTGGTACATTCTTTAATTTGTTTCTGGATTTTTTTTTGTCTGCCAATTATGTTTGTGCTTGTTTCTACAGAGATCTGACTTCTAAAATMATTTTTAACAATTTCTATGTTTAGATACTTAGAGTATATCAAATGGATTTTGGCACTTTGTAGATTTTCCCCGTTAAAGTGGCCTGGGTCAAGAAGCTGCGTATCTGATCAAAATTGCAAATTAAGTTTTTATTTATTTTTTTACATGATATATCAGAGCCAGCTAAAAAGCTTCAAGTGTATTTCCTGCCTTTCTYTCTGATTTCTAAAAAAGTGATGATGACACATGCTTTCTATTCAGCTTTGTTTCAGCTGCACATTGAAACTTTATTTGTTGAACTTTCTCTAATAATGAAAAGAAAAGTCTCCRAGAGATTGCTTTACAAATGCCAAATGTTATTTTTGGGCTCAGTAGCTTCATTTCTCTTAGTGAAAAATCAGTAGGGCAGGAGAAGGAAGTTAGCTGGGGAGGTATGTTTAGCATCTGTGGGAAGTAAGTCTGGACCAGATGCCCTTCTGAGAAAATTATGAGCCACCAGAAGCAATCTCCTATATTTTAAAGATATTAAGATGCATAAAGATATTAAGATACCAATTTAATTAAGGATTCTTTCAATGATAGTAAGGAATACTGRTTTTGTGGGATTTTCCAAAGCCCTTAAAAAAAAAAAAATCCCATCCCAAATGGGTAGGGATGGAAAGGAGAACTTAGGAAAGTAGTCTAGTGTACTGTTCCCCTGCTTGGAGTTTCTCTGTTTTAATATATTARCCTATTTTTTGTCCCTCTTTCATTCTCTGGACATTTATTCTTCTTCTCTTACTCTTAAAGCTTCTTAGAGTGTTCTGCTRTTTGTTCTTTCCTTTTCCTTCCGTGTGCAATATGCTGCAGTTTTTCTACTCTTTCTCTCTCTCTCTTTTCTTGGTAGTCCCTGTGCTGCTTTGTCTTTTCGGTTGTTCTGTCTCTCTTTAGCCCCTCTCCAATTTGTCTTTCACTTCTGTGCCATTAATGTGCCCACGTTACTAAGTCGATTGTGTCTCCATATCCCATGTTGATAATTTCAGAAGCAAAAATATTCTATTATGCTAATTAGATGAGCTCCTTTTTCAAGTATCTGTGAGAAAATATTCCAGGTATCAAATAAACCGTAGAAAACAGCTGCTTCTCTAAATTCTCTGAATTAGCCTCTTGTTTTGTTCAGTTGTGAAATTGTTTCATTATATCACAAATGGGGGATGTTGTGATATGGAACATAACCTGAGATGTTTGAATTATGCAAAGAAACAGAGGGATAGTCTGATTATGTTAGAAATACTACCAAATGTTTATTTTTTATGTTCTATATCAATCACAAAAAAATTTAAGAGACCATGCATCTAATTTATTTTTAGAATTTTTTTTTTAAAAAGAGCTGTCTCAATTTTTTTCTTTCAGAGGTATGTAAATACTATTCTTTCAGCAGAAAAAAAAAACACATTTTGTCGCTTCAAAATATTTTTTCTTCAAAATTAAATGACAGTTCTGACACAGCTTGCGAAAAGCTTCTGTGTGAAAGACCATGTGTTTCCAGATTGGCAGCTATCCTATCAAAATTGTAGTTCAGCTGGAGTTTGATTTGGTTAGTAATTAAAAGTAACAGGGAGTATTTGGTTTAACTAGAAGTTAAAACTAACAAGAGAATRCTATTTTACAACCTATAAATCAATCTAATTGGCTAACCTTAAAATTTCCTGCAGGATCACGTTTGTTCTTTTGGTTCTTAATAAGCGAACACCARTATCAGTTTTTATATTCTGGAGAACTTATGTTTACCCCAATATATTTGAAGTCCTTGAGGCTTTATAACACCTTTTAAGGTGTAATCAGCAGCAGAGACCTATCTTACTACAGCTGCAGCCACAAACAATAACAGCCTACGCTGTAAAACGTGGTATGCTTTAGGAGATTGTGATTTCCCCTCCTCCTGCTTTTTCTGAGCTCCAGAGCCTTCGCATGGTATTTCTGAGGCTGTCGATGAAAGTGAAAGGATTCTGGCAGGATGTAAATCATGAGATCATTAACATTTCAGCCCAATTTCTCTTCAGCAGTGTGTAATCTTAGCAGAGATGATTGATGGGATCAGGGATACACAAGATAGATATTATGGGTCATTTCCCTGTATTTTCTCATTTTCTTTCCCCTTTTGCCTAATCCTCCTTTCAGGTAACATCATTCAATCAAATTCACTGCTAATCTGGTGCTATATTCTTCTAAYATCAGCTCTTACATCTCTGGGTAGAGGTATGTTCTACGCCACTCCCTTTTGTGCATGTCCTCTTTATTTTTGTTTATGCTCTGTTATTACATTTGGTAGAAATACTTACATTACTATTTTATCGGCTTTAATCCTTGAAACTGTAGGGTTGTTGGATTTCTTTTTCTGTTCCCTTGATATAAAAATCTTTCCTTAACTAATGCAGCATTAAAATTAGAACGAGTATCTACTTGTGTCAAATAGAATATGAGGGGAAGAGTATTACATCTATCTTTTTTCTTTTTCTTCTTCTGTTGAGGTCTTGCGTGTCATGAGGTCATGCTAAACGTAGTTGGAGGACAACGTAGTTGTACGCAGGCGCGGTATGAGAAGGGACGTTGCTAGATGCCAGCCGTGCCGATCTGAGGCATTAGGCGCTATGCGTGATTGTCAGGTCGCCTGATGGGAGCTGCCCTAGGGACGTACTTCAGCTGCGCTCTGTATGGGCGAAAAGCGTGGCTGTTAGTTTTTCCAAGCCCCACATAGAAACTGCATAAGGAAACAAAGAGGACTGGTCTATATGCATATTAAGCATCCCTTTGCAGATTGTACCTGGGAAGGTGCAGAAATTGGTGTCTATGTGCCAAATATAAGGTGATTTTAATATACTTCAAGCTTCTGTTTTTGTCCATAATTGACTCTTGACTTTTATTTAAAACTCTATTCCTTAGTTTCTCTGCATTTTATCCTAGCACCACATACCAATTAATTAAAAGAAATAATTTATCTACTGATGTTCTTATACTATCACATTAGTATTTCATGAGCTTTATTGACTCATGTGAAATGCTATTTCAAGAATGTCTCCACTAACAAAGGAATATATTCAGAGTATAATGAGAGACGTTTGTAGATAGTCATATTTATCCTACAGCATTTTGTATGCAGGTGCAAATGATATCAATTTAATCTTCCGTGATTTTGTYTGACTGAGGAAAATTGGTCATGCAACTGTGGTGGTTATTTTTTTTTTAAGAGGTGAAAGGTGTATTGAGGTGGAAGAAAATGAGATTTGGATTTAATGTTGCATATGAAGGATGGTATGTGTTAAAGAACCAGCAATTCTAGATGACTAGTGGTGCTTTGTTACTGAAAACTCCTAGCACTCCAGTCAAAATACAACAGGGTCACATATATACCCTGACTCTCGTACAAAGCCTGGTAGGTAGTCCRTGGCGTAAGGATGACACCTCTGAGTACGTGGTCTGTGTGGCTTGCATGCACAGAGTTGTACACTTAGTCTAGATGCCATATTCTGTAAGGGAAATAAAATACCAAAAATAGGCCTCTTGCAGAATTTCCTGATTTACTTGACTATTAGACACTTTGATCCCATTTCCTTCAACAAGATAGTTTTCAAAAGCTAAGTCTGTTATGCTGAAGTGTTTTGTTGTATTGGGACCAGTATGTTCGATCAAGCCACTGAATATTAGGCAGATAGGGAAACCTGTCCTTTAAACAAGTACAAGATACATACAGTATATTTATCATAATGAAAGTGTATGTATTAACACTACTATGAAAAAATTCAAATATTAGTCCTGTTTAAAATGCATATTTTTGTATTACAAATACATAGTAAGCAGGAAAATACTATACATCTGTTACTCCCACACCACCTTCCCCCAATGAGTATCTGTGACTAGATGCAATGGAAGGGGTAGAAGGTCCTTTTCAATTTTTGCCCTGCAGTGAAAGCTTCAGTAAAGGGTTTTACTGCTGTCAGAACATTTTGCTAAAAGATATTTGTATGTTGTATCACATTTTAGTCGACTGCAATATTAACAACTTGCTTTAATATCACTAGTCAGTTCTGCAGAATGTTACGTCATTCAAAGGAAAGCCAGGAAAGGATCTCTTATCGGGGTTGTTCTGCTGTAATTTTCCTTAAAGAAAATAAGGAGGTAGTGGGAAGTTTCTTCCCCTTTTGGTTTTGGTATTTAGGAGATAAATTACTGACTCCTGTAGCTGAAGCAGTGGGTCTCAGGCAAGCCGGTGGTTTGTGTGTTAGGAAGAGCTACTTCAAAACTGCTGCAAGTAGCAGCTGGGTATGAGGGATCTTCCTCTGAATACAGGCTGAAAAATAGTTGAGAATACTGTTGTCTGATYTTAACAGGTTGCTCCCAAGTCAACTACCTAACTGTAGAAATCTTATAACTAAGATCTTTACTGAAGTGAAAAATTCCSTATCCACTCTGTGGAAATGCCGTATTATAAATGTACAGATCCTGAGCTCAAACCCTCTTACAGTTCAGTATACCTCAGTATGTATCAGTGCCCCTCACGTGACATGTGGCATTTGYAGTTATGTCTATCTTGAAACAGAGGGAAAAGGATGTGCTATTAAGCCTTAGCTAAAAATGTCCAAAACCATAAGGAAAAATAATTTTTAAATTTACATTGCTTTACTTTCCAAAAATAAAGTATGTATTGATATCAAATTAGAGTTTGATATCAAGWTATCTATTTTCTTTCTAGTGAGAATAAACAGATTAAACTGAAGAAAGAGGGTGGTTGGAAGTCAAGTTACAAAGAGCAGAGAGGCTAAAAAAAATGGATCTTGCCATATTTTTGAAATGATTAGATTTATTTTTTTTTTAACGTAGAAAGTGCTATCAACTTAAGTTTTTCATGCATATAATTCCCAGTTATTTTGCATTAAACTTGTTCAGGTATTTCTGTGCAGAGTGGAAATATAATTTGTAGACTTTGGACTGAGAACCAGAGTATCTGAATTTGATTCCCTCCTTAGCCCAGGTGACACGGAACGTGTCCACGCTGCCCTGAAGAAGGGTACAAAATGTGTGGACTTCCCGTGTAGGGAACGGTGCAGCAAACCGAACAACCGAGGCGCCGGCCGGTGCTTTGCRGAGGACCCCGCACGCTTTCCTGACACCCACCCCGGCGAGAGCTTTGCTGCTGCGTTTTCACGACTGCCCGTACTTGCCGTTGGGACGCAGAGCCCTCTTGCCAGCCTGTCCCCGCTGCSGAGACGTCCCTGCCCTCCGGGTGGTGAGCTTACAAACTGGTCTTCGCAAATTGCATATATGAGAAATCAGTTTGTGTCAAGTGTGGTAGCGGTGGTGTTTTCCTGAACTGATTTTTAAAATCTGGCTTGTTAGATCCTTGGCCCTTAATCCCCTTTCTGTAAAGCAGAGATAATATTGCAGCAACTGAGCAAAGATGAGAGCTTATCYGAAAGAGGCCACTACAAGAGACTGAATGCCTTTGCTACCGTTATTATACAATGGCTTTTCTGGGTTTTTTTGGTTTGTTTTTTTTTGTTTGTTTGTTTTGTTTGTTTTCTTTTCTCTACAAACATGTATTTTGGAATCTTATTCTTTTTAACTGAACCTCATTGTCAGTGGGCAACAAAGACTATGAAGGTGACCGCTGTTTCTAGGTCTTCTGGCGATCCTGCTGAGATAATGCAGGCTGGCTTGGGAAGGCTCTGGTAATTAAAAAAAAAAAAAAAGAAAAAAGAAAAAGAAAAAAAACTGCTTATAACACTCATCTCTGTTTTTAGAAAGTGACTGCGTATGCCTGGATACGTTCGTTCGTGCGGTATCCCTTACTCTCCAGGGAACGGCAGCCTCCCGCGTGCCCCCCGGCGGGGTGCCGCTCGCCCTGCGGCGGTCCGGCTCACGGCTCGGCGGTCTGGGGCGCGTGAGGCTGGGCTGGCGGCTCTGCCTCCAGGGCCAGCAGGAGCGGGGGAGTCRCTCTGTGCCCCTTACGTTCCCAGGAGGGAGCAGCGTTTTCTTTCATTAGCCAGCTGCTCCATGGCTTTGTTCCTCTCTCCAGTCTAAAAYTTTTACTGATATAGCTTAGGAAAAATAAATTATTAATAAATGCAAATAAAATCCCAAGTACTGTTGTTGGAGCAAAGATACATTATGGAAAGCCTACAAGCCACTGGAGGTTTTAACCAAGTAAAGTATATTATTGAAAGTCATTATTAGATATAAATATACTGGCCTGAAGATGAGCCCTTTAGTAACTAGCTTTAGTTTTCAGAGTATTTGCTTAAGATCCACATTATGCTGACTTTATGGACGGGCAGTTGATTACTTATTTCCCAAATGGATTTACTACAAATGACTCTAGCCACATTTGTTTGGTACTGTGAATTTTACAGACATCACTACCTGATGTCTAATCAATTTAAATTGCTTCAATTTTACAAAGCACAGAGCTTTYACTGAGCGCTTTTTCCCCCGCCCCCCTCCTTTTTCATTATGCAGTATCTGAGAAGTGCCACCCTGTTTTCTTCTTTTCCCCCCTCCTGCTCATCTGCTTGCCTAACTAAATTCCAAGCATGCTCAGGAAGGGATGTCCCACTTTATGCACTTGCATTATATGTGGTATTAGAGTTGTAGTTTTTTAGCTATCAAAAATAAGTATAGAGGTAAACTGTGGTAATACAGAATGTCATCTAGAGGAAATGGGTAGTGATGAGGAAGATAATAAAGAAGTTGATTTTATTTCCTGGTGAAATAAACAGACATCCAAAATAAGACATCTTCAAGGACAAGCTGGGAACCTGTGTGCCTGACCATTCTTTTGGAAGAACAGGGAAAGAACAGAAACAGTGTCCTGTAAGAAAGGTAGGGAAAGACCTGCCCACATGGTCCTTGATGCAATTATGCCTCATCTAATTAGGCAGAAGACAGAGAATGGTTTAAGGCAAGATACTGAGAAGTTCTTATGAATAGTTCTGAATAGTGTTGTGTTGCTGTTCTTTATTACCCAGACTCTGTTGCTGTAAAAGCCAGATGGAAGACCAACAGAAGCAAAATAAGGTCTCTCCAGAATAAGTTTGAAAATACTATCCTTGGACTTTGCTTTGTATGTCATATACCTTAACAGGATGAATAAGCCATTATATAAAATGACATGCAGTAAATGACAGAAGTGTCATTTACCAATATAGTCTTTCCCAAGAAGTATCAGAGACTTTTAAAAAGTGTTTCCTGAAAGCATTTGTTCTTGTCTGGGTTGGCGTGTTTGAAGGTTGCAAGCACAGCACAGGATGTTGTAGTTAAACAAAGGTATGATCCTTGTATAACTGCTTTTAGAAGATTATACAACAAGTGAGAACATTTGATTATGAAGTTCAATCACACATGGAGACTGCTACATTACATACCCTTCCTGCAGCCAGAAAATGAGGTATGTTTACGGTAATTACTTTTATTTTTCTGTAGATGAAGCAGATGGCATAAACCCTATTGACTCTCAGGTGCTATTACATTGCCCCACAATTTAAAATGAGAGAAGTTCAAACCACGAATTTTAAGTTTGTGCAATTTAACATCACTTCCGTATATCACTTGAAGAATGAAAAGAGACTTTCAGGTTGGCTAGAATCTTGTTTAAATGTATCGTTGCCGGTCATGAGATGATTACTAGAGAGGATTTTTTTAATTAGAATAATCACCAGCCCTAATAGCAAGTCTGCTATTGGACATTTCCTAGCATGTTATAAATTAGTTATCAAAAGGCAAAGACAATATGATCTATTAACTTGATGACACTTATAAATGACTCTATTGAGAAAGAGTGCAGGAAAACAAAATGTCAGTTCTTCAAAATCTGGTGATGATTTAAAAAAAAATCAAGCTGCCTTTGAGAATGATTTTTTTTTTCTCCACACTTTTAGGTTTGTATAATGAATATACTTGACCTGGCATGTATCTGCTACGTGTAGGACATGCAAAAAGAGATTATATTCCAGAATTCTTTCCTTATGCTTTGAATGTGCTTATTTTTTATCATGTATTATGTTTTATTTTTATCTGTCTTACATCTATATACTGATTTTAAACATATATATCAGAGTAGTCAGATGGTGCCAGTCAACACAACTGCACTGACTTTGGTTCTGCTAATTTAAACCAGGTGAGATTCTGGCCCTTACAGCATTCCTTTAAAAGTGATAGTGAAACATTTCCTCTATGTTAGCTTGAAGCTCTGCACCATATTCCGTTTTTCTGAAAGTGATTGTAATAGATTGTTTCCCCTAAAACAAATTACATTGTCAGTTAGGGCTTCTGGGCTKGTGCTATGTTTGGAAAAGCTTTTAAAAGTGCCTGTGAGGCTTAGGAACCTCATTTCCGTTTCAAAAGTGATGTCACTTCMGTGGTGACAGAGATGTCCTTTTGCAAATTTCTTCTGCACTTGCACAAGAACTCTAATTAAAGACTTAAAAAGTTTTATAAAACAAATAAAGTACAATCCATAGTGCAATCTAAATTTAAAGGGAAATTATGGCTCTTGAACAGCTAGCTTCTGGGAAATCCCAACATACACAGTTTCCACGTGCTTTGTCTCTCACCAATATCCTCCTTTTTCTAAAGGAGAAGTGGAGAATCTGCTGCTTCATTTCTCTTCCTTGCTTTTTTAAAGTAAGCGTGAGCTCTGGCACTGAACTCGGCAAGGAAAGGTCGTCACTGTAGGACTGAACTGCACATGGGTATTTTTTTTTAAACAGATGGCAGCCACGTACTGTTGCAAACAGACGAAGCTGTCTTGCTGTATCCATGTGCAAATCTGATGATTAGGACATTCTCTTGGCACTTGAGAGATGGAGATAAAATTTGTTTCAAGATGAGGAGGAAGGAGCCCATGTTTCCCTCTTCCTGATGCAGTATTTCAGCCAGAAAGCTATTACACAGAAGATGACCAGGAGCACTGCTTCTGCTTCTATCTTTATTTGAAAAGAAAAGGCTCTCTTTTCTCTGCTTCTTAAAAAAATAAATCAGTTTTTGGTAAATGCTTGTTCTGATGAGAGAACTTTGGAGTCAGGATACTAAATATGAATGCAGCCTCAGCTGTAGCACATAAGTTTTGGAGACAGGACATGATTCAGGTAGATATCTGTACCTTGTTTATATCTGCTGGCCTAAGGGTGAAGGCTTATTTCAGCTACCTTACCTACGTATGTTCAAGGAACGCATCCCAAACCATATTTGRATTTCAGTCTTGCAAGAAGATGTCTACTATGTGAGGCACTGCACCACTTGGGTTTAGGCACATTAGTGGCTCGTGATACATTTAGTCATTACTATTTTCTTGAGATGGACAAAATGCAAAAACTTTCAGCAGTTATTTTGTTTTTCAAAATAATGGGCCAAAGCATCTTGGATAAACTGACTGGCAACATAAAGGAAAGTTTTTTCCCAGTTGACTGAAATGACCGTTTGACTTAAGGTGAGGATAACTGCTGGTTTTCTCAGCATGATAAAAATATCATTAGCCAAGAGCCCAATCCTCAGAAGCTAAAACAACAGGGAAGTAAATTACATTAGATCATGATGAATTATGAAGGACAATCATTAAGACCCTCTCCCCCCTTCCCCCCCCCCACTGGTTCATAGTCATAAAACTGGAGTATAAAATTGACTGCCTGGTTTTTGACAAGACCCACATAGATTTGATGCRCCAAGGTCTTACTCTGTCTAATCTGACAAGAGTCCAAACCGCTTTATGAGTAGTAAATAAAGGCATTTGYGGCATTACAGAGGCTGTGAACTCATGCTCTTTGCTCTTTTTCTGGGCCACCTGGGMTATTGAAGGATTTTGGTGGTTTYTTGTTTGTATTTTTTTTTCTTGAGATACTTGTGCTCAGGTGGCTGAAGAAAAATGTAATTATCYGACATGACAAGTAGCAGCTAGTATGAAACCAAAATGAAATGTCAGTCAGAATAAAAGCCAGTGTTACGGAGTGGCAGTAGCCTCACCAGGACTAAGGTTTGAAGTGAATTTCTTTTATAAACCATTGATGAATGATGCAAAACTTTGAAGACACGAGAGGGAATGTTTATAGTCCTAGTGCTCTGAGAGGTAGCCAAAGTCTTCYCACAAGTGGCGAAGCTGGTCTAACACGTATTCCCTCAGGAGATTCAGAGAGGGAAGCATAAGGGCTTAATGAAATTTTCAGTTTCCATTTAGGTCTTCTGGATCCAGATAGTCTTCTGGATCTGATCWAATTCCTATTGAGTAGCCACATAATTTTATGTTGGTATGTGCTACATTGGAGCCATGTTTGAAGAAACAGCTTGCAGAGCAGAGACAAGTTGTGTTGGGAAGGGACAGGATTTTTGTATTCAGTCTCCCAAAAGAGATATTTGACTTAGATATCTTGTAGGTTCTATCAGCAAAAAAAAGTTGCACTGACCTCAGTGATATTTCACCGTGTTAAATATAGGATCATAAGTCTGCAGGATTGTATCAAATATTTTCAGTACTATTTTATTATGGTCAGACTACACATTGTCATATAACTTTTGTCTTTTGCCTCAGTATGGGACAGATTTGAAACAAGTACTGCAGTTTCCTTGTGTCTTCCCATTTGTAAAAGCACGTGCAAGTGTTTTAGCCCCTGAGCAACAGAGTATTGGGACCCATCATACGTTCCCAGACTTCCGTGGTACCCTGAGCAGTTCTGTGTCTTACAACTAGGCATGTAATAAATCTTTGTGCATCTTTCATAGCTGATTACTGTTATAATCAGGAAGAAAACTTCCTCTAGCATTATAGTCATAATGCTTTTCCCTTCTAACATTAAATTGCTAGAATTTAAATTAAATTGCATTTGTTGTTAGAAAAAGGGTTCCAGCTTTAATAGACCAGTAAGTTGAGGCACCGCCTCCTAAGGAACCCATCTGGGTGGCCTTTTCCACCAAAGTGATTATGTATACCAATATATTTTCATCAAAGACAGAGGAAAGATGGCCCAGTAAGCAATATTTGGTGGAGGCCTATGGCATAGTTCCTGGAGTAAAATGTTTTAGTTCAGTTTTGCATGGTAAATCCAATTTCTTGCTATTTCTTGGTGTATTCATAAATCCAGATGCACCAAAATATTTAAGCATTGATATTTAAATCAGTAGGAGTTAAATGCTCCTGTCAGTGAGTGTCAGCACCTTGCCCCCTTGGGCTTAGTTTCCCTAGTAGCAGAAAAGGGAGAGTTCCATTCCCTCCTTGCTAGAGATGGAGGAGAGTTGTGTTAGCCACCATAAGCTGCTGAAAGGCTATACGGATTGGGAGGTAGGCTGGAGTAATAAAATTAATAAGCTAATTAATGGCAACCAAAGTCTGTGTTCCAGCTATTCAGCACACATTGAAATTAGTTTTGGATATGGGCTGTGTGGTGACCGTAGTACTTTATGGAGCTTGTGCTGTTACTTAGAAACTTTCTATCCCTGTATGCCACCTTATCTGAAGCTTAATATAAATAGAAAATTCAGTTTTTCAGTCTCGAGATGTCCAGAAGTTCTAACTGCATGTGTACTGGAGCCAAAAATTAAAGATATTTTCCTCTGCTTAATTGAAACTGTCTGGGAAATATTACCACTTCTTGTGGCCATATCTGCTCTTTTAGTTTTTGTTCTAGCCACAACAGCACTGCTGGAAATGTACGTAACCTTGCATATTCCACCTAATCAGAAATGTTCCGCTTGCATTTGATAATATTGTCACCTTTGGTACTCATGATGACATTTTCTTGGAGATGAGCCCTGTGATTAGGTCCATTTGGACCCATTATCAAGGGTTTAGGGGTTATACGACCTAGTCTCCTTCTTGTTACATTCCCCTGTTACGTATTAACCATCTGCCTTGGTAGAAGCTGCCTCCCAACAGTTTTTCATAACAGCCCTTGTGCCAAATTTCTGTTCCCATGGAAACTGTTTTAAGAGTGCTTTAAAATTTGAGAGGTATAGCACTTGCTGTGTAGAATGGGTCATATTTCCTTTTTCTTCAGCCTTTATATTTTTTTTCTTTTTATTACTAGTTAGTGTTGCCACCTGTGCTGAAAACTGCAAGAGAAAGAAGAGTTGTGAGTTTAGACACTAGTCTTTTATCTCAATTTCCACTCTTTTTTATGTTTTGAAGAACTCTTAAAGGATTAAAGCTGCTTTAGTGCATCATTTAAAAGCCAGTGAGGAAACTGCACACATTAACAGAGGGTAGACAGAAAACAACTTCAGAAATGTGTAGCCTGAGATTTTTAAAAGGGATTTTGGAAAACTTAAAAGTGTTTTTGCCATCAGTGATTAGATGGGCTTGTTCAATATCAAAAGAGTTGCTCTGATTGCATCTCAGTGTATGTGCCGTGTGTGTGCATGAACAGTATTCAAAGRAGTGAGTCCCATTTCACATAAACGTTTTCAAAGTTATTCAGATAAGAGTGTTACCTAGCAGTTCCATAGGAAAAAAATTAGTCTTTATTTTCCATTCATAGGAATGGAAATTGATCTGCTGTATTTGTTAAATATTTTCTAGATAGAGATTTAAAGTCACAGATGCTGAAGTCTACCCAGCTGGTAAACTAAACCAATTCATTGCTTAATATTCCCATTACTCTAAGGATTCCACTCACAGAGCCACAGGGCTTGGGGCTAAAGAGCAGAAAAAACATACAGGWATTTCAGAGATGATTCTCACTTACGAAGAGAGCAATGGTTTTTCAGCATTCCTATGACTGCATGTTGCCATGAAATGCTTTTTTTCGTGTGCCATAAAAATGTTGTGTCTCTTCTACTGTCTCTTGATACATTTTCTGTGAGTTATTTACACATATACAAGCTTCACAGAAGACTGTTACCATATCTATGTGGACAGCAGACTTAATAAGGAAAAGATTTAATGTATTTCCCAACCAACAGAGAAATTCTGCTCACAGCTAGAGCAAAGGTTTGGTTAGAGTGCTCACTGGACAGAACACTAATTTCCAGACCATTGACTTWCCTCAGTTTCTCTCACAGAATCCTTCTTTCAAAAAAGCACTTAATCAGGGATTTGGATTAGAGCCCAATTAAAAAGGCACTACTGGGTCTTGCATATGTACTTAAATATTTTGCTGAACAGCRATGAATTTAGGATCTACAAGTCTTTTACTAAAGCTCCATTCTGTGAGCAGTTCTGCCTATATAGTCGTTTCCATTGAGACCACTACACAGGAAAGGGTAGACATACAGGCTGTGCAAGGGTTTCGAAAGCTGATGTGCTCTTTGCTTTAACAAAGGTAAGACATAACAAAATGCTTCTACATATTTCCCTGCTTTATCTTTAGCATCTTTCAATTTAGYCTGAGTTTTTCTTTAAGAATCCTGGGATTTCTTCTAATCCCTTTTACACATTTTCTTTTGCAATCAAGCTTCTGGTCTCTTCTAGGTCRTTCGTTTGCCATAAATGGTTAAGAAACCTGCTGTATTATAAACCCTAGTTTATGGAGAGGTTTTGACACCTGCCTCACTGTAACCACATTTCCTCTCAAAACGGTAGTGTTCAGTTCCCTCTTCCAAAGTTCAGACTTTATACATGGGCTCTTTCTTGAGAGTGTTAACCCCTTGAATAAATGATCATCAGAGTTGAAAGATCTGCTGTTGTTTACCACAAGATGCCAATAAAGAGGCAGAAGAGATGAGATAAAGGTTTAAACTGGAGTTTGCATACTGAAATAGAAAATCTTTGATCTCAAACAAAATTAATTGTACCGGGAATTCCCAAATCATCACACTGGTGCATCAAACTAAAGGTCAACAACTGCAGTTTAATCTGGTATAAAGTCATGATCTGGTAGAGATCTGAAGGGCAACATGATATAATTAATAATTAACCTTTATAAAATTCGTGCAAATAGAAAAAAAATATAATTCCAACAACCCCAGAGTAAAATCAGGGGTTTTGATGTCCACTACAAAATGTTAAGATTACTCAAGTCTGAGCAGGATGTAAAATTCCAAATGTGTTGAAAAATATTCAAACAGAAACCAAAATGATGCAAAATTGTTTATTTGACGTCTGATACACATTCCTGAAATAGGCCTCCACTAAGTTTATAAAGTTTATGTCAGACTCTAAATGTGTCTAATTAACCAAGAGACAGGAAATCTTGAATAGCAGGTGCAAACAATTACGTAATCACCCAGAAGGTTATGCAAAGTAAGATTTAAATAAGATACAGCCTGACTCTTTGCAGTTTTAACCAGCRGAAGAATTAGAAGGCGATGGGTTCTTAGAAATGCAATATATGACCTTTGTTAACTAAAAGAGGGAAATATAGGTCAATACTTCTCTTATCTCAATGGAGGTGTGGAGGACAGGAGAAGACTTAGGGTCGCAGGGCGTGCTACCTGCACAACTTGTGCTTCTGTGTCTTTTTCTGCTCTGCCATACAGAAATGCTAGGTGGGTCTTATGGCTATTCAGGTTTGGGAGAAAGAGAAAACAGTACAGTAAAATYCCAAGTTAATGCAACAAAATTTCTCGTTCAAAATACAGCAGAACAAGTGTAGGAAGAAAACTGCAGTTAGTGAATCTCAGTCACGAGTCAAGGTTCATTAGATAGTACAGAGGGCATCACCAGACTGTGCTGTCTGTGAGCTGCTCACATGGGAAGTGCCCAAGACCAGGGAGAGGCACCTAAATGGGGAAGTTAACTGATGGTCTCATTACATGGCAAGACCAGCGGTATACAGCTGAAGGAACCAAAAGCATTTCATCCCAGATTAAAATGATTTAGAGGCATTACAGAGCCTTTTCTATGCTGCCAGCAGTATCTACTTAAAAAAAGAGAAAAAGAAAAAAAGCAAGCTACTAAAATATAATAAAAATAGTTAATATGAAAATAGTTGAAAAATTCTTGGTATTGTACAGATGCATAGGAAGATCAACTGAATGTGAATAGGAAATTAAAAATAAAAGCTGGGAGAATGAGGAATAGTTCCAGTTAAGATTAAAACCAGAGAAGATTCTTTGGACTACAATGGGAGCCTATATTGTAATCACAGAAGCTTGACTAGGGAGAATGGGAGAAGAGACTGTGAAAAACCAAAGCTGCAGTATATTTTGTGGTAGCAGAAATATCTGCAGGAAACTTTCTTTCAGAACAGCCCTCTCCTCATCAATCCCTGTGCTTATTGGCTGTTTTGATTCAGTAATCAATACCCAGCATACAGCAGTATTTATACAGTACAGAACAAATGCCCCTCACTGTGCAAGACATATTCCTAGTGACAAGACCAGTCTTTACAGGTTACCAAAACTGTTATCAGAAAGAATGTTAGATATACAAAAGCAGCGTGACTCTGTGATGCCAGTAGTTGCTTTAGCATTGCAGAAAGGTTATCTGAAGCTCCATGTTTTGCTCAGGACATGCCTCTGTGTTGCAGAAGAGCAGTAAAGGTCTTGACGGCTTCAGTAACAATTGCTGTTTTTCCAAAGCAGTGGATATCTGTGACTCTGCTTCAGACTCTCCTAARAATAAACAGAATCCCTAGGTTTTCAGTTTGTTAGCAGGGATTTCAGTTCAGTTTGTGGGCAGTTTCCTCTCATTTTTTAGGAGAGGCACTTCTACTCAGTAGCTTTATTTCTGCTAAAGTGRTAAGTAGCTCCCCTCTAACTCCGCACTGTGTTATGGAGGGGAAGCTGAGATGCTGGGAACGAAGGGCACTCTACTGTAGGCACTGTGCCATCCAGTGCTCTCCTGGTTTGTCTGGAGAGGACGTGAGCTTCTACAATGAGTGGAAATCTCACTGTTCTGTGTCAAAARTCATTGACTTTTGGAAAGTGAGGGCTGTTTTAGAGACTCTGCCACCTCCTCTCCACATCAGCTTCACCAAGAGTCCCAGGTAAAGTAACCCACCGCTCTCAGAGCAGTAGTGGGGATGGCAGCACTACAGGATGTAAGGCAGTACCCATAAAGAGCACAAGGTGGGTAGGATTTGGCAGGATCTTCTGGCCAGAGAAAATAGTAAAATAAATCACCRAATTCAGCACTGCTGGACTCATTATGTATTTGCTATCAGGCTTCACACTCCAAGCTTGAAAACACTGGCAAAGGTTTAACTATGCACAATGACTAATCTTGCTGTTGGCAAGGACCAGCCATTTAAATGCATACAAGTCTTTGAAGGATCAGGCCCTTCACTTCCTACAGATAAAAACACTGCCAGAGGAAGGAACTGTGTGATACTCAGAGATGAAGATTCAGAAGGAGCCATACCAGTAGGAGAGGAAAAATAAAGTGACTCAGATCTATTAAAATGGCTTCTCTTTCTATTTGAAATAAGCTTCATCCTGTTTGCGTTTGAAAATATTTTACGGAAATGCAAATCTGGCCGAAACACTGGATTCCAGTATGTACGAGATATGAATCAGAACTTTAACCCATTCCTGATRTAAGTGCTATAACTATGCCAGTATATTTACCTCCCATGTACTTTTTCATTTATAGATGTTTCATATAATTATCATAATTGTAGCAATTGAAGACATCCTTTAAGAATATTATCTTTTCTCATTTAAACTACTATTCCCTTGTAGGGATAGCCATAAACATAATTTAGTAACAAATATTGGGAAGTGTTGTTATTCTATAGAGGAAAAAGTGCATTACCGTACCACAATCACATAATCATGAGCAGAAGTGTATGATAAATGGCTTGGAATAAACTGTGGGTAGAAACCACTTCCAAATAAGAAATAACCACTCATGAATAGTGTGTCTAATTGCTTATCTGCCCCACCAGTCCCTATGGAATAGGTGGATAGGACAGAATTAAGTAGTTGCACCAACTGCTTKGAATTCAGAAGATAAAATTAAGGGTAAAAATAGATAAAAGAGAGAAAATCTAAAGTAGTGTGAAAATACAAAAATGTTTGTTTGTAACATATATTGGTCACTCTGGCATATCTGTATCTTTAGAGTAGTGGTAGATTCAGATGTGGTTAACAAATCTAAATAAAWTTGAAACTTCTTAATAAACTACATYKAGATAAGAGTGATARAAATAAGTATACTTTAAATTTGAAGAAAATAATGTAACAACAGTTTTGTGGYATAGGAGGACTTTTATAGAATGACTTCTGAATAGATTCATTGGTGGMCCACAGAGAGATCATTTTGTATGTTCCAAATATGGTTTAAATTTGTTTGTTTACACAGGTGTCTAGTTACAAAAAATCCAAGGGCAAAGTACCCTGTTTGTCATTCTTGCTATAGAAATAAAAAATAAGTGGAAGCATCTTCCATTTGCTTTGCCTGCATCCTAGTACACAATTCTTTCCTCAGGAATGTGGCTGATGAGGTAAAGATGGCTCTCTGACAAAGGGCAAAAAGATGCTTTAGATACTGAAATTATTAGATTTAACAACTTGATTTCCAGACATAAACTTGACACAGTGCATGAGTAGGGGGCTCTGTCATGGTAGGAATAGAGGGAATACCAGATGAAAATACGGATCCAGAGGAAAATACTGAACCCAGGTGAGAGCCCAGCCAATTGTCCAGTTGGCACAAAAAAGTCAACAGCAGTGATGGCCATTTCCCAAAAAGTGATGCAGTTACTTGCCAAGGTTCAGCCTTTGGCTGCCTCCTTGTAGGACCAGCCAGTTTTTGCACCTGCCTGCTGCATGGTACCACTGGTACAGGTAGAGAAAGCCAATAGCAGTCAGCTGCCCAGGGATGCTTACCTTATTCTGTGGGAACACCATTTTTTAAATTCAGTTCCTGAAGATTAAATGTATAAGCCTTCTCCAGCAGTTTCTGACACCTAAAAAGTGAAGTGCTTATTTGGGACAAAGTTCGACTGACTGACATACACAGTGTCCAGGCTGCAAGGCACACAGGTAAATAAGAGCAAACAGAAGGAAGAGATGTTATAATTCTCTCACTTCTGTGATACTGAATAAAGATGGTCTGSGTACAGCATACAGCTGAAACTTCAAACTTCTTGAGAACTGTGAGAATATCTGCAAAGGAGAGCTGTATAAAACTGTAAGGAGATGCTGATTTTCCCCCTCTTGATTTCAGTACAAGGGATTTCATGGCCTCTAGGTTTTCCTTGAGTTTGGAGATTGCATGAACATAAAATCAGAAAGCAAAACCAATCCTGCTACTGAGTGTCACCTGGATTAATTTCAAAACCTTGTGAAATGGGAAATTTGATATGATTTTGCAGCCAGAATTGCAAAATGAGCCAGCTTTGTTCATGTTTGGATATTAGTCTGAAATTCATGCTAAACCAAAAGATGTGTCTTTATGCAGTTTCATGAATCATTGTCCACATGGTGGCTTTCTATTATTGATGTCAGAACAGTTTAGGACATTTTATGTTTTAAAATGAGAAAGTAGATAAAACATAMTAGCCTAGTGTAGGAATGTTCTCTAAATAAATGTCCTGCTTCACATAGTTTTAGCTGAAAGGTGTAGTGACACTGAAAACACATAYTGTATACTTCTACACTTAGATCTTTTGAAGTCTAGAAGCAGGCTGGAAGAAAATAAGTGGAGCCAGGGRTGAGTCTTTTAGCCCAATCTTTTCCTTGCTGCTTAGTGGTGTTGACTTCTTAGATGCTATTCGATACAAGGTTTGTATTTTCGGGGAGGGTAAGGCTTGCACTGAAGCACCAGCTGTAGCCTGCCATTGCATCATTGTCACTGAAACCATGGCAGTTCTGCTGTGAGTTTTTATAAGCCCCTAAAGGAAAAAAAGCCTCTGCCTGAAATTTAACAGTGGGTTTGATTTATGCTCCTAGTAGCAAAAAAAGTACGTATGTTAACCTTTTGGCATCTTTCTTCTGCTGCAAGCTGTGCTTATTTTAATTGATTGCTTCATTGCATCTCTCCATGAGTAGCTGGCCATCTTGCTCTCCTGAGGTTTAAAACCCAGCTGAGGTTTAAAAAAAAGAAAAGAAAAATTAAGCTGGCATTTATCAGACAAGCCTGCGAGTGCTTGTTTGAGCCTCTTGTGTGTAACTCATATCTCTCTAATCTCTCTAATGTGATAGAAATTACCTTACCTGACAAAATCTGCTTTTGGCAAGGTTACCAAAATGAAGAGTGAGTGAATGTGAAAGTATGAATAGAAATTGAATAAGTATGCCTCTAAATAGTTAAAGGAATCCATACCATAAAAAGGAACGAAAGGGATGGACTGTGTGGAGGACTAGTATGAGGAAACCAGGCATTTTTAGGTTAGCATTGTGCAGATTTTGAGGGGAGCCTCATACCAAGGTGCTCAGCTGGAAACAATACATGCCTGTTTTCAGGAATTATGCTTTCCTCCAGCTCTCCATATGAATTCAGAAGTCTGTGGTTCTTTGGTGTGGCACCACCAATAGAACCAGTCAAAACCAGTGTCACTTTGAAAAAATTGGCTGCAGGTGTTATTATAAAAAAAGAAGTTTGTGAATGCTGGGTGGTTTAATAAGAATTAAAGAGAATAAAAAGGGTAAAGGAGGAGAATAAAAATGTCCTAATGCTTCAGATTTCAATGTACAAAATTACATCGTAATGCTAAGTGCATCCCTACTGAGATGCAAACACAGTGCTTGGACAAAGTGAGACAACTTTCCCTTTCTCAAGAAACTGCACAGACCACTTCATAGTGCTGGCCAAAGTAACTTTGATGATAACATGAACTTACATTACTTTTGTAATAGTCTCTGTTGTTCGCTGCTGTATGCCAGAAAGTCCAGGGTGCAAGTAAATCCTATCCACATTCCCTTCCATAGCTGGCTTTCAGCTGCTTGAGAATATGCAATGTTCAAAGTGCCATGTGGAGGGAGCAAAGAGCTGAGATTTTTTTTTTTCTTTTCTTTTCCCCAGATAACAGCAGGGGAGAGTACCAAGTCTGATTTAATTCACGTTTTTCTGCAGTTATGCTGTTCATCAGCAGTTTGATCTTACACCATTCAGGGTGATGGGATTTTTCTATGGTCTACAATAGAAAAGAATCAAGTTCCTTAAAGTATCTATTTATTTATTTGTTTGTTTTATTATTTCCAGTAATATTTGAAAAGCCAATACACATGATAAAAGTTTGATGTTGATTTTATGCACGGGGAAATGTACAGATCGATACTTGGCTTTGCAAGACAGGAAAGTTCCTGTGGAAGAAAGTTCAAAATGCAGTTGTTTAACCTCCTCTTGTCTGTCAAGTGACTCCTCCACAATCTAACAACTCACAAGCAGGTATGTAAAAAAGGGTACCAGAGAATCACAGATTGTGCACATTTTATGCCATTTCTACCTAGTGTTTTAGGAGGCAGAAAAAAACTCTCTGAACTGATGAGAATTCTTGCAGCTTCCACTAATGTGGCACCAAGCCCAGCTTGGTGCACCAGCCTCTCGACAGATCTTGGCCTCGCTGTCATGCCAAGTGCGTGTACGGTTCCGGCTGACTCATGTCGCAGAAAGACAAATATCTGCCTGTGTCCAAAATTCTGCATAGACGTTCCAGTAATAATAGCAGTAGTTCCAATAGACGGATAGCAACAATGAGAATTTTGCTCTGGCCAGATTTACTGGCAGCGCCTGGATGTTGGGATCACAAAATTAGACAAAGAGATTTGTGTTTGTCTTACTGAATTGTTCCCACTCCTCCTTTTTTTTTTGGGGGGGGGGGGTGTAGCTAAAAAAAGGTATACAGGACTACTTTTGACTATTTTTTTGTCAGATGATATAAATATGAACATGTAGCTCCTAAGAAAACTTGTACTGGTCCAGACTTGAAGTTCCTCTCCTCCAACACCTTACCTCCAGCAGTGGCCAATGAGAGGCACTGAAGGAAGGAATTTCATTATCAGGCTCTATAGAGCAATTCTTTGTTCCTCTCGTTTCTGCCATTCAGTGATAGGGGTGGGGGGATGGTACACGTTTTTGACACTACTGATGGTAACAAATCTGAAGAAATGATGTTGCCTATTTCTTCTGTTAGGGGGTCTCTGAATTCTCAGCTTGACTGTAGTTTTTAAGGAGAAGTTTGAAGGTTAGAAATGAATAGATATTTAAATGTTAGAAAACTGACTTTGAAAACAAAGGAGCTAGTTGCATTTTATTGGTCATTAATCTAATAGTACCACCTTTCTTTTTGTTGTTATTGTAGATAAAAATATAGTGCAGAGTGCATAATTGCCAGCATTTATACTTATGCCACCTAAAGTTTTTATATAGTTAAAGGTCACCTGTGTGTTTGATTTCCGGGTCTTACATTACATGTGTTGATATAGTTCAAGCAAGGTCATCTGATCTTACTATCCAGTCTTCTTTTCTTGCTTCTGTAATACTCATGTGCCTTTTGCAAAAAGATATTCAGAACTGCCTGATATTCTGAATGTTTCTGAAAGTAGCATAAATTGGTTATGCTTATCACTATAGGAGATACATAGTACACCTAGGCTAATAACTCTGTTAATGTTACCTGTTAATAATGTAGCAGTAGCTCCAAGACTCAGCACCCTTTTACATGATGCATATGTTTAGCAAAAACTGTACACATTTGTTGTCTTAAACCCCCCAAAGGATTTGTCAGTTGCATTTTCATGGGTACGCCATGTCTGAAATTACAGAGAAAAGGAATCCATGTATAGGCTTTCTCATGGCTTTGCTTCTTACTGCATTATACAACAACTTCTGCTTAAATCGGAAGACAAAACTAGCAGGACCATAAGTATGAACTTTTTTCCTTAAGTAAGGCTGTTGAAATTTTTGTTAATTTTGATATTTACTTGGATAATATACGGAGCCTGGTAAGCGTTCTGCCTTTAACCTCTGTTTCTATTTTGATTATAAGGCTTGGTGTTGCTCAGGAGTCCCGTCTTCCTTGTCCCTCTGTTTATGTATCCCTTTCTTGCACTGAGTAATTTTGCAAGTTGCGGAAATTGAGGCACAGAGAGAGATGGTTGAACACATGTGACTCAGACCATCTGTCATCTTCCACAGTTATGCTGATGTCCTTTTCTTTCAGAAAGTGAAGCCGTGTGAAGAACGTGGTATTAGAGGGAAAARAACATAAAATACATAATTTGCCTTTTTTTTGTTTTAAGTATGAAGAACAAATGAGGCTTAAAATACATCACTGAGTTTTAGTCTTGGACAATCAGCAATTTGTCAGATGTTTACATTGGATTAGAGTATTATCTGCCCTACAAGGGCRTGAACGAACGTATATCTTGTGAAGTAAGTGTAATTCAAAGGAACTTTGTTTCTATTTCATTATGCTAAGGGCAGCAAACATAAAATAGTAGACATACGCCCTGTTGACTTACATCTCTTCTTTTAGATTAACTGAGCATCAGTCTGATTTTTTGAAGGTATACCCTGAGAAATTAAAACATTGCATGAAGACAATTTTTTCATGACATTTTTGTGCCTATACATAATCTCTTAAATATTGTTATATGTAATTAATATAACTCCTTATGTCAATGACTTAACATTGAAATATCTGGCTCAAATAGTTTACTATAGTCTAGATGAAGCATCTGAATAATAGATGGAAATCCATGAATGCTTAGGCAACATTTCTGTTAAACTTGTTAAATAGACTCAGATTTCTTACTGGTGTAACTGGGATATTGGGAATGTGTTTTTCATTTATTTCTTTTAATGATAAGAAGGACTATTTCATAGCCTTTAGTGTTTCTTGGGCATGCATTTAATACTATTACTAGAAAAATACCTCTACAAACATAGARGGTGTCCTCCATGTTTACTGTAAGGAATAAGCTATGTAGGTATGCACATAATTATGATGGTATACCTGCTTCCATGGTAGGGGCTGTAGCAATTTAATTCTACTTGCACTCCTATTGCAGCCCAGATCTACCTGCAATCCTGTTGCAGTGCATTAGCTGATGGTGGAGAGAGTTGTGAATGCTAGCCTAAGGAAGCTCCTTATATACCAACCAGCATAATGTGTCATCCTAAACATTAATATTCACAGGGCATTACAGAAATATTAGGGRCACAGCTGTAGGTTTAAGAACAGTTAAGGAGACTTCAGCCTTCATCGGACACTAAACACGGTGTCAGCCCATCTAGCTCGGAAAACCTGTAGCGCTGCTCTGGGGATACCCTGAGTGGCAGCCTGCTGTGGTCAGTCCACAGGATGRGCAGCTGCTGCGGGCTTTGCGGAGTCCTCAGGTGCTGCTCCTCTGCAGCAGCCATCCCAGAGCACGGGGGGATGTGTGGGACTCCTCTCAGGTGAGAGGGGACACTTGACTCCAAAGCAGGCAGTGCAATTAGACCTCTAATGAACTGACAAAGTATCACGAACTTGACACTTAAGGACCATAGCTGTCGTTAAGACCTTTCTAAAGGGCTAATTTGTACAAGATCCTGGTTTAGGCGTGCTGACATCCAGCGGACGTGGCTAGGAGGAGCCATCTCCTGGCCAGGCAGTAAGAACTGCCCTGCTCGGATGGGCCTGCCAGCAAATCCTCTGCCTTCGTACAAGCAGTGCCCTGGCAGAGGGGCCAGCAAACGTTTAAACATTGGAGCATCGTTCTCCACGCTGAAAAGCACGGCGGCTCATGGCCGTACTGCGTACAGGCGCGTAGAGGAGAGCAATGCGTTTCGCGCTGGCTGGGGACGGTAACTAAGCGGCTTGGGGGGGTGGTGGGCTACGGGGACCGACTCGTGGCCCTTGCGCACTGACATCGAAGGAGACCGGGGCGTACGCCTTGCCATTTTCCGAGTGAAATAGGATGCCCAGACGTTGTGCTAATATGTAGCAGAGCATTATCACTCAAGTCACAGCAGACTTGCACTTGGCTGGGTGAAAAGGATTTTGAGAAGAGTATCTCTGATTGAGGGCTGACAATGAGACACATTCTTCCAGCTAAAATTCCCGTTAATTAAAATAAACTCATCTTTCCTTTTAGTCTGTTTTTTTATCACAAACTAAGCAAAAGCTAGATTGGAATCTGCTCTGAATACAGAATTTGGAACTGCTTTAATTTTTCACTATGTAGGAATAAAAAGTATGTTTTGCCAGAGGTTTTCTTCTGGTTTTGAGTAGCTTTTTTAAGAACATAGAATGAATTTAAATGCTGGAAAATATTAATGGTGTATGCTGACATTTTAAAGAAATAAAAATCAAATCCTTCTTTGGAAGAAGCACAGTGAAATCAGTGGAGATTAATTAAGTAATAGGAATTACTTTGGCCCAGTGCATCCTGAGGGAATAAGTATTCAATAACAATATCCTAATAACCTTAATTTAAGTACATCTGGGCACAAAATTAATTTTTAATTTCACATTTTTTTAATCTTGGAATTGGAAATAAGAAAAAAATCTTRTAAGACAAATTGAAACAATTGGGGAATTGATTGAAGCATCTTACATGATGATAAAAATAATTAAGTTTTGACTTTTCAAGATCTGTTTTCTCTATTAAAAAAGTTCAAGCCATATTTTTTCAGATAAAAAGTAATTTTGAAAGAAAACTGAAAATGTGAAATTTCTACTCTTTCTTCAAGGTAAAATTTCAACAGAATTGATGTGCGTTTTAGATTTTGGGGGGTATTTTGTTAAAATATCATGACATTTCTGATCAATTTTTGTTTGTTTGTTTGTTTTAAGCTCCTGGAGATTTAGTGTCTGCTTTTAATTATGTAAATCTGTTGGATCTGAGCTCTATSTTACAACTTTTAGTTCTATTTAAAGCATCTGTCAAAGACAAAACGGATATAAATTCAAACTTTTGGAAATACAGCAATTATCTTAGGAGCCTGGGCCTCTGAGATTATGGGCCAAGTTTTCAGCTGATGCCACTTCACAGAAGGCAAAGTCCCTGACCTGGGGCTGGTCAGGATTGGGCTCGGAATTTCAAATAAATGTTGGTAGGTTTTCTGATGAAGGCTCTTCATTGCTTGAGAGTTGGTTGTAATTCATATAAAAATATGTTCTGTCAAAAAAAATTACATTGGAACTGAAGTGCAGTAATAAATGTCACAGGCTTTATTCTCGGTGTAAAAGGGAGCATGCAATYGATATTGCCTACTGCAGATGTTCTCTACCTGTGGCCCACAGAGTCCTTCCCTGTGGTCTGGGGAGACCTGGCTGGTCAAAGAGAGCTGACTCTCCTGGTTTCAAGCTGACAAAAGACATTAAAATATARCTAAAATAAATTGCTCTCCTTTTGCTTCTAAGCAGTTGCTGCTGTTGCCATGGGCTTATTTCACAGTCACAAACAACAGAGAGGAAAAACATCCATGAGCCTGTTTGTGAGCTTTCCTCACTGGAGGAGTCTGTGAGGACTTCTGTGCTTTTAGGTCGGCTTTGTTTACGCTGAGGAGATTTCACTTTCTAATACTATAATCCCAAACTGAAATTGGTGTGTGTTCCTATTAGCTGAGTGTGCTTCATGATAAGCTCATTGCGGAATCAGGCTATAAGGGACTTCATTTATAAATGAGCTTGATTTTTTCCCCACAGAAGATTTTATAAATCCATACTGCCAGCAGTTTTAAGGGTGGCTGTAAACATAAGGAACCTTTATCTAATGAGTTACCCTCTCCTTAGACCTTCATTTTTCATGACAGCTCTCTACCCTGTGAAAAGAGGTTCCAGCACTAGGTGAACCCAAGTCATTTCAGACTGATAAACCATCCAGCAGAAAGCTGAGGGCTCTTACTGCCAAAGATGGTGTCAGTACTTCTGCCACCACTGAGAATATGACCCGTCTGCACTGCCCTAAGTGATCCCAGGAGAAAAAAAAAGGGAGGAGGAGAGGGCAAAAAAGGCTGTGAGCCTCTCTGCAGTAGAGCATATGGGTATTTGGGGAATGCACACCACGCATGTCAGCATAGAGACTGGAAGAAAGCAGGTGCTCAATTCTAGACTTTTGAATTCCCAGTGGACCTTAAATAAAGATTGAGCATCAGCCAAGCTCTGTTCCCAACATCTGCACAATCTCCAGACTCAGAGGTGCAGAAACCTGATCATTTCCATTATATCTATTCCCCCATATAAAAGGTTTGACGTTAGCTTCTGTATTTGCATCTTCCCCGCTGTTGTTAGCAGGGTTCTGCGAACACTGAGTGCTATGAATCATTAGTTGACCTACTTTTTATCAGCTTTTATCTGGTGCCTTCTGGCTATTTCTGCATATGAACTTCTCTCTCTCTCTCCCTCTACTTAGTTATCAAAGATGTTTTTCTCCAGCATATTAACAGGAACCAGAGGGACAACAACAACATCAAAGTCAGCATATGCTTCTTTGTTTTGCCAGTTTTAGTTGCCCTTGGGTAACAGTTTGAAATGACTAGTTGATAATGATAAGGGGGGGGGAGGTAATAAGGAAAAAAATAAAGCAAAATGTTTTGGAAATAGCTGAGTTTGGGTTTTTAATAATGGCTTCATGAAGAGAATCACCTGTACAGATGTAGGAGTCAAGTTGTATTGACTATAGCTCTAGAGCTGATGGTAGTTTATGTAGAGGATGATCTTCATAAGCTGCATATGTCTGAAAAGTCATTTTTCTCTGAAATACTCTGTTGGCATAACGTGTTAATGTTGTTAGTAAAGCCCATACATGTGGCTGTCCAGGGCATTTCATTATATGAATCTGCTATCAGGATTTCTTAGCTTTCTAAAGCTTTAGTCCCTCAGTCTGAAACTTGCAATGTCAGGTATCAGCCTGTGGCTGTATTTTTAGAGAGTTTCAACCAGAATGATTCAGCTGTTTCAGAGAAAGAATTTGGAAGAAAATGTGTTTCTTTCCCTGTGAATATGTGGGTTAAGACAAGCCAGGGCCTCCACATTTTGTAGTAGGCAGTGGAAATTTGGCAGAAATGTAGCCCTGATGTTAGGAAAGTACCTTCTCTTTTTTTCATTGGAAAAGTTGTTTAGATCTGTTAAGTTACGAATCTAGGAAAAAATGCAATAATACTAGCCTTCGTTGAGACTTAGCCAGCTGAAGGCAACCAGAGGTGAGCACCTGGGGCTCCCCTGCCCTTTGTACAGTGAGGAGCAGCGTCGCTGCAAGAGGCTGGAGGAGAAGAGACTGGGTGAAAGGGAAGAGAACTGAAAGCCGATGAGGGAGAGAAGTTGCTTCTAGAAACCACAGATAAGGGACAGAGACAGGCATTAGCTGGATAGAGAGATGAGGCTGAAAATTGGAAGAATAGGGTTGGAGGCTGCAAGAAGAGATTAGGAAGTGGAAAAGCAGAGCAAAGGTGTGCGTTGCAAGGAATTTAATCCCAAACCTCAGGATAATCAGCACTTAGCAACTCTGCGGCTGGATCGAGGTCTTGGCACTGAGCGTTGTGTCCTGTGCCACGCTCCGCATCCCTCCTGTAGAAGCATCCGAGCTCCGTTGCTCCTCGGCCCCTCTCCCTGGCAGCACCTTCTGCCAGGCGCAGCCTCCTTCCCGCAGCTTGCCCGCCCGGACTCGGAGCCGGGCTGCGGCAGCCCCGTTCCCGCCCGAGCCGGCGAGTCGGTTCCGGGCCCTGCGCCGCCCGAGGGGGCTGTCGCGYGTCCTGCGGGGCCCGGCGCCTGCCCCCACAGCCGCAGCCCCTTCCCATCCGCGCCCCTGCTCCTAGAGGCGGCGGCGGCTCGGCCCTGYGGGCCACGGGGCGGGAGAAGCCGCTCGGGCCGGCCGACGGGGCAGCGCGGGCTGCTGCGCCGCCCCCTCYGCCGCAGGGCAAGGCTGAGGCGCTGCCGGAAGGGTCCGGAAGGCTGGAGCGTCCCACGCCGCGCTAGACGCGGTTTCTCTAGACTTTGTGTGCAGTTTCTTGCATGAACCTCGAGGCGAACACGGAATCCTTTATTTCCTCGTGGGCTCTCCACAGCGTTGCAGTGTTTGGTAACTCGAGCCGAAGCGAGGCCCGAAGGCAGCCTTACAGCTGGCACTTCCTAACGGGCGTGCGCTTGACTTATCGCCCCGCTGCGCTTGAAGAGGGAGGTTTTCCTGCGTCGTGTGCCTACAGCTGTGCCTGGATCGTGTTGATAAATCTCCATAAAAAATAGGGAACTGAATTTGAAGAAGTCGTCTTGCGGCTTGTTTTCGTAGTGCGAACGCTACCCGCGTGAAGACGCTGTGGTCTGAAGGAAACGTTCTGCGCGCTGCGTGACTGTCGGGGGAACATAACTGATACGGCTGGAAACCTACTGCAGCGACGAAACGTTACAGCGCTCTTGGAACAAACATTTTAAAAATGATCTTCTTGCACTTTACCCACAAGAAGGAAATCGCGTTAAAAAAGTCATCTACCTAATCCTCAAATCAAGTTAACACAAATGTAAATGAGCCCAAGGTTGGCATTACTGTAGCCGTAATTTATTTCAATTTTCTCTGCGTGGCATGGCTAGAAACCAGAGGCACTCACTTGGATTTGCTGTTCTGAAGTTCTGTTCATTTATTTATTTACTAAATTATTTTTTGGATTAAAGAGCTCAGTGTAGCTCTGTTGAAATTAACGCTACTCTGAGGGCAAGTTTGGTTCTAAGAAACCAATTAACTGTATAGAAACTAGCCGCAGGTTTTAGCTCAAAAATGTGACCGTATGCCAGACACTGCAGTTTTATTAATTATAGTTTCGTGAAGTTTAGTACAGTATTGCCACTAAAACTTAATGGCTCTCCTATAGTATTTACTCAGTTTTGGGGAGAGAAACAAACTTGGGAGCAGACAGAATTCTGCAAATTCAGAGCGATTAAGATTTCTCCTCTTTAAAAAAATGAATAAATACAATAAAGAAAAAGATCTAGATAAATAAACATAATATCAGTTCAGTCCTGAAACAGCATCAGAGCTGCCTTTCCAGCTCATGCACTTAGCATGGTACTCGAGCCCTGTTCTCACCCGTGCTTCCTCCCAGGACCGTCTGTACGGGCRTTTGCAGCACAGTGCTGCACTGCTCTCCTGATGTGCGTGGCAGGATGGCCTGTGCAGGAGGTTCACTTTGGCTACGGGCATCTGGGAATTTGCTAGGGTTATAAATCCCATTTCCCTGCAAAGGTCCATATGTTATCTTTTAAAAGAAGACCTGATTGTTACTGCTGTGAAAGCAATGGCAACATCTTTATAGTTCAGCTGCTGTTAATGGAGCATCGCTTAACAGTATTTCATAGCTAACTGATCAAAAGAAAATCCTGACAAGCTTCATTATATATGAAGAGAAAAATCCTTACAACTATGTTTCTAGAAATTTTAGTAATGTGTTTTCTAGAGCAGAGGCAGTGAAACAGTGCTATGCTTATTTGCATACTACAAAAGCTAATAATATACATTGATTAGCCCTTCTGAAAGAATAAAGTAAGAAACAAAATTTTAAAAATTATTTTAATAATATGTTAAATTAAAGTGAAGATAAATACTCTTCAAATGTGCATGTGCTACAGTAGGAATTATGAAAATTGTATAGAAAGAAAAGGTTTTTGTACTGCAAAATAGAAAAGGCTCTTGCAACTGCCATAGAATAGTTTATTAAAATATTTCATTTAATATAAATTATACTTCTCACTTGTTACATATCTTCTGCCACTGAATCTCAGAACATTTTACATGCATCTATAAAACCTCAAGGATGCCTTAAAATTATCATCTCTTTTTATAGGGATATTCTCTTTTGCTCTGTTTATGCAGGATGTAGCATATCTGAGCCCTAATTTCTGGGCACTGCACTAGGCATTACTGTAACACAAATCATTATGATCAACAACATCCATAACAACGTCATTAAAAATCACCCTGAGATAAATATTGAGATAAACGTTTTAGCACTGAAGAACATGACCTTTCTCTCAAATTGTTTGTGAATCAGCCATGGGAAAATGTGTAACTCGCACTGACCAGCAGATGTTTATCCTATATGTATTGATACCAACTGAGAGATTAGTTAGGAGATACTATGAAACTTAAAATTTGGCAAATGACAGAAGAGAGACACTGAAGTACCCTTAACCCCTAGACATAGGAAACTCTTCTCCAGTCATATGAAGCTTCTAGCAATTTGAACTGCAGATGAAGTCCCTTACACCTCCCCCCTTGGCAGGAAGCTCACCAAAATGTCAGGTTACATGAGGTTTATCTAGTCCAGAACCAGGACTCTGATAGTGGCCATCACCAGAGACAGGGAGCAACATGGAAAAACCCAAATGTCATCCATTTTTCCTTCATTTCATTCTCTCTCCTTCCCAGATATTTTGTTTTATCCTGTTCTCTAGTAGTTAAAAATACCCTTTTCCTTTAGAGACTTAATACCTCTTCTACAAAATGGTGTATTATATATTTTATAACATGTAAATCTTCACTATAAATATTTGATCATCTTTTGATTCATATTAGGTTCTTTGTTGTATATATTCCCTTGGGAAAACTAGCCAGAAAGCCTATGGAAAAGAAATTTCAATTATTAGTTTTAAAATTTCCTTCTTACTCCTGCATGATTCATCTTCTTATGACCTTGTTATTTCCCATGCTGTCACCATATTGTCTTCTCCTTCTACTTGGAACAATCGAGTTCATGTGAATGTAGCTAATTTTTGCCATTGCTTCCTTTGCTCAGCTGTTCTGAGTACTGCAATACATTTTTGACCTATGCACATGCATTAGTGTCCCAACATTTACCATGTGTGGCAGTCAAAAGGATATCAAAGACACTGAATACAATCTACCTAGAATCAGTAGTGAGCTTTTTGTAATACCCTAAGAGTGAAACAGTTTCAGTTCTACAGCTATGTAAGCATTTAGTTTTCCTCCAGTGATTTCTGATAAAGCATGGGAAAAATTAAACATGTTACTGTCACTTAAATTATTTTGATGATGTGTTAGACCAGCAGTCAGTTAAGGGATGAAGAAGATATGTAAAAGCGCACATCAGGGAAAAAAATCTCTCTGCTAAACTACTCCTTTGAGAGACTAGGCAATTGCTATAATCCACATTAATACCTATTTTATGTCTATTGTCACTGATACATTTTCTTATTTGAAATGCACGCATATACATTCTCACTGCTACAGGCTACTGTGCATAAATTTCCAATTAAATATAAAAGTTTAAAATGAAAAAAAGCATCAAAGACATTTCGGGAGTGATGGTCTCATTTTGCTGTCCAAGGCAGACACACATAAACCAAGTATGCACATTTTAGCTAATCCCATCAAGTGTGGCCAGCAGTTGATAGATTAAATAACAGATGTCTGAGAGCCATTGAGACTTTTCACTTAATATTAGTTATGTGCTGCAGAATTAAGTGAATGAATTTAGTATACACCTGTGATTGGGGTCTGAGACACTTTGTGAGTTCAGTTCTCTGAGAACACAATGAGGTATTTTTCAGTGTCTTTAATCTTGGTGAACAAAGATTCTTATTTATTAGCCAAATGTTAAATAAATATCAAAGTTGCTCAAGTTCTATTTCTGAATTTGCTTTTCCTAAAAAATCAACTCTTCATAAATATCAGACTGTGAGATTGTGGACTTCAGTTCATCTGTAGATACTGCTGCTTGTATAACTTCAGAAGGGTGATCATAGGCTTACCAGAGTAAAGCAACTTTAACGTTGTGGTTTTTCCAAAGATCACAAAGTGACTGGTGACAGTAGGTATATGAGATAAAGCACCTTGCTATGATGCCTTGCCTTATCTCTTAAGTCAGTAAAGGAAAAAATTTAGTTGATAAGGGTTACAGTCCTTCTTATTCATTGACTTGTGCATGGAAGTAGTGATTAGCTCTTGAGTTTGAGTGTACTAAGAATGCAAGAAAAATTAAGCGTATCACAACAAGGGTATAATTAGCTTATGGGAGAGAAAACAATGATTTTTGGAAGATCACAGACAATAAGGAAGACCTCGTTCTATTGAATGTGTTTTTCGGGCCCTGAACGCTGTTAATGTTGTATTTTGTTGGCTGTAATTTCCCTAGTATTCCACATGGCTACATTTGTGCATTTTCACAGACTTCCTCTCTTTTAAAGTTAGTAGCTGTGTACTGAACATATATTACTGAAGCTGAAATTCCAGCATTAAATATACCTTTCTGCTTCCCTACTGAACTTTTGCATAGAAAATAAAGAATAATGGCACAAAAGACTTTCTTTGTCCCCATGTAAGCTGTATTGACTGTAAGATATCTATTTCTACAGATGCAAAGCATTTATTGTAAGACAAGCAGACATTCAAAAAAAAAGGCACACCCAAACAATGTTACCTTGAAATGTGTGGGTTACTTGTAAGGCCAGACAATCTAAGATTAGCTGACTATGATATCAAATATTTTATAGCTCAGCATGCCTAGCATGATACCATAGAAAGTTACACCATATACTTGAATTGAGCTATATTAGCTTGTAAAATAGTCCCACTCACATGGTGTTTCCAGTTAAGCTAACTCAGGTATTTTTGAGCTGTTTTTACTGTAGGAATTTATGAAATTAATGAACTTTATGAAATTGATATGTAATGGACAGACATGGTCATTGTGAGAAGAAAATAAATACTTAAACAGAAAATGGATTTTTTTCAAGAAAGAAATGTTGAAAAAGTAAAGTAGAAGTGAGAGTCTTCATTTGCATTTATGTTAGTAACATACTGATCTAGTTTTAAACAGCCAAGATGTACAGAAGATTAACAATGCCTTCCAGTATTGGCACCCTTACTGGAAATAATATTATAATAGAAGAACCATAATATTATTGATAATCAATAAGACTTTGAGTAGAATGGCTTAGAAATGATTAGATCACTTTTTTAAATTAGAAGTAATCTGGAAAATATGAAAGAAGGAAGAGAATGTTATTAGGCAGCCTGAGATACTTTGTTCAAATGTCATACTTTTTAAATGGATGTATTACAGACTTACTCACATTTGTTTAATCTGTGTTTTAAAGTATATTATTTTACTTGAGCGAATATTCTTCTGGGTAACTCACTGATAGGAGACAACGTTTAGTGAGCTGTGCGTGCAGTGCAGGTTAGACATGAGGCACCCATTGACTGGAAGCCTGTTGGAAGCTGTCCTTACTTGCAGCAGTCTGTATGTGACTGATGCAACGAATCCCATCTCAGCTGTCAAGCTTAAACTCAAAACAGGTATAAGGAACACACTGCTCCCACTTCAATAACTCTACAAGTACTGTAGTAATTTTGACTAGCATGCTGTGCCCAGGCCGACTTGGAGCTGGTACAAGGATATATGCACACGCTGTGCTTCTCTGCTCCTCATAAATATGAATGGCAACAAAATTAAGGGAGTAAAGCTAACAATGGTGGGGAGCAGGGCATGTCTTTTGAGGGCTGCAAGCCTCATGTGAAATGAAGGAGGACCAGGATGAGAGCTGTTTTCTCCTCTGTCTTCAAAATCAGAAGACAAGCAGAAAGAACCTATCATTCTTGTGATGTTTGGGTACTGAAGTCCTGATTTTCAGATGATGGAATTGACAATATTGTGACCTCAGAAGCTGCGATGATTTGAGGGCGGTTTGGGACTTCCTGAGGCCAATCCCTGCAGGAGTGATTGCAAAGTTGCAGTGGATTCAAAGGCAGTGCTGCCGCTGGGCAGAATTAGCCACAAGCACCACACTTAGTTGTTAAGCTAAATAGTGCTGCACCTGAAAACTGACTTAATTCCAGATGCATTTAATCTTGCCTCTAGGTTCTTCAAAGACAGTTGACCTTTTCTGACATCTTACCTGGGCAGGAGGATCACCTCTGGGGTTCAGCTGAACCAGGAAAACTGATGACATTTTAAAAGAGCTCCATATTTCAAAACATGCATTTTTAAAAAAAAATATACAATAGCAGCAGGTTTTAGCTGAAAAACATACCTTTGCTTAAAAGTATGCACTCCCAGCAGGACAACTTCTCAAAGAACTGCCCTTCCTCCTAGTGTTTTCATAGCAGGGTTGGACTAATGAGCTGTGAACGGTGGGGGGTGGTGTTTACGAAGGGATAACCCTCAGGTAAGTAGTCTAAAGTCTGAATTCAAATTCATAGCTTTTCAGAAGTTATCCAAACAGATTCATGACCCAGTTCTGCAGTCCTTAATTTGCTGAATCCAACAGCAAGTTCACATTTTCAGAAGTAAGACCAAAAAGGACAAACTTTCAAATGCAGAATCAAGTCTCGCCTATCTAGAAAGTGCTAGATTCCAGGACTTCAGACTGAGAAATTCAGGGAGTACCTCCACTGAAATAAATGCGAATGCTGTGCAGTGGAAGGATATTCAAGATATAAAGAAGGTGGTCAGACTGGCTGCTAGCCAACAGTACATGTTTACTGAAGCCTCATAGAAAATGTTGAGATCATCTGTTAGCAGCACTCTACCATTAAAACACAAAAGTAATAACTAAAAGTAATATCTTATTGACATTTAATTTTCAAGCGAAAAAAAATAGAGACAGACAGGATGTGGGTGTGCGCATGTGTGAGAGAGAGATCACTCAGATATTTGAAGTTCATGTAACTTCTACAGAAGTGTTATTCAACCCATAGTCTATGGGCTGTTGCAGGTTGTTGTCAGACAGCAGAAGGCTGTCCACAGAAAAATTATGACCTCTGAACTACTGATGGTGCTGGCACATTTGAAAGTTTTATATCTGATTTTGCTAGTATTTTAATTATGAATATTTTCAGTTAAAATATTTGTCATATTAACAGGGGAATTGTGAATTGCTAAACAAGAAGCAACACAGGGTATTTCGTAAGTTTGTGGGTTTGGGGTTTTTTGTTTGTTTTTTTGTGGTTGTTTTTTAACAAAGTGGGCTTTCAGTTTAAGGTTGAAGAACATGATTTGGGGTTCTGGTTTCCAAGGATACTGGTGAACAGTGGTTTGAGAGAGCTCAGTTTCTCCAGAAGAATAAAAGGGAGAGGGTGGTAGTGCTTTGTTGGATTTGTAACAGTGGCAGCTATTTACATGACTTAAATTTGGCCCATATAATTAAGAAATGTAAAAGCAAACCCTTGTTGTCTTTAATTCAGTTGTCTGAAACGTAATGATCTGCCTTCTGCTATCCTATCCGTAAGGATAGCAAAAGGGTAAAGAAGCCAGCTGAATAGCTAGAAACATTTCTAAGAATTTTACTTCAATTAATCCATAATTAGAGGCCCCACTGGATTCTCTGAAGAGGAGACTGATTTGCTTGTTTTTAAATTGTTGTAGAAGTGCAACTCCCAGCAAGAGAAGTGTTTGAGCTTTCTGATACCACAAGCTAGTGAAGAATTTGTCAGTGAAAACAAAAATTTTCTGTTTGTCTTATGCCATGCCATATTTGTGCTTACAAAACAAATCACTCTTTTCAAGTCCACATTTGAAGAAGTAAAATACAAATATGGGAATTTTATGCATTTAGGAGTCTAAATGTTGTCCTTTATCATTGAAAAACAGGTCAGCATGTAGGAACTGAAAATACAGTGTGTTCTTCCTATGTATGTCTAGAGCCAATGCAGTATTACCTCCTAACTTCAAAAATAAACCAAAACCATAATGCATAAAAATGTCTCACAGTAGCAGTTCTACTACTGGATATGAGTTACACTTTAGTATAGTTGTGTGAGTCTTACAGACAGTCCCTTCTTTTCTTTCCATTCAGAAAACCTCCCCTATTAATATAAGTGAACAGAGAAGCCAGCAACAGGTTATTTACACAATGGGTTATTTATACAATGAGTAATTTGCAAGAAGACTTGCTAAATAAGGCTAGCGAACTGTCACCACCTCCTCCAAAGCAGGGAGTTGCTTTATTTATACTGTCATAAATGAGAGTGGAGTTTGACGCAGTGAATCTCTATCATTGCAGGGCTGAGAAAACTGCACAATGTTTTTGCTGACTCAGGAGCACTGTAAGATAGTTTGCTATCTCTATGCAAAGCATTATGCACATAATATTAGAGCTCAAAATTGTAGATGTTTTCTAAGCAAGAATAGTCAGTAATCCTTTGCCATTTGTCAAACTCAAAAAACCTGTCTAAAAATTTCCTATTTTGTGTGTGTGTGTATGAGAGAGAATATTATGTATATACATATGTATATTATATATCTCTCCTAACTGGTACTTTTATGTTTTTTTTTCACTGCTTCTCTTCAGTTATGTACAGCATTACAACCACTGTTTTCAGCTGGTTTGCTTGGATAATTAGAAGAGACACATTACTTTGTCTTTTACAGAAGTAGTCTTTTTTTTCCTGTGTTCTTACCTTGTTCCTTGTATAGATTGCAGTTGTATCATTTTCTACCTTCATCAATAGAATTTTCATGAGACTAAGCTGAATTTTGATCTTAGGTTTACCAGTAATTTTATTGTGTATCCTACTGTTTTCGATTTCTGGACCAACAGTGCTGCAAACAAACTACTTAGATATATGTTGGAGAACTAAAGAAACTGGTTTTGTAGCAGTGCTTTATAGAGCACAAATGATTATTTTCCAGCAGTTTCTCATTCACAGTATAGTAGCTAGCCTGTCATCTTAGTTATTGTACAGATTTTGGTTCTCATATTTATTGGATAGATTTTTGGATGTCAGATAGTGTCCAGAGACCAGAGCTGTGATGATTTTTCACTTATGTATTCCCACTTTACATGGGAATAATCCTCTGAGCTCTGTGTGTCCATCTACACTGCTGTGGAAGATTGGCTCCAAAGCTGAGTTTGTTTGGACCTCACGTCATCCCTGCGGCAGGCTGCGGCTTTGGGGGAGATATAAAGATGAACCCAGGGAAACACCACGCTCTGGGTGGCATGCAAGGAGGCCGCCTACACTGCTTGTTGCAACCTGCACTGTATTTGTTGCACTGGCTCTGTCTATCCCAGCTGTCCTTGTGGTGATGTCAGTCATCTGACTGACGTTAGGGAGACAGGATAGCTCCAGCTCTTTTCTGGTGTCTCATGCTGTAAAGACAGGAGAGGTTTCACATGATGCGCTAGAGGTGCATCTTTGGCAAATCTTGAGCTTCAGCAATATTTTCCGCATAACTAAATTCAGTGCTTTAAAGAAGGTCCAGATTGGCTGTGTGCASTGAGTTTCCAGGAGAGCCCAGGCCTGGTGAGGTGTGTTGAGAGGACRGAAGTGTGAAGCCACCTTCTAACACAGAAAGAAGTTACAGGGCTTTATTGATGAGCAGCACCAAACATGACTGAGGAACTAGCAAACAGGAAAAGTATGACCAGACGAATCAAAGTTCTACTACAGGATGGTGCAGGCCGTTGGCTCCTTGCGTGTTCTCAGTGTAAGACTGAGTTTGGAATTCCAGCCTGATCATAAGGGGATTCTTCCGTGAATCCTTCCAGCCCTTGGCTGCAGTTAGAGCGGAAGAGAAGTAAATGCAGTGAGGAAGTGGGGTTTGGAAAAGCATGAAACATGAAATTGGAGAACTTGCAATATGTTAGCCAAAACATACTTTGTTTGAACTATACCCTGTAAATTTTAGCCTTATTGTAGTCTTATTACTGCTGAAAAATTTATTATGTTCAATAAAACACTATGCAGACTGAGAACCTTGATTCTGATTGTTGTAGCATTGACGTAAAGAAAAATAGTTTTATTCATTTTAATACTCCAGTTGCTTAGAAATCAAAATCTAGTGACATGCTTCATGTCTGTCTAGAAGCAAGCAGCTACATAGCAAATGAAAATCTCCAACTAGAGAAATAGATTGGCAATCTCTAGGAACATAAACTTGTATTATTTAAGTATCTGCTGAATAAAGTGGCTTCTGAGATTACTCACACTGCACTTTGTTGCATTGGGTCAGTATTAAAATATTGCTTATTCTATTTTAATAATCTAAGCCACGATAAGGTTTAAAAAAAACCCTGAACTTGAATAAAAAGAAATATAGGTACTCTACTCTGAATTCTTAAGTTAATAGCACTACCCTGGTTGAATATATTATACCTGTGTTCAGTTACTGCTCCTTTGAATTTGAAAGTAACTGAGAATCAGGCCCCTTTCTTATTAAAAAAAAAGAAAAGAAGAGAGAGAAAGAGAGAGAGAGATCTTAAAATCTATAGTATCAGAATGCAGTCAGAATTACAGCTTTCCAGGCACTTTGTGGCTTCCCTGCATGTTCATGGGTAATAAATTATTTGCTAGCAATTGGCAGAAGCAGCTTCACTCTGTCTGTTCTCAGCTAATCTCTCATTGCTTTTTCTTTTCTCCTCTCACCCTGCATTTCATTTAAATATCATCCTAAATGCAAATAGAGAACTGCATGGATAACTTTCTCACAATTTCTTTTCCTTTAAAGAGGCACTTCAAAGATAGAATGAGGTAGCAGAAACATGAAAACTAGTACTTTGTTAAAGCTATAAAAAAGCAGTGTGCTTTCCTCAGAATGTCTGTTGTGATTTTAAGATATTGTTGACATGCATTAACATGATTTCAGATAGTGTTGAATTTGATCACAAATGTATCAGGTAAGCTTATGTGCAGTATGGTAGATCCTGATTTCAAGTTAGCCCGGAGTAATTTCAGTTAATTTTATACAGTGTTGGTATTGAGATGAGAATAAACAGAGATAAAGATCTTTTATCTGTTGGTCATGCTATTTCTGCTAATCCTTTTGCTATCTTGTAACCAGCAGAAATGACATGTTCAGTGTTTTATGGAGATTCTTTAGAGACTACTTTTTGTAGTCTCTAGTATAGCCCATGCAGTCTTTCACACATGCGAGCTTTGTTATCTGTAATTTAATATGTTATAGTATTTTATCCCTGGAAACTGTTTGTTCATAATGCAGGTATGTTAAAAGTAGTCAAATTCTGTTTGTAATTTTAGTATGAACTACTTCTCGTGAGGATTCAGTATTTCTCAGTCTCATTATTTGTACTGTTGTATTTAGCAGCTTGCTCTTGGCATAGTTCCTAGGCACTGTTCGAAAACAGGACAAAAGGACAGATATGTCTCAGGGAGCTGATGGGTCTAAAATATTAGGCACTGTATGTATGAAACTCCTATTTCTAATGAACTGTGAATGATCTGCTTTTGACTTCACAACGGTGGAGAAAATAGATTTTATAGTCCATACTCTTTCTTCCATCCTTGTGAATGTGGATAATTTTATTCTGAAGAATTGCCATGTACAATCTGGTATTTCTACTCTGTGTTTATCTTCAAAATTAATATCAGGTAAATTTGTTCCCTTGATGGCAGATGGTTAGCTAACATACATGCTTTTTCATTTTGATTAATTGCTTTGCACAAAATTTGTTAGCTCCAGTGTCCCAACATCTTTTGTCTTTTAATTTTGGTATAAACATCTTATAACCTTGTTCTGCCCATCAACACATTTTGCTATTCTTTTTGTGGTACTGGGATCCATCCATTTACAGGAAGAGAAAATTGCTTTTGTATTTCCTGCTGCATGTTCTGTGCATCTGAATCATTTACATAAATACATCCTGAGCCGAAATTTCTCCATATGTTTGTGCCGTGTTTAAAATCAAGTCGTATTTATATTCAGGCAGGTTGAAATTTTTTGTGATGTAAGACATCTGTGCAAAGCTAAGAGAAGGTTTGTACTGAGAGCTTAGGAGAAGGCTGGTGAAGACGTCCTGTGCGAGGGGCGTTGCGCCCGAGCAGCCCGAGGCGGGCGGCGGGGCTGCAAACGCCRCGTTGCTGGAGGGCACCCGCGTGGCCCCATTTCTTCCACGTYGTGGCCCTAGGCTTTCAGGCAGGAATCGATATTGGACCTCCACCCTGTCCAGTGTCATCCTGAGCATTTTAATCCTTTGACTCTAGGGAAGGCACGTACAAGCACATGCTTACGCATATGTAAACATCAATTTTAGTCTGTGCAGGACCAACGCTGTGAACGTTGGTCTACCTGGAGCCACTCTTGTTATTCCTTGGATAGAACCAAGCCCCTCGCTTTGATTAAAACCTTTTTTGCTATAGGGGCAGGCATGGCCTGAATCCCAGGGGTGAGCAAGGCCCCAGCTGCTGGTGCTGAGGAAACGAGAGTCCCCCAAGACCGCAGGAAGCAGTGCCTCTCGGGTAAGGCAAATAAATAAATGAAGATGATAATAAGAGTCTGGTGTTTGTTTTTTAATCATTCATGATTTAATATAATCAGATATATACTCTGTTAATTAAATCAGATTCCAGACACATGAGTCCCTTAAAGTGACACATTGCTGTAACTGATAATTTGGTATGATTTCCAAACAAGTTTTTTTTGTATTCGGGAGTGAAGTCTATGAGTATGTTATGCAAAAAAAAAAATCCCACTTTTACGACACTGCCAGTTGGTTATAGCAAAGTAATATGCAGTTTATACAAAATACAAGTTTATGAAGGAGTGCTGAGTATTGATTATCCAATATAGTCAGCTTTAGACAAGGTAAGCTATAGTTTTATTTCTAAATACCAAATTTCTAAATCGGCTACCATGAGCTTCTTGCAATTACTTTGACTTTTACTGAATTTACAGTTAAGGTTACTGTGTAGCATGCAAAGAAATTATGATTCCTCTAAGGCTAGAACAAAGGGGATGTAAAAAGCTGCAGGTGGGCTACTGTCTCCAAGATAAGTTGGTTGTCTCTACAGTAGTGCAATAAGCACATCTTTCTCTATTGTTTTTATCTGCATTTAAAAGAAAATCTGCTAATTAGGCAAGCAAAAACAAATTAAAGAACATGTACAGCAGGTCTGTTCTGCAAGTTGCTTTATGCATCCGAAATCAGGAAGTTAGTGGTCCGGTTTTGAATTTAGCCATTTGTAGCTTACTTTATAATAAGATTTTAAATGACCTTTGTTGACTGGAAGGGCTGTCACATTTTTAAAAACATTTGAGTGATGTAGTTCCTCCTTTTATTTGATAAGAAAATATGCAGGTCTAGGCTGCATCTGTTGCAAAGAAAAAAGGGAAAAAAATACCTAACCAAAAGTCTGAAGCTCCTTGAGGTTTCCCATCAGTAGAATAAATAGCAGGACTATTCCCATAGGAGACTGATTCCCTTGGAAGTGACTGAGTATAGAACTTCTTTCCATAAGAACTGCCTATATTAGAGCTGGTTAGTGGGTTTTCAATAACTTGTGGATTTTTTTTCCTATTTTTTAAATGACAGTTCATCAATAAAAAGTGAACATGCAGCAGAGTCATTAAAAAAAAAAAAAAAAAAAAACTTTCCCGCAGGAAAATAAATATGAAATCTGTTGACATTTTCACAAATTGTACTTATTTTTGTATTTTTTTAAATTAGAGCCTTGCATATTTCAAGTTAAAATACATGTTATTATGAAATTAGACATTAGACAACAAAACTAAAAATTAAGGGGTTTTCAAGGATTTTTTTGCATTTCAAAGAAAACAGGCCACAATGCAAATAAAACCGTGCCATATTATTTCAAAGGCCCATTTTGTGTAGTCGCAAGCAACTACTTTTTGGACTTCAATTTTACAAAATGTTTTAAAACTTCAACATTTAGGCCAGTAGAAAATAGAAAATACTTTGGATTATTCTCTCGAGTTTGGGAGTTTGGTGAGACAGCCGGTGCAGATCCCCACACGGTAGACAACCGTCTTTGTTCACTTGCCAGTCTCAGTGTCCTAACCCATATTTTCTGTTTGACTTCCCTAGTGACATTCTTGGGAGCATTATGGTTGGGAATCTAGAGATTTTCAGGGGTGTCAATCATAGAGTTAATTTTGTACAGATGGAAATTAGTCTGGAAATAAAAATAGGAAGATACTGTACTAGAGCTGTTCTGATTTCCTTCCATAGCACGGCATTTACCTGCAGCGATAGATAATGCTTGGACTGAGCTGGGAAAGGATGTGTAAGCCACACAGATGATCTCCTGCCCATTTACAGCAATGAAACCATTCTAATTTTGATAATAAGATTTCTAAGCACACCTTGACAGTAATGCAGTACTTCTCCATTACTTATATCAAGCTTATACTATTATATAGTAAAAGTAATATATATTATATATATTACTATACTATTCTATTACTTACATCAAGCATGTAAACATGTCTGATATAAATACTAACAGTTTTAACTGCTCTTAGTTTGAACTTGCTGTCATTTGTTATTAAAGGCAGATTAAGAGATAGTTTTCAATTAATTTGAAAATATTTGAAAATATTCTTTAATGAAAACATTCCTAAGTTTGAGGTATCTTTTGACATCAGGTTAATAATGTAATTTTCATTCTCTATATAGTATCTGTTATATATATTAAACATCTATTCCCTTTCTGTTGAAATTCTGTCCTGTTCCTAATAAAATGCAATTGAATTGCAAGTTTTCTCATGAGAGTGTGTGTACATAGTTACAGACATGGGGTCATAATTATTATGTGGAAGAAATTCATCAATGGTCTAATCTGGACTGGTTAGAATATCAAAATTCTACCTTTGTAGGTTGCTATAAATTTATTAAAACTAATCAAGACTATTCTTTCCAGCAGTGAGCATTCAATAGATACAGTTAAAAAAATCTACTGCATTGATTTTTCAGTCAAAGAAAAATTTTTTTTCACTTAATAAAATTCTACATGGAAATATTTTCTCTTCATCAGGAAAACTGATTTTTTGTTAGAGGAATCAAAATCCAAGTTCAATATCAAATTAATGCAATCAGCATTCACTTACTTGTTAAGTATTGCCTAAAAATTTGGCTTGGCTTGAGTACTACAAAGGRTAGAATGTATTTACTGAGTGTAGGCTGCCTCTGAACAGGTCATTGAAGATGTAGCTGATGGAAAGACTCAAAGCAAATAACTCCCAGCCCCCTAGAAAAAAGTATTAGAAAATTAGATTTACTATTCAGTTCACCTGAAGTGTTTTGTTTTGCCAACTAAATAAAATATTCGAATTTAAAAATATTTCATGCCGATTAAAAACAGTGAAACAAAATTGTTTTGTGGTAAACTAATTTTGAGGAAATTTGTATTCCATGAGAAGTTATGCAATATCAACTGATTGGGATAAAAATAAATGTCATTGGCAGGAAGAAAAACTTCAAATTTTACTGTGTTACAGTAATTCCTTAAGATACTTTAGTACAGGARCAGTACAGGAGTACTGAATATATCTGTATACACACCTAAAAATTTACTTTAAACTCTTCCTGCAATAGCCACTGTCGTAAATTAGTTGTTGACAGGCCTGTTTGAATAATTTCTCCTGTCAAATATTGATTTTATAAAATGTAAAATAAGATTGTGTTTTTCTCTCTGAATCTTACAGGTCAAACTTTCAGCCAATATGAGACTAGAAGCAGAACTGTTATATATATATATATATTTTTAGAGGCTTGCCTCAGCTTATTCATATGAAAATTAAAACTATTTTTTTTGGTTCTGTTTCACATCTTTGGTTAGAAGAATACGTTTCACTTAATAAATGGTGCTAACTATCCTGAAAACTTTGTTTAACTAGGATTTTTCATTATCACTATCTTTTTCATAATTGCAATTTTGTGCAGGGGAAGAAAACAACTAAGCAATCAGTATTTATCTCCTTCCTGTCCTTTTATTGGGAAGAATTTGGAGTTGCTCATAAATTTGTCATGTGCTAACAAAAGCCTCCAACACTGATAAGGAACTGGTTTCCATAGAAAAGGACATAGTGGAAGATGACAGACAATGTAACAGCTTGTTCTTTTTTCATAACTGTATTCTTGGAGAGCCCCACTGCACAGGGAGCCTTTTTTTAATTTTTTATTTTTTGCATGTTTATTTAAGCAGYATTGGCATTTTTAAAGTTTCTTGGAACACAAGTCTGTCTCAGCTCATCCTCCATCCACAAAACGGTTGCAAATGTAGCTCTTTATAACAAGAATTTTGAAGCAACTCCTTCTCATCCATAAGTGGAGAGCAGAGAAGCAATAGGTCTGGAGCAAGAGCTGGACCTTATGCACTCCTTTGCCTTCTCTTACCGTACTGACCACAAAGAGTAGCTTTTATACCCCATATAGTGTCATCTAAACTCTGCTCAGAAAGTCCTCTGAGGGTCCCGTTGTCATCGCAGAGGCAGTATACCTTGAGAATCCTGACGTTCAAAAATATTATTCTGTTGGGCTAAATGCCAGCCTGACTGATAGCAAAGGTGCAACTCCACTGACTTCAGGAGCCTCAAATTTTTATTCAGGCAGCCTAAGCATGCTTGGTTGGTTAGCTAATATGATGTGATGAGCAGTATTCATTGCGATTATGGTCAGTTCAACATCTTGTAGCATCAGATACGTAATTCTTAATGTATAAGAGTAAAGGCTGAATGCAGGATCTGCTTCTAAAATTTGTGATTAAGCACCAGTTCTCATTGTGGAAAATATATATTGATGCCTAGGAAAAACCTTAAGGTTTAGTCATAAAAAGCAGTCGCTGCGTGAAGAATAAGAACTATGGTCTTGGTATATACTTTTTCTGAGTGAAATTAATCTCCGCTAAAGAAATGCTTTAATTGATTCTCTTTAAAAGCTGTGTCTGCACAAATGTCTCACCTTTCATTTGACATGAAATATACAGGATTTATGGCTCAACGATCCCAATCATCTGTGGAGTTAGGAATTATTTATTTATTTATTTATTTTCATTTCAGGGCAACATGATGACCATCTTGCCTGGCCTTCTTTAGAACAGAAGCCCTTAGGCACCCAGCATATGCAAATGCAGTTGATGACTGAGACTTTGCAGAGATTAATTTTGTTATTGTTCTCTTTACATTCAACTGCATTTAGTGGAATTGTGCCTACAAAATTAGGAGGTTTTGGTCTTCCCTTGGAGTAGATCCAGAGCAGGAACTGAAGAATTTTGTCCTTCTGGCCAGCAAAAGTAATATCAGAAAATTAGTTTGTTTTTCAATGAACAGACTAATGGTTTATGTGATATACTAGTTAACTAGCCTTTTGCATCCATGCCACTGTAACCCATTCTTTGTTCCACACCTCAGAAGCCTATTTTTTTCTTGGAATTTATTAAATGTTCTTAAAATTCCTTGCTCTCTTCCAGCTAAATCAAATACTGGCTGCCCTCAGTCCCCTACTTAATTTAAGTTGAATATGTCCTTGTCTCTGTTGGGTTGAAGTTTCTGTTCTTTAGCTCAACCTCTGTTATTGTAACATATATATTGCAGAATGCTATTTCCTTGCTATTACAGTGTGCCAGATTTAATGGAGTTCTCTTATGAAAATTTCATTCAATAAATTTGTATAGAGGTGATACATTTGTAGGCAATTTCCTTCCCTTGCCATTCTCTTCAGATGAAAAAAACCTATTAATGCAGCAGCTAAATGTGGGCTAGTCATACTGTAGTGTGAGATTTTTGCATTCTTCTGAAGCAGAATTAAATTCAGTCTACTATGTTACTGGAATATCTTCTGGAAAGTGAACTAAGAGCCTGTAGAATCCRTATTCTTAATAGTCCTTAATACTGAGAACTTGGCTATGATGAAGCAAATAGTGAAGTTACTGCTGATTGGAACTGAATGTGTATTTCAGACAAAGATGGAAAGAGACTAGCTAGAACTGACTGAGAGAAATTGAATTTGCTAACAGAATTAGAAGACAGACAGATTGTTACTTTGTTTTTGAAGAAGTAGTAACAGTTTGTTTCCAAGAGTAGAAGRTAGAAGGAGGACAAGAAAAAGTTGTGAGTAGGAGCACTTAAGAGAAAATTCTGGAATTTTTGTRCAGATCAAGGTCTGAAGAAACAAGCTACTTAACTTGGTTGGATATTAAGACTGAGTTTTGACTTACTCCCAGTCTCCAAGACTTTTCAAAATAAGCGTTTCTCTTGATTTTAGAAAAAGAATTTTTGCTTTCCAAATATTAGGCTTGTATTAAAAGACTAGGAGTTTCACTAACTTCAACAGTATCAACCCATTATGTACTTCAAATATCACATTATATAAGAATATCATATAAAATAGTTGGATTTTATTTACAGTTAACCACATAYTAATTAGCTGGAAAATCACTTTGTTTTTTGTAATCTAGTTATCAGATTCTTCTCCCCTACAAGTACTCCTGAAATGCCAGACATTCTGCCAAGCAGTTTCTTATGCTCATTGTACTTCTGGCACTCTTCCTTCTATGTAGGAGAAAAAATATTGTCCTAATCGGTATACTTCACAGATCCTATAAAAATATTAGAGCAAAGCTTGTATTCTGGTCAGACTTTTTTTTTTTTTTTCCTTATTTCATTGAACTTCCTTTCTGCTGCTATTTTCAGTTTTAGGGATGGGAAATTTTTGATATTTTTTCTCCATTTTTTAATGTGTATTTCTCAAAAATATATCACCTGAAGGGATATAACAAGATAATGCTCTCCAGAATTACCTTTATTAATCAAAACTGATTCTTTCTGGTCCAGTAATGTAGGAGTCATGGTAGAATTTTCAGGAATTTGCATAGAATCTCTCCACATCTACAGACCATTTAAAACCATTTAAAACCATGAAGTAAGGAAGATGTAATGGGAATCATAGCAGAATTTACCTTCTTACAAATAATTAAGCTGTTAGTGTTATACTGGATATACATCATGGTATGTTTATTCTGTTTTCTACAAGAGTAATTAAATCTAGATCATAAATACAAACTTATAGTGCTAGAACATAAATCCTGTGTTTTTTTTCTCCTTGAGGTGAACAGAAATAAAAGGTAGTATTTTACATTTTGCCATTTCTCCAAGGAGCAGAGATGTGCAATGGAAAAAGAAAAGACTTTGAAACCTTCCAAGTGAGGTGAAAGACTATATTCATCTGACTGAAATGCAATTAGTAGAGCTAAACTTAGTTCTTTTCCCTGTAGTAGCAAAAGTGTGTTTAGCTCTATCTGCAATGGGAGAAGCAAGCAGCTGGTGTGCTAAGACCATTGCCAAAGTAKTCAGATGTATGGCATTATTTTTTAATGCATGGTATCAGGAGCTTTGCTTTCTTGGCCTGAAAAATGAATGTTTTACTATTAAAGTCATTCTGACAAATGGGTAGTTTCGCAGAGAATTTCAAGTTCTGGATAGTAACATTGATAACTGAAAACTGTTGGCAGAAATGGGTAAGTATCAATTCAGGTGTCTCAAAATCTTGTCAAACTGCTGCCTCCTGCTTCTCTTTGTCAGTGGTGGGTTAGGCAATGTCTTCAAGAAGTGCCCTAGCTCCCCTCTTGCTGACCTGTCTTGTGTGTTTCCCCTCATTGAGGTCCTCACTGAAAGGTACACCAGCTGAGGAGCATAGTACATTGGGGAGGATAAAGGCATCTGAGCTGAATTCTCATGTAGCATATCAAGACATTTCTAAATTGCTTGTTTAGCAGGGTTGGGGAATTCAAAGGGAAGAAATAGAAAAGTTTAGGAGCCTAAAATATTTCGCTTGCTGTAAAAATTACTCTTTTTACAATGTAAATGTATTTGACCAAAAGCATCCACTGGTCATGAAAAAATAAATTCAGTTGAAATGCATATTTTCCATTAAAGGTATTTTCAATGAAAAGTTTTTCATCAGACTAGTTGCTATATATTATTTGATTTGGCTCACAGTGAAACATGCAGCTGCTATTGGCCAAATTTTGGAAAATGGGTTTTATTTGTAGAATTTGTTTACTTAACTGCTGGCACACTCTTCCAAGCAAGATTTTCTGGGAGTTTTGCCATTCATGTCTAAGTAAAAGTATATAGAATAGTAAAACAGGTAAAATGAAATATCCTAACTAAAACTAAGAAATATCTAAATTGGACCTGTTGGAATCTTATTTACTTTTAACAAGTCTCTTGAAGCGTATTTGCCATCCAGGTGTCTGAAAACACCACTAGGATCATTAGAAGTGTCAAGGTATCTCATTAGCTGCTCTTTTTTTTAAAAAAAAAAAAAAAAAAAAAAAAAAAAAAAGTCTTTTCAAGGAAAATGGGGAGCATACAGAAGGGAAATGCTCTACTCTATGCAGCTATGATGTTGGAATCAGTTTGCCAAAGCCGTTACTTTGAACTTGCGTGTCGTATTTTGTATAAACTGAATGCAGTCTTGAGACTTGCTTCAAGGAGGAAAAGACAGGTTACTTCTCACTTCTATATAGCTACAAAGGTCAAGAAGAAATTTAAGAGAACAGAGTACTAGTACAGATCAAACTCTATCTTCTACTGCAGTTACCCTGTCACGGACCTTCACCACTGCAGAACACTGTCACAGAAAACACATTCCAAAAAGAATTTTAAAGTTCGTTGGGGAATAATGATTCACTTCCTATGATAGCTGAGCCAGTATTTGAAAATTAATGAAACTGTAAGCCTATTTAAAATCTTAATATCAATAATTACAAATACTCCTATGGAGATAATGATGTTGCTATCCACTCACTAAACATCAGTTGTATATAGGATTAAGTATGCATTGGCGTGGAGGGAGAAGTCATGCTTAGAGTTCAAAATTTGGGCAATTCCTGAAACTGAAATAATATTCCCTATTTTCTGCATGGAACAATTGAGATGCACACTAGCTTTGGCTACTTAGCAAGTCAGAGAAAGAACAGAATGTGTCCAAAATGCTTTTAGATTGCAAAATTCATTGATAACTCACTCTTGAAAATCAGCAAGGGAAATGAGGTTATRTGCCAGAGCAAATTCAACTCCATCTTTTGAAGCTTGTAGTAACCATTGACATTTATTCATATGTGCAGAACTTTCACGCTTTCAGACAAGACAAATAATTGCAATTTAGAAGCTGGACTTTGTCCCCTGTCCAAAAACACACACTGTAATCCGTGCAAGTCCTTATCGGTGGGCTAAACAATATAGGGGAACTGAGAAAGAGAAAGGAAGACTAGGATTGATTTTAAAAGCCTGGGAACTTCACATGGATGAAGAGAAGTACATCCTGGCAGCTTCATGAGAGGCCTGTGGACTACACACATTCACATTTGTTGTAGGAAGGCAAGCCTGCGATCTTGGGCACAGGCCTAGAGAGCAAAAAGTCCACAAGGGAAGGGATACCTTGGGGTGAACCAACCCATTTGTATGCCCTCAGCACATGGGCTTTCACCTCAAGTACCCTTTGAAGACAAACAAGCTTATAGTTTTCTCTCTCAAGTACATCTCCCTGCCGCCTGGAAAATCAATAGATTATGCCAACTTTAAGCTTTCTGAGCAAAACACTTTGGTCYATATTCAGCATTGTTTATGTTTATATTGCACCCTCTACCCTTCAAAAATCTTGCTGCAAACATTTCATACAACTGCTCTTTAAAAGATGCTCTCACTGTTTATATTTCTGCTAATCTCTATGTCTCTGAGACAATCAAAGAGCATTACATGAAAGTGGAAAACACTCCATCACTCATACAATTTTGTGCACCAAAACTAAAGACCTAGCGGTAAATACCCATTTTAAAGGTTCCTGGGATAATAAATACCTTTAGGAGAATATTTCCTAATGCTTAACTTCAGGGAACATTATTGCTCATATTAAAATATGCATGTGGTTAATTACTGATATTTATGCACAATATCAACTTTAATAACTATGTATTTTAATCAATATATTTCTAGTTTCCTCAAGATTAGCACTATGATTCATTGTAGACCTAAAAAATTAATAGGCACCTAATTAAACATATAATTCACTGAGATTAATTGTGGAAATTAATCTGCGTAAAAGTGAATATCCTGAAGTAAGATCTTGTCCCACTGAAGATATATGCTATGAAAAATGGTGCAATATATCTTCTTTTATCATAAAATCCGATAAGTTTAAAACATGGTAATTGTTGTTTGGTATAACAGGACATAGGAGAGAAATGAGAGAATTAAGAGTAGAGAACATACATCTTAACAACTGTTTCAATTCTCGACCAGTTAGCATTAGATTCTAGGATTAAAAAATAAATCTTATTGAGTTCTGTGCACATTTTCCAGGAAAAGAGCTGCATTGGGATAGAGGGGTAGTRTCATGGTTATCACATCTGCTTTACATGCTGAAGTTCCTGGGTCCAAGTCACAGTGGAACCAGCATCAGGAAATCTTTGGGAGGTTGGACTTAGATGATCTCCAGAGGTCCCTTCCAACCTTACTGATTCTGTGTCATACAGATCTGTGTCATATTATATGAAATACTTGAAAAAGAGAAGTGGAAGAAGGTTTGTTGAAGGGCATGCAAGTGAGTGTAAATGGAACAGAACAGACCTGTCTTTTGAGATGCCTTTGAACATCCTCGCCAGATAGTATCGTTGTTGATCATACTTGCACTGAAGCTGATGGTGGTTTGATCAGCCAACTAAAGCTGATCCATTTGCCAATGGATGTTTTTAAGTTTCTCAATTTTCACTGTTCCTATTTCTGTCGTTACTTTTGTTCTCTTTTGCTTCAGGACTTCTTTGTAGATGAAAAATATTTTTGCAGTAACAGCTCATGTTGTGACCTGAAAGGACTTTTGAAGTATTTCACTGAGTCCCTAAAATGATATTCTAGGTTAGCCAACGTTCAGGCATGCACCTGGTCAAGTGGCATTGGTATTAAGAAACCACTCAGAGATGTCCATGTTAGTTGGTTTCACTGTAAGGTTTAGAGATCATTTTAATCTGCACTTTATGCACTGTTACCAACATGGTTATTCTTTAGCAGTGTGCAGCAGTAACCCCTCAGAAAGGGACTGAAGAATGCTGTATCCTCTTGAAATAGCAGTAAGAAATTTAAAAACTCAGAATGCAACCGCTTRTGCTGGAATTTGACATGAAGTTTAACCGTGCCTTTTTCACTGCATATTTAGTAACCTTAACTGCTGTGGATCACCCTAAATATAAGAACAACTTATCAAATGCAGCACTTCCCTGCTTTTTACACTGTTGGCTGTTAGAGCCTTGAGGTCAAGTATTTTCAAGTTTGTCCAACGCTTCATATGTCAGCATTTTGAAATTATTTATCCTTTCTTCCTGCCCTGCATAAGAGGTAAAATGGCAGATCTGCTCACAAGGTTATATGATAAGTTGGACTAGGGAGACCAATTTGGRTTTAGTTCACAAGCCATTTGCGGCTTTATATCACTGATTGGTTTTTTGGAAAATGCACATCTACAAAAACAAAAAAACGCTCTAGCTGTTTGGTCCTTATCAGGAAAAATGCCTTGGGACCTGCTTAAAGAAGTAGCTTGGAAAACGCTGGAGAGAAGTTGGATAATAGTAGATTATCTATGTGTACTACATTGTTATTAACAGGATGATTAAATTCAACTAAATTTAAAAAATGATTATACTGACTTCAACTTCCATATAGGTCTTATAAAGGAGATACTAGGTCAAGTGCTGGATTGTTGCAGAGCAGAGGAAGCCTGGCAAGTGTAGTTGGGCTTGACACATGTTGGGCTGAGGGAAGGCATGCTGAGAAACAATCTTAGGAAATTTCTTGAAAATAAGAAATGTGATGAAACTCTTGGCAAAATTTAGAAGAGGTCGGGTAAATTGCAAACTTGTCAATGGCTTTTCTAGTTTAAAACTCTGTGAGTAGCTCAGTAGTAATGAGAGTCTGTGTACAATGCAACTTTTGAATAGTACAGTGAAGGGTGAAGACAGTGGAAGAAAATTTGTTCTGGGTGAAAAAAAACGTGTAGATTTGAGTGGGGAGTTGAATTTCAGATATCTACAGTGTTAGCATCTAAGAATGAGTATTAGGTGGCGAACTGAGTCACGAAGCAGTCCAGAGTCAACTGACAAGTTTATAGAGGAGCTTGGAAACACCTATTTTGTGTTTGTGGTGGAACAGGCATGCTCCATGGCTCGTCTATGACTTTCTCTGTGGTAGGCACTTGGTTGTGCTGTTGCCTGCATAAACTTTCATTTGAAAGAAAATGTGGTCAATGAGGAGTACATAGCACATTCTAGCAGCTGCCCTAGACTGGATGTTCATGTGCTCAGGATTGCTTGACACAGCCAATTAAGTCTTGTTTGATACCTTAACCAAAAGGACAGACTTGTTAATATTTTTCAGGAACTTTTGCCATTTCTAGGTTAACAATATCCTTAACTGTCACTCATGGAATTAAACAGTGAGGTACTTCTGCAGATGAATTATTCCTTACTGAAAATAGCATACAGCACTCTTCAGATAAAGCAATAAAGCTCTGTTGGGATGCTCTAATTCTTTTCCATAAGACATTGCTTGTTCATTCTGGAATCATTAAAAATCAGCCACCAAATCAATAAGTCTCATTAGAAATCTGTCTTTTTGCTTAATGCCATTGATTTAACATTTCAGAAATACCTATTAACCATTAGTCAATTAATCTCATAACAGTTACATAGATTAGGAAAACCTACCTACTATCACAAAGACCTCAGAATAGATTAAGTGGTTATCACGTAAGATTCCATTAATTAAAAGACACAATTTTGATACTTTGTTCCGTATATAGCTGATATGATAAACTGTTTGACTAACAGTAATTTATTTATATATATATATTAGTATATTAATATTGAAGTCACTGATGTATAGTTTAGCAAAAACATTTGTGCAGTTTATCACATATATGACATGAACCAAATTCAAAGGCAATGATTTGCCAAAGAAATCTATTTCTGAGACAAATGCATTTTAGCTCAGCTGGTTAGAGCGTGGTGCTGCTAATGCCAAGGTCGTGGGTTCAGTCCCCTTACAGGGCTATGCTGAGGGTCGGACTAGATGATCTCCAGAGGTCCCTTCCAACCTTACCATTCTATGATTCTATGATTACCCCTGTGCCTGGCAATCAGACTTAAATAGGTCAACAGTGTGCAGATATAACTGATGGAGTTAGCATGCCACTTCCTTCTTCTGAGCCTTATGACAACTCTTAACACCTACTGTAGTGATCTTACTGCTCAGAAACTCTTCTGTTGATGTGTATCTGGGATTATCTAAATACTGTTTTCATATGTTTGTCTCCTAGGAAGGTGAATTGGGGAGACCTTGGCTCTGCCTCATCTTCCTCACTAGCTGCTCCTTTGCAGTTAGTGAATTGATGCAGGTAACTCCTTGCACTACTCAAAGCAGAAATAGGGACCAGGCAGTCCGTAAATCCCATCCCATCTCCTGTTCTGAGATGGGAAAACCTTCTAGTCAAAAACAGCTGGATATCAATGATTTACCAGAATAAGAGCTCAACTAATACCAAACTCAGATGGAACAGACAGATTTTCTCTAGGATAGAAGTTGGAGTTTCTGAACAATGTCAGAATTTGAATATTCAGTACCATTCCTTAAAAAAGCTTCCTTGTTTCTCACATTTTCATCTGTCTTTTTAGAAAAAGGAAGCTGAATATTCTCTTTGCATATATTCAAAGATTAAATAGAAGCCCTTTTTTAAACCTTCCTCCCATTCTTCTGATTCATATTTGTAGAATCTGCAGAATAGAGGAAGAAAAATGTCAGTTCTGTCTTATTTGTGTTTACCACATAATTGTGCTGAATTGTTGATGGTACTCTGTGAAATCCTGTTGAATGAAATGCCCTCAAATGGTAGTGTTAGCTTTAAAAGGATTTAGTTTTGTGTTTCTTGTTCACAGATAATTTGAAAAGAAGATGCTTTACTTGTGTGATAGGCTTCCTTAGCTCTAAATATTGTCTTCTCACTGAGTACTTTTCAAATGTGACAGTGTGTGTTTCCACTGCAGAACACAGTGTACTGAGATACACTGCTTGAAATGAATAGATTGAAAAATTTCTAAATAGTTTGTTTAGGCTCACTCCACAAAAATGTCTTGGGTGCTGTAGTTCTSAGCACCTAACCTGATATTTAAACATATTTTTAAATTCTGTCCCTAGCCAAATTATGGTAAAAGGCACTCACTCATGAACTGCTTCTAATGACTCTTTTCTTTTCAAGGCTCTCTTCTTTCACTTCACATTTGTTTTAAGTGTAATTAAACTAATCTGCTATCATACTGGAATTAAAATGCTAATTAATCATTATCCCATATGCTTTCCTGAAGTGTCTAGTTCTTTCCACTTTAACAGGGAACGTGTCCTGTCTGTTTCTGTGAGAACTGCAGATACAGCGGCCCGTGACTTCTGTAACTTACATTAAATTGGTTGCCCATACTGGAGTAATTTTTATTGCCTCTCTCTCTGGCATATGTGTATACATGTGTATGTGTGTGTGTATATATAGATATATGTATATTTATATATACACACACATATACATACATAAATGCATACACATACACATACATATATACAAAGATATGTATATGCATGTATATATATATATATCTATATGTGTGTGTACACACATATATATACACACATGTATTTGTATATGTGTGTGTGTATATGTTCCTATTGCTGGCTTGCAGGTTTGTGGGTTCATTGAAAGAACCTACGGTAAGCCAGGAACCTACCGCTGGCCAAGAAGTGCCGGTGCCTCTTGAATGATTCCTGTGATTGCGCAAACATTTCTAGTGTCTGTTATCAATGCTGGTCTTATTTAAACAAATAGCTACTGTTGTGTCTGTAGCTTAAACTTGTGCAAGCGTTTCCCGCATAGAGGAATTGTTGCCAAACTTTGGATGTCCAAGCTGCATATGTCTACATCGGAGGCAGTCATCACAGCTCTTTTCATAGCCAATAGAGTAGAAGTGCGCACTTCCAGAGATGCTTTAACTCATTCAAAAGTAGATTACTAAAATAGTTCAACAAAACTGTGTTTCAGGGGTGCTCTTTCCCTTATCTATAAAGAGAGTCTGTAATTAGATCAGGCATACRTGGTTATGTCACAGAAGTCTTTAAGTTAGGTGATACAAATCCCATACTTGGTGTCTGCAAATTTTAGATAGAATTCTAAGAGGTGCAGCACACATTTGTGAAGATAACGAACACTTTGAAGGGGGCTGGGCCGCAGATATCTGCTTTACTTTTACCTTTTCCTGGGATTAGCAACAGCTTTGATTCCTCAGCTCAGCTATAGCCCATACAGAGAACTTAACAGCAGCCCTGTAAAATAAAATCTATCTTTTTGCCTATTGATCTAAACAACTAACTAGAAAATARGAGTTAGAAATAAAACCAAGATAAGCACTATGCACAAAGCAAAGGAAGGTGAATAAGTATTCATGCATTGTCAGTGCCTGCGTGTGTATTAAAGTCTACTTCTAACTGTTAATTTATATGAAGGTTAACCTTACAATTCTGTTGTGCTATGTAAGATATGAAGAAGCTTTTCATATAACTAAGAACATCAAAGAAAAAAGATCTCTGATCAGCAGGAGCCCCACGTCATTAAAATGTTTGTGACATGCTTCCAAAATTCACTCTCTTAGCTGGCTGTTCTTCCCCAGCTATCTCATTTTCCTTCCCCCATAAGTAACTAAGATAATGTCCTTGTTGTCCTGAAATCTGTGAGAGTCTCAGTCAGTGAAACTCTAATCTGACTCAAGCATATAGAGATGCTGAAGGCCAATGTCCTTACTTAAGTTCCACTTAATAAGGGGCTCAAGAGGAGACCTGTACTGTGGGCTTTCTAGATCCAACAACAACAATTTTGTGAGATACCACACAAAAACAAACAGACAAGCCCACCTCCCCAACCAGTCCCCTATGATTTGATCTAGAAATTGGGCATTCGGAGGCACAGAAATTACTCCAGACGGTTTTAAGCTTCTCATGATTGTTAACTGACAGCTAAGAAACCTGTGCAAAAAAGCTAAGTCTTTGATCTCAGTCTCATTCACTAGAAAAGTGAAGTACAGATTAGAGCTATATTCAGTGTTTGCTTAAAGATCTACAGATGAAGGCCTTTTTGACTTTAAAAGTAAAACCAAAGCCTAGGAAAACCACACCATGACCTTTATGGATCCCTTCCATTATTGAGCCTGTGAAGTTAGGCTTAGCAGATGGTAAACTTGATTTTAGAGGAATTTGCTTTTTAAATACACACAGTCATGTATAAACTGCTGTTGGTTAATGCATCACTAGTGATGTGAGGTGTTGTCATCCTCATAGTAGATCCATAATTTTGGAGACAGTAAGGAAGTTAGTGTGCTGGACTTGGATCTCGGACACATGGATTCCAGCCTCTTTGTTGCTGAAGAGTTACTGATAGGCCTTGAACATGCTTAAATTGTGGACTTCAATGCTAAAATGATGAATCTGAGAAATTTTATTCTAGAGTAGAATGTAAGGTTGCAGTATTTTACATTCAAAGAGTCTGGATAAAACATGGAAGAGGTACAGACTCAACTCTTTCTCTTCCAGATGAAACCCTAATCATCTTATTATTAATTAACCTGGAAAAAAGAGAGTATGATTTAAAATTGAATTTCCCTCACCTCTGCCCCAAGGTAACAAAATTGCTAGGAAGATGGGGAAGTGCATCCATGAAGCATAAGCTACAGCCCAATGACCACAATGTTCTGGAACCTGGCTGGTTCAGGATGGTGACCACCACTGATCTGGTCAGGCCTGAGGCCTGAGCACACGTGAAGGCAGAACTTCAAAAATATGACTTTGTTCTTTACTGGGGGAAATCTGAGCACCTCTAAGTGCTGGCAAGCCAGTGTTCTGAAGACTGTGAATTTAAGTACCTAATTCTTTAGGTTTGTTGTGAGTCAGTGCATCTCGCTTCAGGGCAGTACTTACACCAACTTCCCTTTGATGTGGAGGGTAACTAAGTTAAAGATTTTGGGATAGTTAGATACTATGGAAATGGGAGATGTATATTGGCCCATTTTTATGGCAGTGATAGAATGTGTAATTGACATTGTTCAGAACTACAAATTCGTTTTACGAGAGGTCTGTGTTTTTAATGTTGCAATTACATTAATACCTTCTGTGTGCCACTCAAATATTGAAAGTCTTGTTCACACATGACTACGAAATATAGCCTGTTAATTGTTCATTTTAAAATAATGTTTTTGATCAGAAGCAGATTATTAATGGATGTGTCTYAAAGCTGCACTAAAGTTACTTGATTTTCCAGTTTATTTATATATAAAATCTGAAAAGCTTAGCAAGAAATGAAACAAAAATGCTCAAGTATAGCAGATTCTTCATTTTGACATATCTATGGCTTATGCTTCTCAAAACATTAATCTTTAATCTGTGCTTGAAATAAAGAGGCTAGTGCTCATTAAATAAGAGATCTAGAGAAGTAGATGTGTTTAATTAGAAAAGCATGACTTGTTTATGGCTGCTGAAAAATATTTCAATGGCCTTCATGTTAAAGATGCTGGGGAATKAATTGTTAATGTGAAATGATCTTGTTATTTTTTATGATTCAGAAGTTAAAACTATAGTTCCCGAGTCTTAAAGGTATTTTGGCATGCAGTTTTTACTGATCTCAGTAGGAGCTTCCTTCTAACTACTTTTTAGGAACTTGATTTTTTCTGTTCACAGGCTGAGGCACATGTTCTGGGAGAGTGCCCGAAGTCCCACCTCCTTCACAGTGGCTTTCTTTATTTAGGATCAATTACATTTCAATAACATATTATAAAGTTAATCCTGGCTATTCTTGGCTTTTTCTCTTAGGCTCTCTTTATCCAAAATCTGTTCTCATTTACCCAAGGAGACACCCTACTTTGGAGCTGATGAGCACCAGAGGTAGTATGAATTAATGAATACTTCCTCATATGGTTCTAAACTTTTCTTTCTTTCATACTATTTACAAGTACAAAACTCATTTTAGACATTCTGTGCACAACTTCTAATTTCTACTTAAAAAATGATTCAAAAGAGCACCTTACTGTCTTGTTATTAACCTGAAAGTTTCAACTGTTATTAGCTAGGAAAAACAAATCTTTGCATTTTCTACTGAAACACTTCTAGGAGTTTCTCCTACTAGGTCAAATAAAACATTATGTGGATCAATATCCCTAAAGCCCAGTCTAACTGCATTAAATTTCATCATTCTATATGTGAATAGCTCAAAGTAATCTGCCCGAACTGTAATACTTAACCATATTTGAAAAGCTGTTGTAAACTTTGTCATTGTTTGATTAGTGAGTTACAGTTTGCAATGTTAATCATTATGCAAGACTAGATCCTATGTCCAGCTCACAGCCACAAGGATTAAGATGATTACATTTGTTTTACCTATAGTAACTGCCTGTGTTTCTTCTATTGTGATCTCACTTTAGTGAAGCATTTTTTTTACCATTTTGACATTTATTGGTATTTAAAGCAGGGATACCTTCTAACCAGAAATATTTCTTACAATGAGGGAGAATTTAATTGGTGTGGAATGTTTCATCTGCTCTAAGTACAAGCAAGTAAACAAAGCCTTTTATTGCTTTTGCAAAATCTCCCAAAAAATCTTATCCTTCTAACAGTTGAAAACAATGCGCTTTTCTGCAGGTCATAGAAAAGCATTGGTGAAAATGTTAACCCATCTCTAATTGAAAAAAAATGTATCCACCTTCTATATATATTCATGCTGTGCTGATTGTGTCTCCAGTGGTGGTTCTGAGCTTTGAGTCCATCAAGCTTCAAAGGATGTGCTCACTTAATTGGGATTGTTCCACATATCAAACAGATTTCTGAGGTGAATGACCRGTAGACAGGAGAGGGTGGTGCTAACATTGTTTCCTTTAAGCCAGCTTAAAGAAGAAGCCTTGAGGAGGAACTATTTGATTTTTTTAAATAAGAAATGTAAAAAGGTGTAAGTTCACCCTCTTTTGGAGAGGAATTCTGTTCTGTGGATGCCATTTTCTTCTGCACTTCTTATGTCAATTCTTTCAGTATCTGGCACAACAGAGAAAAAATAAAAAGAATAATCCATATTCTGAGGTGAGCAGAATAGAAACCTGCATGCCTCAACATTGCACTCCTCCTCTTAAACAGCTTCATGCAGAGCAAGCCCAGATCTGCCATGGCTTGCACTGAGCTGAAGCTGATCTCTGGTAGAGCTGCTGACCCCTGTGAATAGTCTCTGCCATCCAGCACATATCAGAAGACCTTCGCTGTGTACAATTTCACTTTGTGAATCGAGAGCTAGTGTAAGAGGTATCTGAAGGGTCAGCTCATGAATCAGAGTCCATTACTCCTGGCTCAGCAGCAAACCTGCAAGATCTGGCTTGCCCCATGAAAACTTCTTGTTGCACTGTGTTGCCAGGAATGGGAGCTGCACATTCAGATTCCAAATTTGGTTCCAAAGGGTTTATTCACTCTGGATCTCACCACACAAAAAAGTGCTTTTGGATCATATCTTGGCCTGATTAATACACAACCTGGATAAATAGCCCATGGATGGTAAACCCAGCACAGGCCTCACCCCAAGRGGATCTGGTCTCCATACCAAGATTGGGTGCCAGAAAGGTTCCTTATTATTTAAGAAACTCAATCCTGTAAAAGATCTGATCCTTAGTCCAAAATCTCTGGTGAAATTCCAAGTTCTATAATGTATCAATATAAACAAGTCTTCAGCTGGGTACCAAAGACTTTGCCCAGGAAGGAGATGAACTGAGAGTATAAGTGAATATTTAGACCCTGAAATTCAATCACAGTTAGACTTTTTATGTCTTAAGAACCATCATTAGGCTGAATTGTTGCCTTCTTTCATTGAAGTCAGTATGAGTTTTGCCACTGAAAATGATGAGAAGGGGACTGCATCCTGGGAGTACTTAGGAGGAGGAGGAGGAGCGTGAAGAAAATCTAACATATAGTGTCAAACTGAGATTTGTTCTGTTAAATGAAAGAAAAATTATCATAAGGCTAGAAAAAAACAGGAAAGTCAGGAAGTACACCCACTGACAAGCACACAAATCTTGTCATTTTGAGCAGGGTTCCACTGTGTAAGAGAATGTCAGTCAATAAACAAGAAAATATCCTGCAAAAATATATTAGCGATTAAGTCACATAGTGTTTAAAAAGGAATTTTACCTTGTGGTAGTCAGGTTCTACAGTTATTTAAAATGGGGGAGGGAAAAAAAAAAAAGCTTAAGAACATTTACAAAATAAAAAATCGAAGTTTTGTTTTTTTTTTTTTTTTTTTTGTAATCCTTGAAAAAATGGAGATGCCTGAAATTCTGAAAAATTCAGAATTTTACATTACACTGCAGGCCATTTTTATGACAGAGGATCTGAGCTGAACTAATTTTTTAGCCAATTTGCCTTTTAAATATGGCTTTGTACCTTCTGAGATAAAGGATTAGTTGGTATGTCTATGTAAAGATAGGAGAAAATTGGTTTCTGAACTATGTTTAAATTAAACAGAACCTGATTTTCAGAAGCGGTTGCTGCAAATTCCAGGAAGGAAACACTGCAAGCATCTCTGGAGATAACTCTTTTATGACAGGAAATGGGAATCAGAAGTCTATAGGGAGCTGCCTCACTGGATTTAAAAAAACATGCTAAAATTTTCTGTTGCAGTGTTTSGGAAATAGAAGGCTGAGTTCATGGTGTTTGTAACCTTTGAGAAAAACCCTCAGGATAGTAAGAGTTTGAAGCCACTAATACTAACTTAGAACAAAATACTGAACATTTCTGCAAGCAACCAAAATGCTCTTCATGAATGTATTAAATGTCTGCAGTTGGTAGAGTGTTGCAAGGCTTTCTTACCATTAATTGGGAAGTAATATGATGAAGAATTTTGTAGAATTCATTTTAGTTTTAGTTCTGTGACTGGTAACATTATTTCATTTAATATGTTGAAACAGCAGGAGTATATTACCCCTTCAGGTTTTGGTTTTTAAAATGTAAGAATGGTTATTTTAAAATATAGCATGCTTATGAAGGTTTTAGCATTTGAAAATCACATTTTTGTTGAGCGACATCAAACAGAACTGACACTGCACACTTGAAATTTGAACTGTCAGCCTATGCTACAGTAATGCAGAGCAAAGTTTCTGCTATGCAGTTTGTATTTATTTCTTTGTTCTGACCCTGACATCTGAATAATATAAAAATGCCTCTGGAGAAAAACACTATTTTTGCTGTGTCTCAGTCTTCTGTAGAAGAACTCGGTTTTATGCCTTTACCCACTGTTCCCATCTGTTGTATGGCTCTAGYGTTTCATGGGCTTGCTGCTGTCTTCTCCTTTTAAATCTGGATAGAAGCTGTGGTATTTCTTTCAGTGGGACCAGGACAAGAAGCAGAGGAAAGACCAGTATTCAGTTTATCTCAGCTAAAACTAAGACTGTCTCAAAGAGCTGTTTGTTACAGAAATTGTTCCCTTCCCTCCTTCTGTTAGATATTTCTATAGCTCTTTATTTTTGATAATACATTTATATGCTACTTTATTTGTAGTATTTATAGTTTATCACAACAGTTCTATGACACAAGAAAAAAATATTATGATCTTTTACAGCTAAGGAAGCTCAGTTACGGACATCAGTGTGCTTTTCCGCATGATCAGAGCTAATAATTGTTTGAAGATGAGAATTCAAGTGACCCTTGTGCCGTCCCGCAACCCACTTATTTTAGCGCAGTTAATCGTTTAAGCACTCGGGATGTTTCAGATACTAAAGGCGGGATCAGCTTTCCGGCTGATGAGCTTGTTGCCTTGCGATAGCAGTGAAATTTCTTTGCAACGAAAAGATTTACCCTGGTATATATAACTGTCRACCATGCGAGGACCTTGTCTTCCTGAGGAAAAGCCACCCCTGAGGGAGCACCGGGCCTCCGCAGCCGACCGCGACGGACGAGCAGGCGCTGCGACTGGCACGTCGCGGTCTACGCTGCGCAGCTGCCTCCGCGGGCAGGGCCTCCGCGGGCAGGGCCTCCGCGGGCAGGGCCTCCGCAGCCGTGTGCCGGGCGGCGCGCCGGCCTCGCTGCGTCACGCCGCAGCTCACGCGCTCGCAAGAGCAGCCGTGGAAGGGGAAGGGAGAAAGAGGCGCAAGCAAATGACAGAGAACTTGAGGAGGGACGGTGAGCAGCAAATGAAAATAGATGTCAAATGGAAGAAGGGACTTTCCTGAGATACGTGGATAAGAGCAGAAAATGAAGGTTGTGGGCTAAGTCTGTAGAGCCTTTAAAACACAGAAAGAAATTTTTAACAGATTCTAGAATGAAAGGTGAGCAAAAGCTAAGAGATTCATTCCTTAAAGGCATATTTATGCTGCCTTAAACCTGAGAAAAGAGGCACTCTGCGCTTGGCGATGCATGGTCAGGAATCTTGCTCTTCTCTTTCAAAGATGTATGCCTCTAACAAAAACAGACTAGAGAGAATTATTTTAAAATAAAACCCATCTTAAAGCTCAGAAAATGGAACACTTACCAGAATGCACCTTTTATTTTACTGCTTTATGGGACTAGTTATTGGGATTACCATTTAGAGTGCCRGTGTTCAGCTTCTGAATGCCAACCCCCATGTTTCTACCCAGCCATCYAGCCAGAAAAGTGGTAGTCTATGTCAAATGGCGGCAAACAAACTCTAAATTCCTAGGAGAGCTGTATCTCTTCCTTAAAAACCATAGTGCCACCTCACAGGTCAGTAATTGTAATGCGGGAGGGGGCCCACTGGAAGTCCTGACTATGGGGCCGGCCGTTGGGGCTGCTTCGAGACGCGTGGGGCACCAGAGACGGCTCACGTGAGAAGCCAACCTGTGCGGGCGCAGGGGCAGGGGCTCTGTGGGGCATAAGGAGCCAGACTGAGGGGACTGCACGTGTGGGGCCAGGCCCACCGTGAGCCCAGTGCTCGGAGCTTCGACTGGCAGCCTCAGCCTGCCGCCACTCAGAGCAGCACTGCGTGGCTACATGTCCCTAAAAACTTCACTTTGTCCCCAGTCTCTTTCTCCATGTCTCTTTCTAAACCAGTTGAAACAGAACTTTGCTATCCATTTTACTATATTTTCCAATAATTAAGAGCATTTTATTTAAGAGCTGTTTTGGAAGCCTGTATTGTAGAGCTGTCTTTGCGAGTGTGGAAGAATATTGGCTATTGTAGAGATTTCTGCCTTACCTGCTGATATTTCAGCCTTATAAGGACTTTTGTTCAGCATTGGATATTACGGATTCAGCTTGAAAGAGTGTAGCTCTCCTACTCAGCAACTCTTGAGTTTCCATTTTTTTTTCTCAGTTTGTCAAGGAAATAAATTTAATTTGAAGACTTTGAAATAGCAGTTATGATATGTGCCATAGAACTGACACATCAGATCTTCTCATTCACAGTTTGGCTTGTGAATTCATAGTGTGCACTGTGAAATTTTGCTCATTTGAAAAAGCCTGTGTAAAAAACGTAGTAAACAAACAGCATGCGGCAACAGACCTTTTTAGCTCCTGTGTTGCTCCCATTGCAGGGAGRTATGAGCTAACCATCGACTGGCACTGTGTTAGGTGCTGTCTAAACTGCACAGAAACCTGCACAGAGAAGCTTAAACTTCATGGTTATGGTGAAAGGCCCTAAAGGACTACAAGTAAATGCTGAGTGCAGGGAAACTGATGCCATACAGAGCAGCATTCGGCACTGCTGTGTGAATGCTGTATCAGCACTTCATTCCTTGGGTTTTTTGGAGGAGTTATGGTAAAGTTATGGTAAAGGAGGGTGCTGAACATTTCCATAGCAAATGTTATTGGATTGGTTGCAAAAGACCTTGAAAGTGAACACAAGCCAGACAAGCCATTTATATTTAATGTAACAAAGATACAAGGGAGCTTGTAGAGGTATTCAAAGCGTGGCACTAAAGTGGCTAGGAAAGCAGTCTTCACAGTTGCATTTTGAGACTCTTTGGGTGGGATGCAATGATGTTTTCTTACAGAGAATGCTACCAAAATCGAGACTGAGAGAACAAGAAGTTGGATGAGAGTTTGCATAAGAAAAGCTAATAGTAGCTTCTGCTACTAAGCAGAAGGAAGCAGGGAGGGTTGTGAGAAAGCTCTATCTGAGCCTCTGGAAGAGGACTAAATTGTATGGACAGCAGGATGAGAAGCATGAGGAATTGTAGTGTTAATTGTAGTACCACGAAAAGAGAGACTAGACAGAGCTGTTTTCATTTTCTCCGGAAGCTATACTCCAAAGAAATTTATATATTAAAAGAAAAATTGTTCCATTTTAGGAGACCTCCCACTCCTCCAGGAATTTTAAAATTACCTATTGTTGGGAAACTAATGAATAATAACAATGCAAAATAGTTTCAGTGTTTGAATTAAGTACGTTTTGCCCTCTCCCTCCTCCCCATCAAAAAGATTTTTTTTCTCCTGGGGACTCAAACTCTTGTGTTTATCACTCAGCCATGTCTTCCCAAAGTAGAGCCAAGACCTGCAGCTAGTGCTGTAACAAGGAGGTGGGCTAGGAGAACAGTCCAGCAGGAGCTGACTCTGGAAGCCCAGCAGGGTTTCCTCAGACTCTGCTGATACTCTTTTGAGGAAAACTGACACTCATCCATGAAACTTGCCCTTCCAGAAAACTACAGTTTCAAAATGGGAGTGATTGAATTTAAATTCCAACTGCTTCTACAGACAGGGACTGCATGACAAGCTTCATCCTTTGCCAGGACACCAGGCAGCAGAGAAATAGGCCAAGATGGTGTTTTGGGCAGAAGAAAAGTTATGACTATGCTGATTTATTCCAGCTTTGGAATTAGATCATAAATCCCACCAGGAAATGGAAGTCATGATAGCTCTGAAATATTTATTGGTCTTTTTTCTTATTCTCTCTTCTTCTGTAATTATAGTAAGGTAGTAAACAACTTTACTCACAATTAAGCAGATTAACTGTAATGTTTCAAATTTAGCTCTCTAGTCCTTTGCTCTTGCAGATTTTATCTAACTGCATGTGTGTTTACATGCATGCCTGAAGATTTACCATCGTGATGCTCATTAACCTGAATAGGGGCCATGTGGATAATTTCCTGTAAACCAAGTTGAAACCTAACTTTCTTATTAACCTCAAAGATAGTCATGGGGCTAACTGATGGCAACCAGGCAGGCGACAACCTCAATATGTTGTTTGTAAATAGGTTCTTGTGATTTCCCAGACAAGCCACTTGTATTTCCCTCAGAGGTATCCRAAATACATAGTTGCTATGGCAACTATTTTAAAATATTTTAAAAAACACAAAATACACAAATCATTATAGTGTGTAAGTTATTGCCACCTTGATACTGCTGTGATTTATACATGTTTTCATGAAGTAGGTTTTCAGCATGAATATGTAAAGTTATGTAAGAGTTCAGAGACTTTCCTATTAGGTTTTCTTTTCTGATCTTATTTTGTTTACACCAGTAGTCCTTGCTACTAACATAACTCAGGAGGAGGAAACCTCTCTGCAATTTGGATATGCCATTTTGACTTTTAAACGGGATAGAGTGAGATTGTACTGAATTCTGTTGCAGCTTCTTCTAGGGTAGCAGGAAGCGGCTAATGGAACCATGCAGTGTTTTTCCTTAAGCCTCCCGTTCTCCTGTGTAGGTGGCATTGTTTCCAGAGATCTAGGAGCTGCACCTTTCTCCTGCCTTTGTCCCATGCTAATGTTGGCTTGGGTGACTCAGCCACATGGCCAGGAGCTTGAATTCTACCTACAAAAAGCACAGTAGAAAGAGCTGAGGCCAGGAAAAGGGTTTGTTGCTTGGGCTGGTGGGCAGCAGCTGGTGAGCTGGGGCAGCAGCCTCCATGTGCCTGGGAAACAGTTGCGGAGAGCGGGCTTCTGGGTTGGGAGCTTCTTTCACCAAGGAGATGTGGGTGACTGAAGGAGGATCTGTAGATCAGAGCTTCTAAGGTATGAGCACACAAATGTTTATTTCTACTTAACAACAATTTATATGAGCAAAGTGAAAGTACATACCCCTTTAAAACATGAATTTTTGATTTTTGCTATTTTGATCCCTTCTTTGTGATTTAATGTTTAGTTCAGGGCTCCTTTTTCAATTCTATCTTAGCAAAATAAAGAAACTTAAGATTCAGCCTTGAGTGACTAGTAGAATTCTCTCTACGCCTATAATTGTTATAGGACATACATTTAAAAAGCACTAAGTCTCTTCAAAGTCTTTGAAGATTTAAAAGAATGCAACTTGTGCTTGTCTTCAGAGGGAATGGGTAGAACCAGGCAGCTGGAATGTGTAAAGGATGGCATTCTTGTACTGTTAAAAAAAAAAAAAWCTATATTTCCGATCTGCAGAGCATATGGGAGCTTCTTTTATKATCAGATCTACAGTTTCTTGGCACAACTCTTGATCTAGTTGCTGTTTGATCTTTAGCTTCAAAAATGGTATCAATACTTTGAAAAAGCTTTCTTCCTAAATATTGCTTAAACAGCCCAGTGAGTTTATACTCCATTTTCAAGAAATTGGTGGAAACTGTCACCGGATTTGCTATTACTGGAGTAGAATTTGACCCATTAGTTTCACTTATATTATGCTTAGCATTTGCACTGTATTGTGGTGAAGCAAGTAATCAGGATGCCCAGCAGTGGTTATTTGCTTTTATTGTCATCCTGATATGGTTAGCAATATGATAGAGTATGATGGAAAATGCTGTATATACTTTCTTTGTGAGATTATTTTTACAAGATCTGTGAACATCCCACTAGTTTACTAAGCAAAATATCAGAACTTGCAGTTAACATGTTCTTGTCTACCTGTTCCTATGAAAAAAATTAGCATTTGTCATCATAGATACCTGTTCAGTTATACAATATCCCATGAAACACCTTTATTCTTTCTTCTTTTGTTTACTTGGAACACCTRTAGTACCTAAATTTGAAGAGAGAATAGTAAACTGCTTTGATTTTCAGACCACTCACAGTTTCTCTTTTTATCKTCTCTACCATGGGGCTCCACAGTATGTTCTGCTTCCTCTGTTTGCCTGATGCTCTTCCAGAGTCCTACCTGGGTGCTTCTTCAGCCAAGCACTAGGCTTGAATAATACTGGGCAGGTGTGCGCTTGAAAATATTATTTTCTTCGCTTGTTTTAAATATTTACACCATATCAGTTGGGGTTGAGGATAGTGCCAAAGCTTTAATTTTAGTCTTTGGTGTTGTAACATACCTCCATCTCCTTGTTAGTGTTCTGAAGTCCTTAGTTATGGAAAAATGTTTCAATAGTGTTTTTGTTTGTTTGTTTGTTAAAGATGTAAGTAGAGATTCATGGAATGGGAACTTGATATGAACTCATTTTTGGTGGATTTATTTCCTAGGTTTGAAATACTGTTTTGTCAGACATGTCCCATCCCTGAATACTTTTGAGGAGGTTCATAGAAGTTTTACAATCACTGCACGCTCTCTCTTCAGAGAGAGTCATTAGCAGGAATAGGACATAAATATTGMAACGTGTTTAATCAGTTTGGATGTCTCGTGTAACTCTGGTGGCAATGATGATGGCAAAAAGGTAAACCATGTCTGGTTTTCTACGCAAGATGATAARTGTGAGACTGAGAGACTCTCTTGGGGATATTTAATGACTGTTCTTCGGAAGAGGTGCAAACTCACTGAATAACCAAGTTATGCTGTGTTGTCCARTCAAATCTCCTGTTCGGTGCTAGAGTGAAAATGGGGGCTTCGCAATTTCACAAAGCAGACTAGGGAGAAAAGCTGAACATATCAAATATCCACATCTTGAATTAACCTCAACCTTTGAAATAAAATTTGCCTGTGTAAATGAGATCAAACTTTGCTCCAAGAAAAGATTTTGAAGACTTTCCAGCATTAAGTGAATGAAGAAAAAAGAGAGAGTGAGAGAGAGAGAGACAGTTGGTACATAAATGAAGAAACCTTCTCCAAGCCATAATCCTGTTTATCTAGTTTTATTGGTAACAAGGATAGCTGGATTTAGAGCTGAAGAGSTGGTTCTTCGGAGAATTTTAAAAAGCTTTTTCAGAAACTAGGTGGGACTGTGTAATGCATTGAGGGACTATATGGCAGTTTTCTTTGAAAAATCAAGGATGGGAAGTAGAAACTCAAAGGCGATGAAGGAATGACAGCAGAGTAGGTACATTGGAACAAAAGTGTCTGGGATGGAATGAAAGAAAATGCTATAGGTCTTTGCATGGGAATTTTGATTTTGGTGAGATATAAAATACAGTTGAGAACATCCGTTAGAAGGCCAAAGTAAAGGAAAAGGATTTTTTTTCTTTTTTGCTGTTTTGTATTGTAGGAACGTACGTGCATGTGTCTACTGTTTCTAACGTGGGAAATCCCTGAAGGTGTGGACACACTAGAATGCCATTACAGTGACTGACAGACTTAGAGTAAGTCTTCTATTATATATTCCTGTAGTTAGTCCACACAGTCTATTCTGCAGCCCCCAAAGAGGTCTCCTGAATACAAGTTAGGTCTGAAAGTGCTTCCAAATTCAGATGTATTTAGAAACACTTGTAGCTGATGCATTTTAAGTAGTGCCACTTCAGCTTGGATAAACAAACAGCCTGAAAACACACTATACAAAAGGAATTGCCTTATTATTTTGTTATTACAAAATAATTGTAATCATTTTTTCTAAGAAGCCGGATGTTGCATATTTTCTATCCTGTGTCATGAAAGCTTGAGTCTGTTCTCATGTCTGGTTTTCTTTCCTTGGAGTTGTTCTTATAAACCCTTGCTTCAGCATGGAATTTGCACCTGTGCTTTAAGCATGTGATCATTCCCCTTTGGGGGAGATGGAGAAGCAGAGAAAAGATGATTATATCCTTCAGTGCTGTGCTGGATTGGGACCCTGGCAATGCTTTTCAATGGTTTTTGGCCTTGSATTTGCTGGAATGTGTTCTGTGACTTCTAGAAGGAAGTGATTTACATTTCATCTGCAGCCTTATTCTCTTTGTACATAGCATCTTGTCCTGAATTTTTATGACTGGTAATAGTCTTTGCTGAAGAGAAAATCTACTACTAGGGAAAAAACATTTGTGGATGGATTTGTTTTTCACTCTGTGCTCAGGAAAAAGGACTGCAGATACGCTATTTGCAGCTGCAAATGTTTGTTGTGTAAAGCTCATTAGCAAAAAATAAAATAAATTACATACCCCTTTTTTAAACGGCAGATCGTCTTGCAGTAAACTCACTTATGTAGTCAATTATGCTAAGTGTACAGAGGGAAACATATGGAAGCTAATCCAAGGGAAAGTATATAATGCCATAGTACTTGTCTAAGCAAGTGCCTTATCTTTAGCACTAATTATAGAGCTACCAGTCTTAATTCATCTCCCTCCTCCTGGTTTTGTGGACAGGAAATGATTTACTCTTTAGCTTTACTTGAATTGGTCATGAGAAAAGATGGGRAAAAGTAACTTTTATGGTTGCTACCATTGTAAAATTATTCAATGTTTGTGAAAATCATGAACTGGATTTAAGATGCTTTCCTAATGTGAGATAACTGGAAAATAACTGTTTCAAAAGTGAGTTACCACAATCAAAGCAACACATTTAGAAATGAGATGAAAATGGCCCAAAGTTTACATCACAAAAAATGTCACTTACGTGTGACTCAGTAATTGCAGGGAATTCACATCTGGCCTGAATATTATTCACGGGACCTAGCAAAGTAAACTCACATCAATAAGACTAGTTTGTGTTGATTCTGGTAATGCTTTTAGTATCGAAATCGTGATAGAAAAGCTATGGCAACAAAGGGGAGAATGAAATTACTGGAGAGCACATTCGCAATTCTCCACGCTCTCTTTGTTCAAGGAGAAAAAAAAATCTTGTTTCACTCCCATTTGATGTTGCCAGTTCTCTTGAAGATTAATTTTGGACTGGCTTTATTTTTGCTGGAATAATAACTTAAAGGTAAAGTGAGACTGTGAGAATGCATTGAATGGAACATCCTGTTATGACAGCGCCTCAGAGASCAGCAGCTTGAACCTGAACTTGTTGATAACTGAGGTCATCAAATGTGTGGACAAGAAAAGAAGAAGGGCACTTTAACACTTGTCCAGGTTTGCCAGGTCACACTGTTAAAACCTGCCTAACTTGCCTGTTTTCATACAGAATTTTCTGCCTCTTTTATAAGAGGTGGTACTCTGCTTCTGTTTTCTTGAAACTACCAATATCCACAACAAGAGACAACAAACAGTCCTGTTCATTTTTACAAACGTAATTTCCCCTCAACCTGTTCCACCTAGTACCTTGACTGAGACTGAGGGGGATAAAATATGTGCTTGAATGAAAATTAGAATTACACAGCATATGTAATGAAGCTACTGTGAGATATGTTTAATTCTGGTGCTTTTTAGAGCCTCATAGCTTGACTTTGCAACAGGTTAATAATATTCAGAAGTATATATAAATCTTAGCTCTAAAGGTCCAATATTCACACAGTGTGATTACTAGTTGAAAGTATATTCACTTTGTTTTAGGTAGTGGAAAATATTTATTATCCAGCATAGTTGTGTGGGGTTTTTTATTATTTTTTTAGATAGGTTACTATATGCTAACATACATATATGCATTTTTGTTGCCTGGCTTTTTTTTTCAAATAAAAGGTTTAAAATAACTTTCTTCTAGAGTAGAGTCTGAAATCAAGTTGGTAGCCAGTCATACATTCTAGCCATCAGCTGGTACCTGTAAAGCATTATGAACTGAGTAGTGCAGCTTTMTCCATGAAAAGGTCTACATATTGCAGCTTAGGTTTTGATACAGTTTCAGCCACCACGTTCCAGCTGGTATAGTGTGAAAACTAAGAAAATGAAACATAAAACTGGTCAAAAACCTTCTGACAAAACCTTTTATCCAAGTTGGCAAATTGAATTTTTCTACCTAAAAGCTTGTCAAATTCACTTTGACAAAAAAAGGGGGGGGGAGAAAAAAAAAGAAATCTTTCGTTTTTTTTGTTCTGATTTAACATTTTAGAACAAAGCACCTTTTCTATTTTCATTTGAAAACTGAATTGCTTTTCATTTTGAAATATAACTTTAAATATGTCACTTTAAAGAAGAGTCCAAACATTTTTATTTACTTAAAATCATTTGCAAAATTCCTTCTACAAAGAATTTTGAAATTAGGGGTAGAAAGACAGTTAAATCTTGCCTAAGAAAGAGAGTTAATTCCCTCTAACTGGTGCCCAGAAAAAGAGGGCACCAATGTCCTCTTGATTCGTCATTCACATCAGGGTGACGGGAGAGCTATCCTTGAGAGCAACATGCAACAGCAGCGTGTCCACTGCTTGTCCAGACAGGCCGTGCACTGTCTTTTGGCAAATTCTCATGTTGTAGCTGAGCCTCTTGCTTCCTGGCTGGCATCCCCTGCCGGCAAAGTCACGCTGTTCTCACAGGAACACTTTAATCTGTTTACCCGAGTAGTATACTGACTGATATTACCACTGTCGTGAAACGGTGGTGGTGTGGAGTGGGGACCGGGCTCGCCCTGCTCGGCGATGGGGCTCAGAGCTGGCCTTCGGGTAGGACTGGCTCAGGGCTCAGAGCACCAGCACGGCTGGCCTGGCCTTGGAAGCTGAGGTCTGAGGGAGAAAACGTGTGCTTCAGTCTGAGAGCTGCTTTTGATCCCAGAAGGTGTTGAGCTGAAGATCCTTGTGGCTGAGTGTCCTGTCTCTGACAGGCTATCAGCAGATGTCAGGGAAGAGTGTAAGAACAGGCCTAGCATATATGTTATCCCTCTCCCACAGGACTTTCTCATTTCCAGCTGTTTCRGGCACAGGCACTGCCTGAGCCTGATGTGGTACCTGTGGATTCGTTATCCTCCAGTCACGTACTAACAACACGTGGTTTGAACCTCCATCTTCTTGGCTTTGCTTGATGCCTTACAGGCCTGGGGGAAGGTGTGAGTGATCACTCCCCCCTCTAGTCATCTCTCTCAGACCAAAGAGTTTGTCACTGCGTAGATGTAGTAATATCGGAAAGGCTGTATGTGGTGGATAAACACGACACATTTATATACGTGAAATAAAATCAAATTACATTAGTTCTGAAAATCTAGAACATGCATCAGGAGGATGGTTACTTGTCTTTAAGAGAATGAAACTTGCTAGTTTTAGGTGCAGAATTGTCCAGTTTCAAATATGCACTGAACTCYCAGATTTGGCAGCTTAATGACCTCTTACCATTCTGCAAAATGTGGGTATTTTAACCAGATATATGGTCATATTAACCTCAGTTTCAGTTACGGAAGTTGTTGGAATTGCTTGTATTCATAGGGAAGAAAAAGAAAAGGAAATGATATAAAATAATCTGACTCTTCTGGTTTGAACTGTCATTACGATCTTCTACATGCCCTCTTGACTATGCAGTGCAGGAAAAACAAGTCTGCCTTGTTGTTGCTGTATTCAAAGAACATCCTCAGCTCTTATGGCTCTTCTTTGTGTTTGATGGTTCTTCTCAAGACACTGCTCCCAGGCTCTTGTTATTATAAGAGAATCTCAATTTTCATAAAAGAAAAAAAAWCCTATAGCCTCCTTGACGGTGGAGTGAAACTCTAAGTATGCTCAGTGTACTTCAAAAGGTTTGAAAATGAAAGGCTAATAAAAAGTCCAATTAAAGCAAATCTCAGGATTTTGTGAGTGCTGGCCTTAAAAAATTTTTCAACAGTTAGCAATTTTTCAGGAATTACCAATCCTATATAAGCTCGGGATACTGCTGTGAGTACTGGTATATAAGGATCTTGCAGTTTCACAGCTGGAAACTTGAGTAGACTCTAAATGAAACATTTTACAATTAAACGATCTTTCAAGCACCCTTCTTCAGCTTTCTGCCTTTTAGATCTTCACTGTGAAGCAAAATCCTGCATTTCTCTTGAAAGAGAAATGAGGATGGGGGGAGGAGAGAAAAATTAAGATTCAATTGTGAAAAGAAATTCTGATTAAGTAAATAGGCCTCTTTCTCTTTCCTAATCTTAGCACAAATACTGTTTAATAAGGTATTAACAATATTCAATTAGTATCAGTCTATACACAGTGCTACAAATGTATTTATATGATGTCATTCGTTCAAAGTATTAAAGGTGTAATTATCAGCCAGTGCTACAAAACTACGTCAAATATATTTGTCTCACAAACATTCAGAAAAGCATCAGTAAAGTGTTCCCATCTGCTGTATGATCAGACTAAYTTTACTTTATATCAGCATCAGCCTTCCTATTAAAACAATCACTTTAGATCAGGAAAGAAGGACACATTCGTATCTGTCGCTTTCTTTAATTTGCAGCATGACTACTCTGTAGTTTTTGAGAAATGGTCCCTGAGCTACAAACAAACACTGCCCTACTATTCTGGGGATTCACACTTGAACTATTTAGTTGCTTCATGGATTTTTAGTGATGTTGATTTATTCAGCAGCTATAATTGAATAGGAAATACTAGTACCCAGCAGCTTTGAAATTCAGAACATTTAATGTGTAGTCGATTTGACAGGAAAGCTGGATGAGAATTCCAGACTCAAGGAACAATGCAATTTATTAAATTAGAGCAATAAGTACTGGTTCCATAAATCTTTTTGATCCATTTACTCCATATTAGGAATATTGATGTGACCTTATTAGCTTACATGAAATGCAGTGATGTTTGCATTTTAAACACAAATGAGGTGACAGTTATTGGATATCTCTTGAAGCAATAAAAAAATATTCTGGGACTTTCCCATGAGACCACTGTGTGTCAATAATTCAAATTCTGAAACATCTGTGACCCTTAAGGTTTGTAGACCTTTACTAGAGATAAAGGAAAGGAGATGTTTTAATTCATGTGCATATCCATTCTGTGAAGAAAGTTTACCCCACTCTCTTTGATTAATATACTAGTCTATTGTGTCTGAGACAAATAACTTTGATATTCACCAATTTAAATATACATGTCACTTCCTCTGCATTTAATCATTATGGCAAGCTTTCCTCTAACAAAGAAAAATTTTGAATTAATAAATAAAAAAGGGACAGCTCTTAAATACAGTAAGCTGTTTACTGACCTAGTTTGAGGAGTCTTTTTTTTTTTTTTTTTTTTTTTTTTTTTTTTTTTTTTTTTTTTTTTTTTTTTTTTTTGGTTAAGGAATGAGCAGGATGAAGTTTGCTATGTTATGATCTGGTGAGTTCTCACATTTGGCTTCTCTTCCGGCCAGCCCGGTTTCCATTCCCTTGGTAGTGGGTTACCCTTGCCATTAGTATCATCAGAAATTCAGGAGCTAAGCACACACGCACATTCGGCTGTGCAGAATGCCTGTCTCTGTCACAGCATGCCTCAGTTTTTGAATAGATAGGCTTCCACAGTTCACAAACTAAACTGTCTTAGAAGACAGATTGTGTTCAGATATGTCCCTATCAGCACATACCCTATACAGGCAAATTAAATAACAGCCTCTTTCATATACTATATAACAAACTGTCTCCCTCTATCTTCTAAAATGCTTGGCCATTACTCGGTCATCTGCTGATTCAGTTATTTATAAGGAAGGAGGCTGTAACCTTTCACTTTTGGCCTCTCTGTCTCCAGGGTATTTGATCTACTGCCACAGAAAGCCGCTTTATGCCACAGAAAGCCGCTTTACTTCCTGAATCTCTCTTCTTGCAAATCAAAGGTCAGGCAAAACTGCTCACTACCTATGATTTAGTTCTGGGTACTGTCTTCTTGGCAATGGTCCTACGATGAACTTTGCACAAGTTGACTGGGCAATGCACATGCAGCAGGTTTTTGCCAGTGKATTCATTTTTCTTGCATGTTTTGTTGGACAAATCTGTATTTGTCCATTTCTGTGATTTCTTGTGTGGAAATCAGTCTTCTGCCACAACTAGCTTCATGTCCTTAGTTCCAAAAGCAAGTTGTATGTTAGTATAGTATAATAAAAAGGGAATTTCTCTGCTGTATTGGGCTAACAAGGTAAGTTGTTCCAAGAGCCCTCTCTGTTCCGATGCGAGCATGGAGGGATTGCTGCTGTTGCTGTAGCTGCCCACCACAGTGGCATCACCTGGCCAAAACAAGTTGATGACTGAATACCAGAGTTGACAGATTTGGAAACCACACCTCAAAAAAGGAACCTCCTGGTGTTTGTTATAATAGCTTCTTTCTCTGCAATCAGTAATAGTAAAGAAATGCCATCAGACAATGCAGTGACCCCCACCTGAAAGTTGCTGTTATAAAAAATAGTACTTGATTTTACATGGCTGTATGCTCAGAGGAAATTTCTTTATCTGTTTTGTGCTGATAGACCAAGAAATAAAAAGGACTATAAGCCACCTGCTTCTTCATCAACTTTTTCTGCTTATTCTGGACTGTTATCTATACTTGAGCACACCTACTCCAATCTAGGAGATCACTGATACCTTATTTGTCTTAATTTTTGTTAATAATAGTCATAGATGTCTGAAACAGAAAGTAAAATACAAATTTGTAATTATTTTGGGTCTACAGTAGACATAATGGTGAAGCACTTTGTCCAGCAGAACAGAAAGAATAAGAAAGAAAAAACTTGAATGTTCATTTTCTTCTTCTTTTTATGCCTCTTCCTCCAGCTGTGATATTTGCTACCCAGCTGCTATRCACACAGCTTCTCCCTTTGTCAGTGATCTGTGGTTTATGTCTACAAATTTCAAAGGAAAAGTGTGGAAAAGTTAGATTGTTGTTTGAAGGCACACAGTTTGAAATAGATATTATACTCTCTATAGCTCTGAGGGAAAGTTTTGTTCAGAGTCCCCAAATACCTGGTGTAAGAAATGCCAATTTGTTCTTTTTCTGTCTAGAGTGCAAAACGAGAGATAAGGTTAACTACCCATCAGTAAAGCTTTGCCTTGGTAGTTTAGCATTACTGATTTCAAGCGTAAATAAGCGGTGTTTTAGGTACCTCAAAAATACATAGTGAAGTGAGGAAAGGCTAAAATAAGCAATTTTTATTCTTGTTTTTTTTTTTTTTTTTTTTTTTTGAATAGCAGCCTGGCTTATCTACAGGGGATGGAACAGTTCTTAACTTCAGCAGATCTTGCTTGTCAAGCACTGTTGTCTCTATAAAAAAAAAAATACAACAAAGCATTAGAAGTATTGAAGGCCAAAAAAAATRAAAGATGTCAAGTGTATAGAGGTAGAGGGGGAAGCCTATGTTGGATGGGCTTTCCATGTCCATACCTATATCTATAAATATGCCTCATACTTCTTGTTAATTGTAGTTCTCATTTTGAATATCCATCTCCTGCTTTCTGTTGGAAAGAAGACATTCTGTGTAAGGAAGGAACAACAAAGGGAAAGACAGAAAGGCCTACAGAATGAAAATAAACTGGCTAGGGCTGAAATTAATACATGAATCTCTAATCTCTTGAAGACTGTCACTGATGATGAACCCTATTAAACCCTAAAATTAAATTGTTCTCCATTTGACTTTYCTTCTTTATTCTGGTGACATGTTAGAGGTTTCAGTCATTGGACAGCTAATTTTCATTTCTTGTAAGAAATAAAGTTGGGAGTTATGACCTTTTCATTTAAATTTTGTATTTAATTTGGTGGCTTATTGTGAAACGGCAGAAAGAGCTGTGATAATTTTGTAGCATCTTGATCACACTTGGGGACATTTTTTCATAGCAGAATAACTGCAGAAGTCCCTGAAGCATGAAGAAGAGCAATATTTTCTTCAAAACATTTAATATGGCTCTTCTTAGACATTTATCCTTTTCTCAATTGAACTATACTTCCCTTTGTATTCTAAAAATAACCTTTAGGCTGCTTTGCAGAAAACAGCCTGGTATTTGTAAACTCAGCAATCCATCATTGTTTGTGGCTTAACTGACCTGCATTATTTTACCTGTTTGTTCTTCTCCATGGTCAGTATTTAAGCACATTTAGCTATTGCTATTCATGCAGACATTTGAGTTTTCAGCTGTAATTGTTTTTGTACGTATTTTTAAAGACTGTCAGGTGAGACCTTGAACYCAAATAAGAAGAAATGGGTTGTTCAGCATAGAAGAGTAAAGATTTGCTTACAAATTTACAAATTGATGTACAGAACCTGAAACATCCCCATTGAAGTATGTGAACCAACAGCCTGTATAAATTAAAATACYAAACTGAACAAAAATTTTGCCACTTTCCAGTTTCACTAAATGTGTTAATTTCTTTTGCCCACCTGGCTTTGTTGCTCTGATAGTTCGGGCTCACTGTATGCTGCAACTCTGCCCCGTTGTTTTTTTCTCTGAAGTTCATGAAATTTTCTACTTAAATAATTGTTTTAAAAGGTGGTTCATGAACCTTTTGTTTTCATTTATGAATTTTCTATCTGAGAGTGTAAAGGGACATTCAACAGAAAGCTAGAGGAAAAACAAACCACAATCCTTCCAAACTTATCACGTGGTTTTCCCCAGTGTGATCTTGATCATGTCAATTTATAGCAAAGGCTGCAATGAAATTGCCACACCAAGTAATCTAAAAATACAACAGATTAGATTGCCAAGCACCATGCATAAAATACTTTTGACAGATGCCATACTGCTCAGTCTTCCTGAAAAGAAAATCATGATTTCACACTCGAGAAAGAAGGCTAGATTAAATCGCTTATATTGTCTTGGCGGAGCACCACTGCACASGTGGGTATACCACAGGTATCACCCAAGGCCAGCCCACTTGCCAAAGAGTGGCTGGCTGTACCCTGTAGGCCCTGAAAGTGCTGGGACGTGTGGTACCCATGGCATCTGTGAGCAGGTGAATTGCGCCCTATAATGTCTCTTAAGCCTTTTGCTGGCTTTTGTGTACCTCAGGAGGAGACCGTGGGACATGATGGTGGCTGGAGAAGCTGCAAGTGAGACGAAGAATTGGCCTGAGGCATCTATAGTGAGGCTTTGGGTTGGGGTAGAGGCCAAAAGCCTTCAAAGAGATTATTGAGCCTGGTACCTTTGCGTTTCAAAGCATGAGGATTTACAGCTTTAATGTAAAGYTGTTAACACTAAGGATGTGTATAGTGTGACCGCTGGAAAGGAAGTGAACTATGTACCCACTGCTTTGCTCTGTGACAATCTTTAAGGCAAGCTGACATAGGACAGCAAGGAGGGCATTGCTTCCAAGAAGACCCCAAATTGCAGAATAAATGAAATTATAGCAGGCTAGACTTTAGAAGCTGCATGCAGGAACAGAGTGCTGCAACCAGCCCTGTTCAAGTAGTGGCAAAAGCCATGAGGGGAAGAACAAGGAGTACTGACACAGGGCAATTTGTAAGGCTACAAATTGCAGCAGACTAGTTAAGAGCATCTGAAGACATTCTCAAGAAAGTGAGAGTAGGGGAAAAAGAATAAGAAGCCTAAGAAGTGGCAGGCAAAGTAAGCATAGCAGGAACATTTTTGMCAAATGCAAATAAGCTAAATAAAAAGAAAGTTGTTGAAGGCAGGTTTTCCTGGGGTATCTCTGCTTGCTGTATTATAAGTTTTTCTTCTTTGAAATTGCTCTCATTCTGGGCTGTAACAGCATAGTGAAAGTAATTGCTGAAGACTATAGGAACACCAACAACTTGCAGTATTATGCCACATCAAGGCTGCTGACAGCTGCACACTATGCACCTTCTTTTCAGCATCAGTCATTGGGCTAGAGATCATGGGGATAGAAATAACATGGTAATTTTCTTGGCAAAMCAGCAACCTGTCTGAAATTAACAGAAATTGAGAAAAAAAATAGTATAGGAAATACAGGGAAAAAAAAGTAGATTTTATGTGGTTGTGATCCATGCAAATAGTATCACTTTCTGTCCTRCCTCCTGTGCTCCTGTAGTCGTTTGTGGCAGGATCAGGGGGAGATAGCCAAGTGTTTTAACACTCCTTAGGTTTGAACAGTTAAATAAACAGAATGAAAAAGGATCTTCTTCGAGCTATTCAAAATCTTGTCTAGATCTTGCATCTTCAGCAGAGCTGAATCTGGCTTCTATAGTGTTGGTCCTGGGAATGCTCGCACACCTCATGGCTAGGAATATGCACAGTGATCTCCTTGATATCCTTGGGATTATTCTTAGAAATGAAGGTACTCACATGAATGATTGCAGGATTACTGTTTGGAGGACACTATAATGATTAATCAAGGTGATTATTTCACCTGCTTCTCCCCATATTTTAACACTTTTCTAGAGTTGTGATATTGTATAGGTACAAGCTATACACATCATGTATGTGTGTTAACAAAGGATTGATGTTTGCTATTTATACACAGCAATCCTATTTAATATATAGCAGAATATTACTGTTAAGGTGTTGTAAAAATGTTATTGATGTGGCTTCCGTACAGTTTCCCAATCATCTACAATTTTATAGGTCATTGAAATAAGCACAAAAAATTCTTATACTGTACCATACCATCCCTCTATGTGACAGTAACCATTTTTAAATTTTATGGAATGTTGCTGCCAACCCTGAATTTATTGCTTGATATTTGATTTTTAAGGTTTGGACATGACTCCAGAAATTCCCTTTGAACATGCAAACATCAGCCTTAAAAAAGAAAAAGAGAGCTTTCTAACCATTAATTACATAAACTTAAGAAATGTGGCTATACTATAGCATAATTTTTTAACTCAGAAAGCAAGCAAGAAAGGTCTTTGGTATTTTTTATATTGTTGGGGTTCTCATAGAACTAGTTCCTCAAAGCCCATGGCTTCAGGATATCTCAGGTCCTCTGACCAAGAGTGTTTTTTAGTGAGGCTTTTTCAGTGTGAAGATAGAGGATTCCCTGTTTAGAAGTAGTGAGCTTTTTTCCTAAGGATTTGTTTTAATAGGATGAGATATTTCTGGGATATAGAGCACAACAGAATATAACTGGTCAAGAAGTGAAATGGCAAAAATTTGCTTTGGAGATATGTTAGAAATTAAGCAAAGCTCATTTGGCTATAGCCTTCTCATATTACTTATTCTTTCGAAGTCTCCTGCTCTAAGAAAACTGATCTAATTCCTTTCATTTTATAATCCTAGATATTTTGGCTTGTTGCACCACTTTGAGCTAGGATGCAATTTAATTTTTGACCTTCTGAGCCTTTTGAGTTTTCACAATTCTCATTTGTTAAAGGTTTGATTTAAATGTATGTTTTGGGGGAAGGTGGCTGAACCCTAGAGCCTTTTGTATTTAATAAGCTTCAAAGCACGGTAGACTGACATATGTSTCTCTTGCAAAGTGCTCTGTGTAGTTGGTTGTAATTGTGGCTGTCTGTCATTTAAATCCCACCAAGTACCAGYTGCAGCTGTGGCTAGCCCTTAGTACCCTACCTGCAGCCATGTCTGAGCTCAGAGATAGGATTAGTGGTCATAAAACACAGGAGGGATGAAATACGGAATCTTTTGGGAAGTCCTTTTTTGTCTGTGTCATCATTAGAGAAACAGCTGGAAGCTCTATGTCATGGAAGGTCCAAATTTGAATTAAGAAGTCAGGATTCTGAAGGTGAGGAGCTCTGTCTTGACAGTTATACATGTTCCAAACATCAGTGCTGCATGCAAGCTGCCTAGAAATCGTTCGTCTCCTTTTTCAGACTACTGACCCCGTTCAGATGGCACCGCCAACTTTTACATTATCTAATAATAAAAAGAGATTGCTTCAACTTGTAAAATAGGTTGCAAAGAGTTTTATCACATAATATCACAAGGTATACAGTTCTTGTGATAAGTTTTAGATGGTTTTCTCACTCAAAACAAATGTCTGCGTATCCCAGAGAGCTCTCTCAGCTGGAGCTGGTAGGAATTTTTAACAGCTATTTTTCTTTTAGTAAATACCCATTTTTCCATCAGGCCTTGGGTAAGAGTGGGCTAGATGTATAAAAATGATACTCACCAAGGCTAGTTTCAATAGGATCCCTTCATAATTCATAGAGAGCTGCTCTGCAGTGCTCTTTAACTTGGGCCTCTCCTCCACATGGCCTTTCTCTCTCCATTGATTAAATACAGTGGCCTCAAAGTCTTTTCAATATCTTGTTCGCTTTGGAAAGGTATTTGAAGTTTAGGGTGCAACCTGAGAGCTGACTTGTCCATGTTCTTCAAGTTGCCAGCAACCTACACGATTTTTTTGAGGATGTGGGAAATCTGGGCTCATGCTGTTGCAGGGTCATTCTCCCATTTCAGACAGTATTGTTCTGGGCCATGGGCTAAATGGGAATGACTTAATTTCTTGACTTTTCCAGAAATCTTTCTAGRGTTCTGCTTTTCCTGAGCCAGAGTAGGGTGTCTTCTTGAACTGTCAGTTTCATAGGAAAATTATTCCTCACCTAGGTCCAGCTCCCACCTTTCCAAGCCATATATAATATTACACGAGATAGGTGGAACAAATAGGGGAAAAAAATTTGACCCCCAGGAACAAGTTTTGCATTTATTTTTAGGATAGTTTGGGCTTCAGACTTCTGAGACACAAGAATCCCAACAGTGTGTGTGACTGTGAAAGTCTGACTTATACTTTTAACAGTTCATCTCATAAAAAGGTCTTTGCTAGTGCTTTGCTTGGCTTGTGTTAAGAAATCGTCTCACAGCTTCTTAACATCAATAGTCTCAAGACCTAGTTTCTAGATCATCTGGGAAAAAAATCTCTGCTTCTTTGCTGAAATTCCCTTTCCAAACTCTGCTCGGATGGGAAGAAGAGGTGGAGGTCATGGCTTAACTACAGTCTTTTGAAAGCAAATCCAGAGTGAAGTAGGATCTGACTGCCAGGTAGAAGATTATGTCTTAGAAAAAGGAAATGATGAGGCAGCACTTAGCTGAATAATTTCAAAACTATGAAATTGTTTTTATGACTTTTGGTCCATTGCCAATTGTAAAGACAGCCAGTAGTGACACTTAAGTCTGCAAGGCTTGCTGCAGTATTTAAAATTCACTTAGTGTCTGAAGTTGTTTGAGTAGGGACATTTTAAGTCCCCAATCTGAAGTTTGATGTCAACGACTCAGATACCTAATTGACCTAAATGGATACAAACTAATGTACCCATATTATCTGATCCTATGAGAATCTCACCCTGTAACTTAATGAAGTGTTTAACTTTTGAGTTTTGTTGGACCATAAACACTTAAGTGATCATAATCTGATCTGTAGCAAACTGCTAACTGATCAGTAAAGCTTAATATCTTCTTCTGAGAATAATGACCAGCTGCTATGGAGGCTTTTTCAGGGTATCTCCCCCTATTTATTCCTATCAGAGCTAAGAAGGAGCTTTTGTTTTATATGGCCAGTAGCATTTAATACTCCAAAAATAGCTATTTGTGTCTATATTTGTGTGCATTACAAATGCACAAAAACATATAAAGTACAGGAGGTTGAATTCAGACAAATTGCTAGGGAAGTGCAGCGTTGAGGTTAGATGTAAATAATCCTGTAGCATTATTAATAGATGTAGAGTTGTCTGGTTTTCAGTTTTCCAATTTGCATTTCTCTCAAATGCTGGTAAAATGCAGGTTAAATGACTCTTTTGAAAGTGTGAGGTCTTTAGTGAACGGATAAAGGGCTCAGGAATAATGTATATTAACCCTTCCTTAAGAGTCTGATTCCAAGCCTGCTGAAATGAAGGTCTTCCATATAGTTCTGTATTCTGTAATGAATTTGTGTATGCTTTTTAATCCATCCATCACTCAAGACTGTGCAAAGAGGTGAGGCAGGTAGAAATCAGACTCTTCTTCCCATTTCCTCCCCCATTTTTCCTTCGATTACTCTTGTATCTGTTGATCTGGTCCAACAAAGTTTGCCACGGGGTAAAAGCTAATGGATGATTCTTTCCACAAGATTGGAAGAATAGTGATTAGTGATATGGTTGAAAAGAGAGACACTGCTATAGAAAGGATGAGCTCAGCCACTGTTAACTGTGCTGGCCAGTCAGTGTGCCCATGCTGGCTAGTCAGTCAGCACGGCTTGGTTTGGATCTGTGCAGATAGTAGTTAATAGATATGGATGGATAGAGGAGGGAAGACAAGAGAATGATAAATGAGATTACTAGCACAGGGGGAGGTAGGAATTTGGATATCTCATTACTGAATTCAAGATTTGCGGTGAGTTACAATTAACTCTTTTGTATTCTTATCTTCCAATCCACATGAAGAGGCAAGAACCAATACACCTGGTACCTATCCAGAGCTCTGGGTTTATTTGTGGACAGCTTGTTTCCACAACCGTGTAGGACTGCGACTCATCTTTGGAATGCTCTAGTTACTTTTTGGAAGGATTGTTCAAATAAATGATCTACTTGCTTTATTCTGGAATGTTGGAAACTGGTCAGTATGAGTCTGCCGTAGACTACTGTGGCAGATACCAGGGCTCGCTGTTCTGAGCCTGCTTTCAAACTGTGTTAGTACCTGAAATATTAAATGTGAAGCAGCTCACAGGACCACACATGGACAAACACCAAGCTGGGAAAGCGGCAGGGGGTCTCAGCTGTCTCTGCTGCAGCGTCCTGAGAAGATTTTTGCTTTTTAGTCTCTCACAGTACACTAAAGCATATATGAAAAATGAATGGATATATACCCTAGGGGAACTGATTTCTTTGAAATGTTGTGCTCTTCCTCTGACCCCTCTCAGACTCGCACTTTGAAAAAGCTTTTTCAGGTTTTGAATTGCAAAGATTATACAGAAAAGCTGTGGTTCAGTTCCTTATGGTTCACACAGGGCTATATTTCTACCCCAGCTAACACTCCTATTCAAGAGATCCTGTGTTTGTACTCATAGTGCTCAGAAATGCCTTCTTTGTTTTTCAGCATCCCACTGTTTTGTTAATATCTTTCCTTTTAGTTACAAGATGCCTAGAGTTGAAGAACTGTTAACTAAGGATACAGCTTCCTGTGACTTACAGCATTTCACTTAAAACCAGAAAGTTCTACGAGACGAAAGATTTACATTTTAATTAATGTCTTCATCTAGCCATTGGCAAGGTGCTTTAAATGCTTGCCTTTCACTCTATTGAAGGACATGGGTCCTATGTATTTTAGAGAGTTTTATGAGATAGTTATTATGTCCCATGACTAAATAAATTCCTGTATCTAGAATTGTTACGATGTACTATGTCAAAAGTATCCTTGAGTGTCTATGAAATATGTAGTGTCAAATACACTTTAATGTCTTAGCAATGTGGATTATCACGTTGAATTAATCATACTCAACATTCACTGAATCAGAACACTTGGATGCAGGGAGATGGACTGGATGATCTAATATGTCATTCTTGTCTGTAAACTTTATCATAAAAGATACCTGCGTAAGCACAGCATGGAATTAAATGGAGTTGTTCAGATTAGAGGACAGCAATGAAGAATATAGCTAGTGTGTCACAGAAAGATTATTCCTAAACATTTTGAGTCAGATGATTTTTGACCCAACCTGAGCACAACCCTCATCATTAATGAGATTTTTCAATAAATGGAACTGTTTTTTATTTTTCTCAAAGCCAGTACCTCCCCAGCTTGTCATCATATATGGGGTCATCATGGGGTGACTATAGGACACCACTAATACATTTCATTAGGTTTTCCATAATAAGGAAACATAGGTTTCTAGTAAATGTCTTATTTTATAATATGCTTGGAAATTTAAAGATAGGGCTCAGCATTGTCAAACACAGCAGAATCCTGGGCCATTGCTGKAGCTTTTGAGCTTCTTGTCTCTGCCCCTCCAAGATCAGTCAGCTACCTCAAGCCTTRGAGAGCCCAGGATACCCACTTTCCAGGGAACCGGGGCAATTCTGCAGATTTCTTAGCAGCTGGAAGTTCAGAAATTTAGTTTGCTGTAATCTCTGACCTTATAATGTTTAACTTTCATCAAATTGGGTGTAAGATAAAATTCAAGGCTGTTTGCTTTCAATTTCCTTCTTCCTCCTCACACAAACCACATCCGAAAATGCTCTTAAGATAAGCATGAATGTCTTGAAATGCTGATGCTTAATTTACATATATAAGTTATTTACTTATTTTTAAATAAAGAGGATAACATAAAGATTTTAACTCTTCTGATCAATCCAAGGGCAGAATGTGAATGATTGAAATTTACTGTGAAAGAAAATGCTTCTACATTTTTAAGCCACCGTGACAGCAAGCTCCCATGATGACATATTGCATTGATAGCCAGATAATCAAGCAGTGAAACCATTTGATAATTGAACCTCTCTGAAGCATGGTGGAAAGGCATATATGCATCATGTGGTTTTCCTCAAAATCTAAAAAATAAATAAATAAAAGGAACTTGCCACTGCATTCTTGACACTTTGATATTTTAGACAGTTAAATATTTCCAATACAATGGCTTTCAGAAAGAATTTCAATCAACCTCTAAGCTGCTTGGAGGCACACTGCAAAAATTTGATATTCAAGTGTTTGCTTCCTATGGGTAAATGAAGATATTAATTGAAATGTAAATCTTTTGTCATGTAGAACTTGCCAGTTTTTAAGGCAAGAGGCTGTTCCATTATTTCAGGATAATAACCCTGAGGACAAGACCACAACAATAATGTGTCTGAAATTTTTCAAGTTACTTGATGTTATAAAAGGTACCTGACACTTGAGACTGCAACTCTGTTTCTCAGGGCTAATTTTTCCTAATAAGAATAAATCTCTTTCTGTGAACGCTAGTAGAGTTTAGAGCGCACTAACACGTGGAGGGACGGTTTACGATTCCACCCAGTGGCATGGCTGCTGCCTTCATAGCGCAGGAATGACTCTACCACTTAAATTCGTACAGTTAAGAGAGGTCACTGTGGTGTTTTTTCCCCAAATCCATGGAGGAGTTTTAGTTATCCACTTCTTGCTGAACTAGGCAATCAGGCACATAAGCTGCCATTAAATCAAGCTGCTGGAGGGCTAATCTTGCCGGTGCTGGGTGGCCTCAGCCTGTGGAGGGCAATGGGTGGGAGCTCAGGGGACCGCAGCAGCGCCCCTTGGCTCGGCCTGGCTGGCAGGAATGGCGAGAGAGGACCGGAGCTCCCCCCAAGGGTGTTGTCAGCCCCTTGGTGCGGCTGCTCGCCGGCTGACGAGTCTGCGGTTCGCGCGTCGACGTGCTCACTAGCAGAAACTGGTGACTTTTTTGCAGGACTTTCATATTTACTGGGCAACCTGCAAAAAGGATTTTCGTTGCTGTAACATTCACCCAAACATTTATTGTTAGCGTTTTCCTGGGAAGAAGGAAGATCACATACTCCCCCATTAAAATCTCTCATTATTAAACTATTTGTTTGAGCTCGGTAGCACTCGTGTTCTCAAGTGGCTCAAACAGCTCAGGTCTGTTTACTTAAAGGGTCTGCCTTCATGTTTTCCGTTCTACATGTTGTAAGAAGCAGGTCTGATCATAGATGCAACTTAGAAAAATACAACTGAGTTGCAGGTTTCCCACTATAGTACATCTAACAGTAAGGCTTTTGAAGGGAGGGGTATTCTTTTGGCAGGGTTAGTTTTAAATCCTCCTATACAATAAATATCTATCACTTATATACCCTTTCTTACATCCCAAGGGATCTTTTCTTAATTATCAAAGGATTGCTGTCAAGATCTTCTTCCTTATTTCTCTTTTTTCCCTCAGTTTTAGTCAATAGCTCACATTTATTACATTCCTTACCCTGAAGGATTCTTACTTTGTTATTGACACAACACACTTAACATATGTTTAAATATGCTTAAATATATGTCTAACATATGTTGGTAATGTAAGAAGTGCCCCAGGTCGCAGTCTGCCTGTGAACCTCATATGCACTGTGTGAGGTACTGCACAGTCTGTGTTCAACCTTTGCAGAAAAAATCATTTCATCCATAATTCAAATAAAATGGATGAGAATGAGAGAAAGATAACCATAATAAAATGGGGACTGTAAGTACTTACCCAGTGAAGAAAACTTCTGGACAGGATTTTAGTGCCTTCTGTACGTGATAGTGAACAGACAGTGAACTTCATTCCATGCATGCAGCCCCCAGGGTGTAGGATGAGCCTGTCTGCGGAAGGTGAAAACGGATATAAACCCCAAGCCTCAGACAGGACTGGGTATCTATCTTGTAACCTTTCCTGAGCTGGCTTCATTACGGCTTTTCAGTGACTGCATCTTTTCCTTCCAGTTTTGGTTTATATCCYTTTTTAATGAAGATTTCAGGCTAAAGAAAGGCTAAAGAACAGAGACTAGAGTTGTGACCACGTTGGCAAAAGAAAATGCTGTAGAAAAAAAGAATAGTTTAGGCTGCTGGAAACAACCTTATGTTTCCAAGTGTATGAGAACTGGCCTGAGGATTGCATACCACAAGTTCTGTCCAGTATGAACTGACCTTTTACCCATGTTTAGAGCAGTGTGTATCAAATTAAAAGAAAGATAAAATGCACACAGTTATAAAAAGRTATCTTTTACTGAACTTTTAGCTGGAAGAAAATGAAAAAAAAAATCTTTTAGTTATATTTTTGAAATACAGCCTCATGTATATTCATATAGATGCCTTTAAAGCATAAAACCTTGTGATCTCTGTAACTTACATCCAAGCAAATCACTTGTGAGTGCTGTGTCTGGTCACAGTGCAACTTACTCTATCACATTTCTCTCATTCACAGACTCTTCATGAACCTTCTCTGTAGTTACTCTGCAAGAAATGTTTTCTTCAAGAAAAAACTTTAAGAAACTCCTCTATCATTCTGTTAGAATTTTAAAGATAATTTATAAGAAAACATTAAAAATGTAAATTTCTAACTTTAAAATATTAGGTTATTTTCCCACAGATTGTTTTAGTTTTGAAAAAGAAATACTCTAACTTTCCCAGATGTCTTAATTTATCATTTTCGGGTCAGTGTGTCTCACCCACTAACTTATGCATATTTTTCATATATCAGGTAGTTTTTCAGAGTTGGAGTTCTACTGGAATGGAGGAAAAAAAATAGAAAGACAAATAATACTGATGTTACTCTCCTGTCTCTAAGCATACAGCAACTCATGTGGATCAGCAATGTATGTGGTCTCCCATAGAACATATGGAAGTTAGCTAAAGACCTCCGTGTTACTGGGAATATAGAGAGACCAGAGTGGATTTTTTTTGTACAGTCCCTTTCTGTTTGAGAAAAAGACTGAAGTTCCAGTGGGCTGGAAGAGTCCTGGTAAGAGAACCAATAGAAATATTTATAGTATAGATCTGCAGAAGGGAGTGCAAGAGTTGGGAGCAAATGTGTACATAATTCTGAGAAAGATGCAGCAATAAAATATCCTGAGTTACGTTCCAAATGCCTGGACCTTCTGCTAAGGCTCTGAAATCCTTTGGGGGGGGGGGGGAAGTGCAGGGGGGGTAATACAAGTGCTTGGGGGCACCATGCAGAATTCTTTCCCTGCCCTGGCCTCCATTCCGTCTATCAAAACAAAGCCAAATTTTTTTAGAAAATCAGAATTTTCTCTGAAAGGAAAGGATATGCCCTGCCCTTTTTAACACCACCATCTTTGCTCCCCTTCCTTTTCTTCTGGAGTAGTATGAGTTCTGCTCCCCTGCTGCACTGTGAATGTGGGATATGGGCAAACTGTGAGAAACAGTGCTCTGAATTTAGCAGAAAATCCACTCAGCAATTCTCGTAGCTTTAGTGCAAACTGCATTGAAATTATAATCCTGCAGTTTACTTACTGCAGCCTTAACAACAATAAATAGTACAGTTTACCTCCTGAATGTTAGCTGTTCTTCTAGCAGATTGAGCTAGGACTGTTCTTTCTTGTTGCTTTARAAAAAAATACTGCTGTATTTATAAGACATGAAACCTATTGAGAAAAATAATGGTAAAATATCCTGCAGCTCATACAGGCTTCCTGTGCAAATTCAACAGCCAGTCAGACCAGCCCTCGAAGTGGGAGGGCAAGGAGATCAGCTGATTCACAGACCTGGCTGCTCCTAAGAGGGTGCCAAGAACTAGAGGCTGAAGGTCTTCACTGATTGCCGCCCATGTGGATTTGCCTGTGCCTCTACCAGGATGTGGTCATTTTGCTGATGCATGTCAATTTAAACATACCCAGAAACACAGAATAATGTAGGCAGGGAGAAAGGGGAGAGCTATTGCTTCAATAATTACCCTAGCTGTTAGTTTTCCATGAAATAGCAGTTCTTTTGGGAATTACCGTGGATCTCCTCTGATAGGTGGCCACTGCAGCACAGGTGCAGGGCTTGCTTCTATTACAGCAACTGGGACCTGGTGCGACTTTGCTGTATAGCTGGTCTTTATGGAGCCCTGAAGGAGGTGTTCTGTGGGCAGGCAGGGGTCCACCAGTTACATGAATAAAAGAATGATGATGTACTTGAATGATGGCGTATTAAAAAGGTAAGCAGCTACTATACAACTTCTAATCTGTTAAATGCTTAGTTTCCTGCTGCTGCTGCACAATTGCTAATTTCCCAACAGTTCCAAACCAGCATGGGCTGCCCTGTGGCTATACGAGCTTCGAAATATGGAGAGAAATCTCTCTCAGACATGTAGTGCTTTTGAAAAGTAAATTCTACTGCCTGTAGTGATATCTGAACTTTCAGAATTGATAGGTCACTTCAGGCATCCTCCTGACCTTAATAACTTCTACCTGTGTCCCTCAGAGTTCACCCACAGACAGGCACTTACATGTAAAAATTTTTTTCTCCAATATTAAACATCTCCTGAAGTCTGTAAGTGAACAAAGAAAGTGTTTACAGTCAGAGTCTGCACTGAATAGTATAACTTCCGAAAACAGCACCCAAAAAACTTCAGAGCTCATAATTTGTCCAGCTGGAATATTTTGTATTTGTCCAAGAAATCGCATTGGTAGGTGAAGCAAAGCTGCTGCAGTAGTTCGGGGTTTGTTTGGCTAGGGTATGCACAAGATAAGGTCAGCCCTTCTTCTTCTGACTGATTATTAAACCCTGGCTCAGGCTTTTCAGAGATGATACACCCTATCTAAATTTAGGTGGCTGTAGAAATTACTTGATGTTACTCCAGTATACTGTATGGTCTGGGTTGACTCTCAGCTTGGAGAAAACTCAGGTGAGGAGGGATGGTGCATCAAGCTAACACTAAGGGAGCGTGAGTCTAGTGCCTTGTTCTGGCGTGCTAAATGTTGGTAGATAAATCACTTCCTTCACTGTGTCTCTATTTCCGTAACAAAACGGGTGTTTTTATTGTGGAGTGCTTTGAGATCTAGAGATGATGCAGACTAAGGTAACTATTATTCACTTTAATTGTAACAGATTTGTCTTCCTTGTATTCAGCCTATTATTTTGTATGTCTTGAAAATTTCTGATCTCTTTCTGCTATTGAATGAGTAATCGAGGTTGGAACCTAGCTGTCACCTAGTGCTTGTGATAATTTCTAGCATCTGTGTCTGTCTTGTAAAGTGTTGCTGAAAAAAATATGGCAGCAGCTCCAATCATAAGCACCACTTACGACTTATGTTACTTCTGTATGAAATACATCCATTTCAAAKTCTTTAAATAATGTTCATGCCATTAGGAATTGTAGAGGGAATGGACATCGGTATTATTTAAATTGTTGTGTTTTCCTCTGCTGTGCCTCTGTGGGAATGTTGAGTGCCACACAAGAGCTATAATTGAGAAATCTCTTCCTCTCTGTGACTCTGACTGCTATTATAATTGGAATAATTTGCATTTTTATGAAGACCATTCTGTCTTCAGGCATCCATGACAGTGCTTGATGATTTTGAAACATATACAGAAATTATTTGCTTTTARTAAGATGGCCCTTAACTTACAAGCAAAAACAAATTATTTGGGGCCAAATTAAGTAAAAAAAAAAGATCAAAAGGATCTGAAAAGGGAGTTGCTGATAAAGAGTATCTCTGGAAATTGACTCCTTCCCAAATGCCTGGTTATGCAAAGACACTTTACTAAAACCTGCTCTTGCATGCACACTCAAAGATTCTTGCAATCTTACTAAGAAATAAAATTACCATTAATGTTAGAAACTTTCCTAGTGGAGGTTGACTTCATCCATATATTTTCCATGTAAATGCTTATTACGTAATTTGCTGCTGCTTAGTCTTTGGGATCCTGCAGATCTAACTGTATGGCCCTCCAGCTTAGTCTCTGGCATACCAGAATGAAGGAATAAGGGGTACCACATTTTAATTGTGGTACCTATTCTCAAGAAAACTGTTTTTAAAGATTACAAACTGGAAACATACAGCTGAGGCTCTAATACTTGTTTCACCTACACCAGGTTTGCAGTGAACAGTATTTTGTTTTGCAGTTACACTCTATACTGAAATGAGTGTAACTAAACTTGGGGAAGTTACTATTGCCTGTGATTAAGTGCTCTAATATGGTTCTCCATTATCCTGCTAAATGTTCATATGTATACATATGTAAGTGTGAAAATGAAAATTACACACCTCTGATTGATGACAGCTTAATGGAAAGTGTTACTTATGGATTTTTTCTATTTCATAATGAAGGAACACCTTAGAAGTACATTGTGAAATGCCATAATCCAAACACCCAATGTAGATCAGCTGGTAATTATCTAGTATTTTGCAGTCCCAGGTGCAGACCTCAAAATGTCTCTCTGACTACTGACCATACAAGCATTTTGTTGCTTGGATCCAGGCTTGTCCTGCTGAAGTCAGATGCTTATGCTTTAGACTGTTCATTCAATCTTGTGTCTTACTTTTAAGCCTCTGTTTTATTAGACCTACACAAATAGCATGCATAACTGTGAATCAGCAGTATTTATTACTCTTACCTCTCACAGAGACTCTCCAAATCATGGTTAGTCAAAATCCATGTATGGATTTAAGGTACAAAGCATTTTCATCCTTAGATGGTCCTAAGAGAACTAACTTCTGAACAGCTAYAACCAAGCATGTTTGTTCATGGATAGTGTAGAAGTCTTCAAGCACGTACTAGACCAGATGACACATGGATTTTTCTGCTAATTTTATTATAGCGTTGTTCTTCATGCTGTGCATAATTAAAGGTCTGTCATCATCTCTATTTTTGCTGGTGTATAACTTTGCCCATAATTTACTCTCAAGGGGAGGCTGCAATATGGGATCTTGTCACTCTCACCTATTCTTCTTGCACTGACTAAAAATAAAAACCAAAGTTTTCAGAAGTGATTAATGAATTGCACCCTTATGGTTTCACCTATTACAGGGGTTTTGAATCTCTCAGGGTAGTGGAAGTATTTGTCTTTTCTGAAAATCAAGATTACTTCACTTGGCACCTATTTCAAAGTGGTGGCTCTTGCCTAATAAGGTGTAATTTTTGTCCCAGAGCTACTGTATTTGATATCAGATGCTCAATGCAGAGTTCTGATAAAAAGGAGCCTTCACTTTTCAAGTGGAATTTGCCATCACTGGCCTCCTGTCTTCTGATATTAAATGCAAGCAAAATGCTTGAGGGAGAAGACTATAATAGCACAAGGATAGCAAATCATTTTAATAAGAAATACTAATATTTCCTAGTTATTCTGCACATATAGATACACAGATTAAAGATATCTTAAATGAACACTGACACAAACTGCTAGAAATGTACTGAAGATGCAGTCCAGATATTTTATGATTGTTTCTTGCACAACCACTGATGTTGCAATGGCATATTGTGGAGTCTCCTAATGGTTTGATAGAATTTCTATTTGTCCTTCTAGGCCTGTGTTTTACATTCTTCTTTGGCAATGAAATCTGAAACTATTATGTAAAGGACACAATCTACTATATTTTATGATCATGACAAAGCTATAAAATGTCCATTCTTTTGTAGACCATGACATTTTAAAATGCTTCTGATTTTACTAGCTCTTTTCTGTTACCATGTTTATCCTCCCATATCTCAGCAGCACTATAAATGGTGCTATTGTTTTACATGACAGCTCCAAGCCAGGAAGTCATCACTTTTGTTATAGGAAATGAATTGAATTGAATCCAAGACGAGGATATTCATACTCTTCAGAGAAATTGTCAGGGCCCGTTCAACTTTACATCTCCCTTTAAACCCACTCAATTGCTTTATTCTTCTTTGGCATCAAGTCAGAAGCTTTCCTAAAATATCTGAGCCATAGTGGATCACAAGTGATGACRACTATGGCCATAACTAGGGTGTGTGAAGGCAACAAAGGGGAAAAAGTGAGTATAGTGAGGAGGAGGGGGATGTGTATTATCCTATAGGCCTGCCTGCATTTGAGTGGAGGAAATGCGTGTCTCTGCAGGTAATGGCACTGCACTGTATGAGTCTGGCATAAAGCTGGTCTGTGACATGGTATGAAGTGTCACAAGAGGAGCGGATGTACAAGGCAAGGAACCAATTCAGAAGAGTCCTTAGAACAGCAGTTAAGCTGTTAACTCAACAACGCGCTTGAGGATATGTCTGGGTCATGCAGTTCTGGGAGCTGTGTATGTGCTGTGTGTTTTTCTGTGTGTGGGTTTTTTTTTTTTTTTTTTTTTTTTTTTTTGTTTTTTTAGTTTTTTTTTTTCCCTCCCCAAGGATCTTGGGCATTTATGGCTTAAGTTCTGCTTAAATGCTTTTCTGAGTTGAAGCTGAAATAATAGACAAGTCACAGAGAAACTGGGAATTAAAATACCTGCCCTGTTCAGAGGGAGTTCTTGAGTTGCCAGTCTCATGTCAGACTTTGATGTGCGTCTGAATAAGGGGGCTTGAGAGCAGCAGCACACTGTTCTGTGTGGCTGGGATAAGTGGGATGGCTGGCTAAGAGAGATTGTGTAGCACCTACAAGCAGTTTTATGTCAGGTGTATTTGAAGTAAGCTGTTTCCTGCTYGTGACTGCTACTCCATATGGATCCTAAGCATCACTGGCATTGATTTAAGCCTATAAGTGTTTCAGACTGAAAAATCTCAGGCACATTTAAGACAGAAATATAAAAATGCTGTGACAACGTTCTTTCCTTCTTGATTGCTGCATATACTCTGTTGCTAATAGAWGCTTCTCTTGAATTTCAGACAGGAAAAATAATTACCACTATTTCCCTTTTGCCTTTCTCTCTCCCCTCCTGATGGCTCCTGAATGTCTTTGACTGAAGGCTCAGCTGCATAACCAGCCCTGCATAAATTGCATCAGCCCTTATGTCTGTAGATGGAATAGCAACATGTGCAGATCTCTACCTAGGCACATTAGAAATTAAGAACTAGGTACACTCACTCTGCTATTCCCTAGTGTGTTTCGTCTAACTATTCCACTATCTGCTTGGCACATTGATTAATGTGTGTTTAATAAATGAACATATTTTAATCATAGGGAAAGTAAGCAGCTATTAAAATTGTGTTTGGTTGCATCTCTCAC